>NW_015542416.1:433267-474477 GCF_001515605.1 Sinocyclocheilus anshuiensis | reverse complement strand
GCGGTTCAGATAGTCGAACAGAGAGCCGTGCTCGTGATAGTCCGACACCAGCCACAGCTGCGTCCACGTGCCGTTATCTGAGACGAGAACAAGTCAGGACACTCACAGACACTCCTTCTCTTCTAAAGACAGCTGTCAAACCAGCGCAAACACACACACATATTTACTGATTTGAACTTGATTCTGATTCATTCAGCTCCTGGCCATTACAGGTAAACCGACAGATGTGCAATTACAGTAAAATCACGAAGGGATGAACAGATACGGAAATTTTGGCTGATAGTTTATTAGATTTGAAAGCTGATAACAGATATATTGGCCGATAAATCTCAATCTTTAGATTTATTAAATGCATTTATTGAACATTCTTGTCATTTATTATTATTATTTAATGTCAATGTCATTTATTAGTCTAGTTTTGTTACAAATATGGTGATTATATCTTATCACAGATTCTTGATTTTATTGCATTTTACAAAATGCCCCAACTTCTCTGGAATTGGGGTTGTATTATATTTTAAAAATATAATATTAATTATATTATAAAATATATTTACTGTTACTATTAAGACGCTTTCAGAATCTTCATTTTTTTTATTAAAAATGTCGGTAACACTTTACTTAAAGCCTTTATGTATAATGCACTATAAAAGTAGTTTTAATGCATTATACCCTTTAATAACCTTTTATAATGCATTATACATAAAGGCTTTAAGTAAAGTGTTACCAATTATTTATTTATTTTTTTTATATTAATGACAGTATTTTGTAAACAAAAAAAAACTTTGCTGGAGCGATTGTTTTGCACAAGCATTAACTTAATGTATTTGGCAAAACATTACTTATAATTAAATTAACAACAGTAGAGCTGTAGAATGAATATTAAATATACTGTGAGCAATTACAAAAACGCCGTTGCTGCATCTAAACACTGCAACACTAGCACAGCGGAGCAGATTTCCAACTGTTAAACTGCAGCTGTAATAAAACTATCAAAACACTATAAACATCAGCAATCAGCAATAATAAACACAATAAACACTAATTAGATATAATATATATCTGTGCATGCATGCATAACCAGCTGCTTAAGCTTTACCCATAAGAAACAATGACTGAAAATCGCTTTAATATATCAATTATATTTTCAGACCGATGATGATAACATGAAAAAACAACATGAACTGGCTGATATATGGTGCAGTCACAGTAAGACCCGTACTCTCGTCCCAGCATGCACCAGTGCTGCTGACCTTTGTTGTCGGCGGCGATGAAGCCGAGGATGTTCTCGTGCCGCAGCATCACGGTCTGGTAGATCTCAGCCTCGCGGAACCAGGAGCGCTCCTCTCTGGAGGAGAAGATCTTGACGGCCACCTCCTCTCCTCTCCACTTGCCCCTCCACACCTCCCCGAAGCGGCCCTTCCCAATGCTGTCCTGCAGGATGATGGTCCTGGCGATGGTCCGCTGCACCAGCAGAGGGAGACCTGCACCAGAGCAGACACACACACACACACACACACACTCTTGTCACAGACAGAACCTTACACTGTCAGTGGATACTAGAACAAAAAGTGTCATTTCACCTTAATAAATGTAAGAAAACCTGTTTTGTTGATTCTGAACAGTGAAACTAAAATAAATAAATGTATCTCATTAACGGTCGTTTGATTAATTTGATTAAGCAGCATTTTTTAAATTGACAACTTTAATGGAAACAATTAATTATTACAAATTTCTGTGCAAATATACACTAACATTCCAAAGTTTGGAGTCGGTAACATTTTTTTTGTTTCATGAAAGAAGTCTCTTCTGCTCACCAAGGCTGTATTTATTTGATCAAAAGTGTGTGTGTGTCTGTGTGTGAGAGAGAGAGAGAGAGAGAGTGAGAGTTGATCACTCCCTCAGCTGATCCAGAGCTTCAGTCCTGATGCTTCACTAACATCTACTGCTGCTCTGAATCACAACATCAGAATCAGTCAGATTACTGCACAAATCAAACAGAACTACATCACTCACTGGCAAACCCAAACACAACAGCAGAGTAAAGTGCAATGCTATTTGGCCCTAAAGAGAGAGTACAGTATGGCAGGTGTGAGAGAGTGAGTGAGTGTGAGTGTGTGTGTGTGTGTGTGTGTGTGTGAGTGAGAGAGAGAGGAATGCTGGGAAGCCTTAGAGGCAGTGGGGTGTCAGCGAGAGCCAATCAGAGCCCGGCTTACAGCAGATTCACTAATAGAAGCTCAGGACCCTGCTGCGACGGGACACTGAACGAACGGACATAACGATGATTAACTCTTTACAGCCATGAGTATATAAAGACTAACCTGTCTGTGTCATAAGTTATATCCAATATTTGTTGTCATGACAACATAACCGTGGTAAAGCCTGTAAACACGGTAACTTTCACAATCTGTTTGCACAGGAATGAATACCTGACATGTTTGCAAGCGGTTTTAAATCTGCAGAGGAATTGTATTTTGTTGACAGAAATAGTTATTTTAGTCTTTCAATTCCATTTAATTTCCAATCCATATCTTTAAAGAGTTTCTTCTCTTACAAACAGCAAACTTTACAGTTTTATTCCTGTCTATATACCTAAAGTTTGATCATAATTCTTTCACACTGATTTATTTAACATTTCACAATGACTTTGTTCCTGTCTGTTGACAGTATTTTCTGATTAAGGAGTGATAAAAGGAGAAATCCAAAATCCCGCTGGAAGAACCTTTAATATATCAACAACATCTATTATGAATCTGGCTTTATCCAGAATTATACAACTTTTCATTTAGTTTAAATTGATTAAACTACATGCAGACCTATTTAAAAAAAACCTGACAAAAACGCAACAAAATTCAAATGAAAACTGGAAAATATATAATAGAAACTACTTCAAAACATTAATAATAACTGTAACAGTATCTCAACGATACTAAAATAACACTTTCTGAAATGTTTAATGCAATGCTCAGATTTCAGTTGTAGAAGTTTATGCAAATTATTGCACATTATTTAAATAATACATCATATTCAGATTTAAACAATCTGAAAAATAAACAACAACAAAAAATTGTAATGCAAAACATCTGTCTTAATGTACTGTGATTACTGAGCTAGAGAAGTACGGTGGTCACTTGAAATTAGTTCAGCCTTAAATCAGATTAAAAAATCAAAACCTGGGGCATCTTCATTTTAGAAGTGTGATTTCTAGACCTGAAAAAGTCATATCAATTAATGAAATCTTACAAATCTGTGGCTATTTTATAAAGAATATACATTTTTCTAGTTATTCCAAGCTTTAAAATACTTTATTGGAAAAGAAAAATATTTTGGAAGAGCATGGAAGAAAGAGGCCTTCTTTAAACGTGAAGCGTGACATTTGTGTGATCAGCACTGAGAAACGCTCATTACAGACATGCTTTCTGAAGCACATTTAGTTTCTGAGAAGTTAAATTAGTCCGTCTTTTAAAAGCATGCAGTCACTGTCTGAAGAAACGTGTTCGATTGTGGTCATGCGAATCTGAAACCTGCCAAAGGCCTCCAGCTCAGATACATCATCCATTCTGAACATCTGCACATTCATAAGAAGGATTCGATCATAAATTAGAAACAATATTACAATAAAGTTAACTTCTTAGATTATAAATATAGAAGTAATCTTTCATCTTTGCCAGTGAAATGTCTCTCCAATCCATTAAAAAGACTGAAGTTTCTGCCATCAGTGACTCTGTGATGTTGTTCCAGACCTTTCTTTGGAGCACAAATGAAGATATTTTTAATGAAACCTGAGAGATTTCTGTTATTCCACTGAAAGTTGTTCACGATTCAGAACCATTTCTCTCTCTCTGTCTCTCTATATATGCATATTAAGTTTTACTCAAATATGCTATATGTTCCTACATTTTATAGACAACAAAGATTTTCTTCAAATGTGACACATGAATGTATTTTCTTGGATTGAAATATATAGCTCAACATTTTTTTTTTTTGTTAATATTATTTCAAATGTATACAAAAAATGACCAAAAAATGTATTAGTAGAAAATATATTTGTGCAAATATATTTTGAAACATACTGTATATTAGCAAATATTTTTATTGACCATTTTTTTGTATATTTTGAAATATATTTGAAAATATTTTTTTGCTGTATGGGAGAGAATATAAAAAAAATTAATGACTAAATGATGGCAAAATTTCATTTTTGCATTCTTGTTTGAAAAATCCATAATAGGAAAAAAATAATAAGACTGATTGGTCAGAAGAGAGAAAAATCAGAAACACTAGTCAACTAGTTCTCGATAATTTAAAGCCAAGGGTAATATAACACAAAGTATAGTGTTATATATCTACTTTTAAGTTTGGGGAAAAAAGAATCTCTTAGATTTATAATGTTAATAACTGCATGCATTCAGTTCCCCTCAGAAATGCGTCGCATGATGCAGAAACACGTCATTCACGATTCAGCTTCACAAAGCGTGCAAACACTGATTCAGACACACGGCTCAATGCTACGAGTGGAAAACAGAGAAAAGAAAAGACCCATGTCTTTGAGGAGGTTTCTCATGTTGCCCGAACATGTTCGAGCGTCTCCACCAGACACCAGACACCAGACACAGTCCAGACATCTGTGAGAGTGACCTTCATGTGTCTGTGTGGCAGTCTGATAAGGACTGATGTTACGTCTCTCATACGCGGCTCGAGAGAGTACTACGAGTCTGTTCTTTAACATCTTGAAGACGTGCCAGTAAGATAAGTAGCACTTTGCCCTGGCAGCCAGTGTTTAATTATGTTGTGTGACGATGCTGGTGAAACACACACACACACACACACACACACACACACACACACACACAGAGAAGGAGATCCACAGACTACACAACAAAGAGAAGAGCAGACACGCACACAAAGAGTGCAGATGCTCAGGAAGACAAACACATAATTATATGATGTGAAAAGCATGTAAATAAAGCAAGAAAAACAGGAAACTCCTCACTGTTTCTCGTCAGTCAGACATGGGCGTAAAAACACGATACCTGAATTACTATTTTAACATGTAAGTTAATTGCCAAGGCAACATACATAACTAAGTACTAAAACTAAAATTGATTAAGTGAAAGCTAAATATCAATAATAAAAAAAAACTACGAAAAATGATAAATGCAAATAAAATTACTAAAACTTAAAAAAATTAAAACCTAATTAAAAATATTAACAAATACTATAATAGCATATCGACATTTTTGACTTTTCTAATTTTAAGTACTAAAGCTACTAAAACTAAAATTGAAAAAAAAAATTAAAACTAAGAAAAATGACAAAGGCAAAAAAAATTACTTAAAATTATATATTTTTTAAGCCGGATGTGGTCATGTCGTAGATCAGGTCTTTGAGTGTGGTTCCCACCGTGATGAAGGGGTGGTCCATGGACCGGTCTTCCTCGTTAGGCACGCGGTGGTGGAGGACCGAGCGGCTGTGGCAGATGTAGAAGACGGTGACCATCAGGAAGCACACCACACACACGGGCCCCGCGATCAGGGCCGCGAACGCTACGGGCCCCAACGCCGGCGGCTTCTGCGTCGGCACTGGAACAGAGGAAAACATGAGAGAAAAACATGAGGAACACATGAGAGAAAAACATGAGGAACGCATGAGGAATGAGGAAAACATGAGTGAAACATGAGAGAAACATGAGGAAAACATGAGGAAAACATGAGAGAAAAACATGAGAGAAAAACATGAGGAACACATGAGGAATGAGGAAAACATGAGTGAGACATGAGAGAAACATGAGGAAAATGAGAGAAAAACATGAGGAACATGAGAGAAACATGAGGAAAACATGAGGAACGTATGAAGAAAACATGAGAGAAACATGAGGAATGCATGAAGAAAACATGAGAGAAACATGAGGAACGTATGAAGAAAACATGAGAAAAACATGAGGAATGCATGAAGAAAACATGAGGAAAACAAGAGAAACGTGAGGAAAACATGAGGAATGCATGAGGAAAACATGAGAGAAACATGAGGAAGACATTGCCTGAAGAGTGCAGCACAAAAACTTCAGGGGTGCAATGACAATTCATAAAATAATGTTGTTTTCTAATGCAGGTCTCTGCAGGTTTTATGAAGGCAAATGTATCACATTAAGACCAAAGAAAGAAAAATTAAGGAATAAATTGAAGGGAACACTATATGTCAATAAGGTCTCTAAATGTAAATGTCTTGTATTTCAAATGAAAAAGTAATTTTTATTCCTCATTAACAGATATTTGTTTTAAGCATAAACTCAATAAATATTTTGTTCGGTTTCTCAGAAAACACGACGTAATCCGTTCATTTTTGCATCTCAATTTTTATAGATATTAAATTTTTTCAGTGCATGCAACATTTAATGGCATGACTTCATGAAACTTTCTGCACTGATTTAAGAACTTTTTAAAGCCCTAAATTGTGAAAAACTTTTTAATACCTTTATAATACATTACAAGCTAAATTATTGAATTTATTAGAATACAAAAAAAATCACACTAGACTCAAAATATTTCAGTATATATATATATAATAAATCACAATCGCTCTGCATAAATGCATTCATGTATTCATAGATTGTGAATATTCACAATTTCACTCATATTTAGTGAAATCAAAGTCTTCTGGAGTTTAATAATCACATTCGGCCGTATTGTGATCCCTGTGTTCCATCCTCAAACTTAAGACCTCTTAAAATGATTAAGATTTTTTAGACTTATGACCTTAAATTTAAGAAATTTTAGGACTTTTTTTTATTCACATACTGTACATATTACAGTTCACACACGTCTGTTTTTAAATCACAAATGCTGTGGAGCGGCGAACACTTCATTACAAACGCTGCTACCTCACATCATTAGTCAGTGTGTTTTACAATAGTATATTTTCATATATACAGTGCATCTAAAATAAAAGTTTTTGTTTACATAATATATGTGTGTACTGTACATATTTATTATGTATATATAAATACACACACATGCATGTATATATTTAAGAAAAATGTTATGTTTATATATTAAATATATTTATATATAATATAATAATATAAATATATAAATGTATATACATGTAAATATTTTCAAAATGTATACTGTATGTGTGTGTATTTATATAGACACATAATAAATAAACATAGTACACATACATTTATTATGTAAACAAAACTTTTATTTTGGATGCGATTAATCATTGGACAGCACTATATAATAGTATATTAAGAGTACTAAAATAACACTGTGCCCAGCTGAATGGGAAGAAAGTGTCCATACACACTCAGAAGCCAATCAGATGAGAGATTTCCAGACACAGGAAGTGCTGAGGTTAGTGTGTAATCACGATCAGATCAGCCAATGAGCCGCTCCAAACTGAGCACCTGACAGCATCAAACACACACGCTCTGTATCAGGCGACACCTCCACACAATGAGTCTTTCATCAAGACCACACAGAAACACACGAGTCAATCTGAGCATCGTAACTCTATCACTTCCTTTTTCAGTCGAGACGTTCCCATAGACGAGCGTCTAGACGCATGCCAAGACAACAGCAAACAATCACGTGTGACTCGACCCAAGCGGATTTCCATTACATCCACACAGGATGAGTTCATCAGAAGAAAACAGAAAACAGAGGTTCTGAGTCTTCACATGGATAACGTCTCAGGTTACTTATGTAACCATGGTTCCCTGATGGCTGCCCGTCTTTACTTGAAAAGAGAGACAAACGAGAACGGAGCTTTTTCATTGGAAAAAACTCACAATGCGCGCAGATTGCCCCCTCGAGGACATCGCGTGCGTGCTCTTCGCCCAAACAAACAACACATAGATCGTGTGTGTCATCTGGTGTCAAATAGCGATAACACGGACGCACACACCTTCTAAATGCTGTGCTAGTGCTCGCCATAATGAAAGAGATAGCTCTTACTTTTTCCTTGGAATGCACGCTTCAAACAGAACAGTCAATGAAGACGAAGAAGAGAATGATGTGTGCTCCCGGCGCCTATTTATACTATAGTCGCACCGGTAGTGACGTCATGGCTGTCGCCGGCCAACGAGTTGGTGTTTTTTCAATGTATGCTTCAGACACGGGTCACGACGAGGCGTTCCCCATAGCGACCCCTAGAGGACGCAGTTCGAAGTTCCCATGAAAGGGAACTTAATGTGTGTGAGAGAACAGGCAGCTCTGTTTGTTCTCTGTCGGACAGGGCTGGGGTTTATGTGAGACAGAGACGTCCTGAAGGCTTTCAAACTTGTTTTTATGCTTTCAAAAAATTAGACATGCTAAAACAGAATTTGGTATCCATAAAACATAAGGTTGGAAAAAATAAAACATTTAATAGGGCTCTAAACATGTCATTTGTGTTAAACTTTTAATAAATTGATTTTAAATTGTTTAAGTTTCATGATTTTAATTAATTAGACATGTTTAATTTAACCGTTAAAAAGGAGTGCAGAAAAATTAAAATGATAAAAAATAAAATAAAAAAACTCTAAAAATAAAGTGTGCATAAAGTGTGCAGTCCGTCAGATCTAATGTTGTTTTGGATCCCACTGACTGTCACTGAATGGACAGAAACACTGAGACCATTTCCAAAGTTTTTTGTTTGCTTTTAGCAGTCCGTTTGATGACAGAATGAACTGAACACTGTAAACAATTTAGTCTGAAACCGAAGTTTCGAAGTTCTTTCAGGAATGAT
Source organism: Sinocyclocheilus anshuiensis (assembly GCF_001515605.1). Classification (NCBI taxonomy): domain Eukaryota; kingdom Metazoa; phylum Chordata; class Actinopteri; order Cypriniformes; family Cyprinidae; genus Sinocyclocheilus; species Sinocyclocheilus anshuiensis. The sequence goes on along the minus strand of NW_015542416.1, from coordinate 465,747 downwards.
TATTGCTGATTATCAGGATGGCATGATTTGAGTAAAAACAAAAAACTAACTGCAATTTATCTGAAAATTGCACTTATGAATTAAAATGCAGTATATAAGAAAGAACTGCAGAATTTGGCAATTTTTTTATTATATATCAATCTGGCTATAAAATAATAATTATTTTTTATTTTATCTATTTTTATTATTTGATGTATTATTATTCTTATCAATGATAATAAATTGTATTATTATTATTACATAGCTGGGCTTTATTAAGTAACAACAACAACAACAACAAAGTAATCGTAATAATAATATAAATAATAACAATAGTTATTATAATTTCTATTGTCTTTATTACTACTAAATAAATATATTACAAAAAGAAATATTACTATTGTAATATTTGTTCTGTAAAAAAATAATTAATTTTACTTTACAGTACAAAATAATTACAATACTAATATTTATAATTGTCTTATTTTCTCTCTTTTTCAAGCTTAAAACTATCATGGTTTTATTTTGTCAGAAAACCGCAGGAGTGTTGTGTTCTCAAACGCACATTATTAGTGACCATAGCTCAGAGCCGGAGATGAGAGGAGTTCATGTGGAGAAACAAACGAGAAAACACCCCATCAAGAGCTGCTGACACTGAACACAACACAACCTCTGCTCTCTCAAACCTGCCGCAGACATTCAGTGAAATCACACACTCTCTCTCTCTCTCTCACATGCACACACACACGCGCACACACACACACACGCACGCACGCACGCGCACACACACGCACGCACGCAAGCACGCACGCACACATACACATACTCACACACACACACACTCTCACACACACACACACACTCACGCACACACACAACACACACACACACACACTCTCTCTCACACGCACGCTCACACACACACACACACACACACACGCTCACACACGCATGCGCGCACACACTCACACTCACACACACTCACTCACTCTCTCACACACACACTCACACACACTCTCACACACTCTCACTCACGCTCTCTCACGCTCACACTCACACATGCATGCACACACTCTCTCACACACACACACACACTCACACACACTCTCTCACGCTCACTCTCTCACGCTCACACTCTCTCACGCTCACACTCACACACGCACACACACTCACACTCACACTCTCTCTCACAACACACACACACACACACAGAGCCTTACCTGGGAATGCGTTGGGGTCGGGGTTCTTGTTGCACCAGTCGGTGTCGCAGCACATGGGGTAGATGCCGGTGTCGTGTTTGGCGGAGGGAGCGCAGACGAAGGGCCGGTCTCGTGGGATCAGCTCGTTCTCGCTGATGCACCAGCTCTGCTGTGTGGTCACTCCGCCGGATTTAGTGATGGACACGTAACACAGGCCGTCCGTGGCACACGTGTGGTTCGGACACCGGTGACAGTAGCACTGTAAGGTTGCTAACAAGCACAAATCACATCAGCATCTTACAACTGTTAGAATAAAACCAGGGCTGCTCATTTCATCATCTGCTCATTTGGTGCAATTAATTATGGACAAATTAACATGTTAAAATGACCAGTGCATTTAACGCAGCGCCCAGTCCAGACCTGAAAATAGTTACAATCAAAGCTACAGCAGGACTGATGAGTGTCTCTGATCAACACACAGAAGGGTTTTGTTTCTGAGTGAATCTGTATTTTTGAATAAATCAAGTGATTCAGTGACTCATTCATAAAGACAGTCACTTTGTTTCTGAATAAATCTGCCGTTTGAATGAATCGGTTGAATGAATGATTCAATGACTCACTCAGTATGACAGTGACTCGCTGCCACCTATTGATTCTTTTAGGTTCTTATTTAGAGTATAATTTCATTTTAAATCTTTTAATATTTCAACATTTATTTTTTCTTAATGTATACCTATTTATTATCATTATTTTCACAATGTCAAATCAAAATTTGTACAGTTTGTTCAATGCTTTTCCCATTTAACACAATAATGACTTTAAATGATCTTAAGATAATTTCTCACCCCAAATTAGATTAATTAATTGGCACAACGTGTAATAATTAGATACAAAGTTTTAATCTCTTGACAGCCCTGAAAAACATCATCCTTCATTTAAAACACTAGAATGATGCACGGGCTGAGATGAACTCAGTCTGAACACAATAATTCTGATGAAATTTCCCAAACAAACAACTGAAACACAGCTCTTGTCTCCGGTGTTCAGACTGGTTTGTCCTGAAACAGCAGCGCAGCTTTTCTGCTTATTGGCCAAAATGTGTCTCTTCACAGGAGAAATCATCATTAGCATCATGTGATGAGCGGCGTCAGAAACAGCCATCTGACTGTAAATCGATTTCTGTTAAATTTATTAAAATAAACTTACCGAAATAAAAAAATGTATGTTTTAAGTGAATGATGAGCAAACTTTAGATTTAATGATGAATAGCACTACTTTTATTGAAAAAAGTAAATAAGTAAAGAATAAGTTGTCATTTGTGTGAATATCAATAATACATAAAGTCAGTGTTTGTTTTAAAGAATTTAATACTTTTATTCAGCAAGCATGCATTAAATTGATCAAAAGTGAGAGTAAAGACATTTATAATGTTACAGTAGATTTCTATTTCAAATAAATGCTGTTCTTTTGAACTTTCTATTCATCTGAGAATCCTGAAAAATAAAATGTATCACAGTTTCCACAAAAATATTGTGCAGCACAACTGTTTTCAACATTGATAATAATCAGAAATGTTTGTTGAGCAGCAAATCAGCATATTAGAATGATTTCTGAAGATCATGTGACACTGAAGACTGGAGTAATGATGCTGAAAATACAGCTGCGCATCACAGAAATACATTACAGTTTAACAGATATTCACATAGAAGACAGCTGTTTTACACTGTAATAATATTTCACTGTTTTTACTGTATTTCTGATCAATTAAATGCAGCCTTGGTGAACAGAAGAGACTTTCAGAGACATTAACCCTGAATGTTTGATGAACAGCAGACAGCGTCTCTGTGATGATTTTACTGTCAAACCACTAAAGCACAGCTCACTAATTAAAGAACTGCAGCTAAAAATATCAAAACATGAAAACAAGAAAAAAAGGAACACACACAGTGGGCCATCAGGACCATCTCTATTAACTGTCTTTCTGTCTCGCAGTGCTGTTCTCACTGGTTTGGTTCATACGTGTGATGATAACACTGAGACGAGGCGTGAGGACAGAAACACTGAGCCACTGTGCGTTTGAAGCGCTGCTGATGCACGAGTGATGCACGGCACAGACGGGTTCAGACACACACACTCTCACGCACACACACACGCACCCACACTCACTCACACTCTCTCTCACACTCTCTCTCACACTCTCTCTCACACACACACACACACTGACACTCTCACACACACACACACACACACACACACACACACACTCTCACACACACTCACTCTCACACACACACTCGCACACACACACACTCGCACACACACACACGCACACACACACACACATGCACGCACACACACGCACACTAACACGCACATAGTAATAATTTACTATGCCGTTACATTTTTTTACTTTACATTACTTTTTTCTGTTATTTGTAAAGTATTTTCTCAAATCATCAAGAATTCTAAAATTAAACGGAAACCATGCAAAAAAAAACTAAAAAACACAATTATAGGTTACATTTCTAGCAAAAGTAGGTATAATCTGCTCCTACACCGCTGATATAATGATATAAATCTTGTCAAAGCATGATCAGCACACGACTTTATCACAGTCCTGTCACGAGGAGGACACATTAACCTCCATAAACTCATCTAATGACAGCATTACAGTGGAAGATGAGCTCTCTGTCTAAATTCCTCTGAATTTTGAGCAATAATGTAGTTGATCTGGTCTGCTGTAGAGAGAGGAATTACAGCCGTGAGTCTGGGTGGAGCGCGACTGAACAAAACCACAAGCTACAGTAAAACCAGCACAGCATATCTGAGCGTCTAGACAAACACTTTCAGTATCATTTCCCTCGGAGCTATCAGGAACAGCATTAAAGCGTCCTATAATAACTAGACGGTTTCTGGGTTCATCCGAGCCTGAAAACACACATTCACGACAAAACTTAAAACAAAATAAAAAAACTCTACAAGTCTGGAATCAGTCTGTCTGCAGCCGCAGGTAAACACAGCCGAGGCAATGAGTGCAGCGCTAATAACAGCCCTCACATATTCATATGCATTTATACAGCCAGCAACAGCAGAGCCGTCACTGTAGCAAAGACATGGCCTTATTCATAAGACGCATTTATTTACAACGACACAGGTGGGTGATTCTCGGAGGAGGAGAAAGACGCTTTGCTGAACGTCTCAAGGCTTTGCCAGCGGCGCTGGGTGGATTCTGCTATTGCTCTTCAGACGGAGGACAGCGTGTGCTCACACAGCAGTATCAAACACAATCTGCTGCTGATGCCACAGGCAGGATATTTTGTCTGCTGGAAATACACTGACACAAGACAATTCAGTCTAAATGAATGTCTTGATTGCATATGGGAGAGGAAAAACAGTCTAGAACCCATCTAAACCCAGCTCAACATTAACAGTGGTGAGGCTGACTAGTGTTTGCACATTTAGATTGCATATTTAGTGGTGGTGGTTTAATTAACGTGCTGTGCTTTAGCTGTTAGACAGCTTGCACAGTAAACATTCATCCAAATTGTTGTTGTTTTTTATTAATCAAGGGTGCATTAAATTGATCAAAAGTGTCAGTAAACACATTTATAATTTTACAAAAGATTTCTATTTCAAATAAATGCTGTTCTTTTGAACTTTCTATTCATCTGTGAATCCTGAAAAATAAAATGTATCACCGTTTCCACAAAAATATTGTGCAGCACAACTGTGTTCAACATTGATAATAATCAGAAATGTTTGTAGAGCAGCAAATCAGCATATTAGAATGATTTCTGAAGATCATGTGACTCTGAAGACTGGAGTAATGATGCTGAAATAAATTAGTTTAACAGATATTCACATAGAAAACAGATGTTTTAAACTGTAATAATATTTCACTGTTTTTACTGTATTTTTGATCAAATAAATGCATATTTGGTGAGCAGAAGAAACTTCATTCAGAAATATTTAAAAAATCTTACAGACCTCAAACTTTTGAATGGTAGTGTATGTGTACAGTTCATTCCAATTTAGTTTACAATTTCCAATTCTGTGATCTGTGGCTAATTTCAAATTCTAACTCATTAATTGAATGGAAGCCAATTCTTCACTTCTATATTTTGCCTGACATGTATTAAGAAGGTCAAAACAGTCATTTCATTTTGACTTCATAAACAATTAACAATGTTTTCAATATGACTGTATCTGAGCAGAAGGATGACTGGAGCGTAACGTCTCAGTGGATCGAGTGCAGCATAGCGGCGGCCTGCAAACATCTTCACAGCTCCATCTCTCCAGAATGAAACACTACAGACAAAGATCTCTGATCCGTCGTCCAGCATCTGACTATCAGCCTGAACGGATCCTTGCACGGTTCACAGCCGTGTGTAAACACTGACTCAGTGTTTGCTCTCAATCTGCTGGAGGACGCCGGTGCTCCAAAGACAGGGCTATTTTGGGAAAGGCCAGCAAACTGAGATGGGCGCTGCCCTGAGACAATGAGTCACACCACCAAAACAAAACCTGCAGCCAAACTCAACCTGGTATTGACTGAATGTGCAGCGATTATTACTCAAGCGCATTACTCCTCCGGCGCATTACTCCTCCTCCAGCGCGCTCCAGTGCATTGCTCCAGAGCATTACTTTCTTACAATGCTTCTTTCATGCAATGCTGCATATAGTTTGCTACTTCAAATTCAGGAATTCAGTTGCAACTTTAAAAAAAATCTCAATTCTACAGGTACTTTAAATTGTACTGTTTTACTGTTTTTGCTGTATTTTAATTTACAAAGCAACCTTGGTGAGCAGAAAGGACTTCTCTCAGAAACATCGAAAAAATCTTAATGACCTCTAATGTTTGAACGGTAGTGTATGTACCAATTTGTTCACAATTTACAATTCAACTTCCCATAGTTTAATTAATTCAAATTCCATCTCATGAATTAAAATTTCTTGCAATGTTTCTTTGATGCCCTTCTGCATATAGGCCTAGGTTAGGGCTGGGTATCGTTCAAAAATGTTCGATATCGATACCGATACCGATACCTTGACTTCGATACCGGTTCCTGAACGATACATTTTTCGATACCAATTTTATGAAATCAATTTTAACAAGATTACATTATCTAAAAAAAAAAACGGTTACACTTTACTTGAAGGGGTGTGCATAAGACTGACATGACACCTTCATAATCATGACATGACACATGTCATGAATATGAAGGTTTTTTATGCATGTTTATGACAACTGTCATTAAGTGTCATTCGCTCAGTTATGTAATTTTTAATGCAAATATGACATTATTTGACCTAACCCTAACCTAACCCTACCCCTACCCTTACCCCTAACCATAGCCCATAACAAAGACATCTCAAACAATGTCATCTTTGCATTAAAAATTACATAACTGAGCGAATGACACTTAAAGACAGTTGTCATAAACATGCATAAAACCTCCTTCATATTCATGACATGTCATGATTATGAAGGTGTCATGTCAGTCTTATGCACACCTCCACATTACGTCATTTTCGTCATCAGGAGGGCTCGCGGACAGCCGTGCACCCCGTCCACGTGCAGGCAATTTTTTGAGACCGTGCGGACGGTCCGCGTACAACAGCGCATGCGCGAGGTGAAAGTTGAGACAGAGCGCAAGTCAAACTGCTCCTGTGTTGAGCTCGTCCGTCTGCACTCATGCCCGCGGTTGAGTATACTTTGAAAGCTGTGCGGACACGGCTGAGCGCGAGACGGAACGGAACGCGGAAAGTGAAGTATACCCGGGCCTTTATTGGCCCGTCACTAATGACGGTGATGAGATTAACCCCTTAGGTATCGAAATTTGGTACCAAACGACGAGACGTTTTTCGATACTCGATGGTATCGAGGCAATTCGGTCGGTGCCTAAAAAGTATCGAACTCGATACCCAGCCCTAGCCTAGGTTTCTACTTCAAATTTAGGAGTTCAATCAGAACCTTAAAAAAAGCAATTTCAATCTCTGGTTGGTTCACAGCCCAATGAAACTGTTTACTGAAACTTCAAAACAAAGAACTCGAAGAAGAACTTCAGGAGCCGCTCTGACTGATTCACTTTAATCAGTTTAATCAGTGAAGGATTCATTATACTGATTCAAACCAGTATTTTAATACTCCTTACAATGATTCAGTAAAAACAGCAAAGCCGATAGTGAACTCGTTTGATAAATATTTCTCCAAAGACATCAGAGTTCCCTTCTCACTTCAGCAGTGTGATGCTTTGAGCTTATGAGAATCATTAGAGGTGCGCGGCACAAAGCCTGATCAACTGGCTGAAACAAACGAGTGTGTGTTTGCATCTCACAATCGAACACGGTTATTTCTCCATCACGGCTCGCAGTGCAGCCGTTCCTGACGCTTCAGCCCGTATTCCTTCATTACTGAGAACTAGGGCTGAGCGATAAACGATAACAAGAGTTTGATAAATGTTCGATAAAATGTTTATGCGGCAAAGGCAAAACGAAAGAGCGCTAGTCATTTGAAGTGTGGCATATTTTATGATATTATTAATGTAGACATGTATTAAAAGTATTGAAGGAGGAGTAATAATTTTATAGTATTACTCCTCCTTCAATACATAATTTTTTTTTGTGATTAAGCTACAGCATTTATGCATTTATACTAAATGTATTTAGTAGGGCTGCACGATTAATCGCATGCGATATTTAACGCGCATCTTGTCAGAAAGCCGGTTCTGTAATCAGTGGTAAATCTCCATCACCTGCGGGCTTTCACATTGAGCAGCATTAACTACACAGAGCCGTTGTTCACTTCAGCTCGTCAATGTGTAGTTAATGCTGCTCAATGTGAAAGCACGCAGGTGATGGAGATTTACCGCTGATTACAGAACCGGCTTTACTGATAAGATGCGCGTTAAATATCGCATGCGATTAATCGTGCAGCCCTAGTATTTAGACTACTGCTTTTCATACAAATACCTAGAAACTAGGGGTGCAACGGTTCTCGGTAAAAAATCGAACCGTACCATTCTCCTCCCACGGTTCGGCACGCGTGTGCACCGCGGTTAATCTGATGACGCATATATAATATGGTTTGGTGAAGAAAAACAACGCATGAAACAGAGTTCCACTAATGTATGGTTCCGAATACGCTCCGCATGCCTTTCACGTGAGAGAACATGTCCAATCAACTCTTAGTATGTAAATCTGTTGCGGACATCACCGTTCCTCACGTGTTGGTTGGTGTGTTGCAGACAGTTCATCATGGCAAGCGAAGGAGACAAGCCGCTAACAGAGCCACCGCCAGCTTCATATAAGTCTGCTGTCTGGGAACATTTTGGGTTTCCAATACGCTACAGTAGCGATGGTCACAAAAACGTGGACAAAACGGTCACTGTGTGTAAAATTTGTTTGATGCGAGTGCCGTATGCTCAAGGCAATACATCTAATATGACAAGTCGTTTACGCCGTCATCACCCGGGTGTTGACGGCGCTCGAGCGCAGGTGAGACCGAAACAGCACACATTGCCTTCAGTGTTTCAACAAGCACTCAGTGCTAATTCAGACAGACACAGAAAAATAACGAATGTACTGGGTGTTTTTTTATCGCCAAAGACATGCAGCCCTACTCCGTTGTTGACAATGTGGGATTTCAGCATATGATTAAGACGCTCGAGCCGCGTTACGAAATCCCTTCGTGTACCCACTTCAGCAGCCAGGTTATTCCTGAACTGTATGATGAAACACGGGGCAAAATTGAGAACGAACTTGCAAACGCACAATATTTAGCTCTGACAACTGATAGTTGGACCTCCAGGGCAACTGAAAGTTACTTAACAGTGACAGCACATTACATTTTGGATTGGAAAATGGAAAGCTCTGTCTTACAAACATGCCCCCTTTTTGAAAGACACACAAGTAGCCATTTGGCTGATGCACTGACAGACTGGAAGTTAGAGAGACCTCAGACCTGACATCACCATTCCAGTCACCACAGATAATGCACAGAACATGGTGAATGCCATAAAAGAAGCAGCTGGGCTAGGGCCACAAATAGGATGTTTTGCACACATTCTCAATCTTGCAGCCAAGAAGGCAGTAGCACTTAATCAGATAAGCCGTCTGTTGAGTAAGATCAGAAAAGTTGTAATATTTTTCCATAAAAGCACAACAGGCCCTAAAAGTCAAGCAGGAGATGCTAAATATACCTGTTCACAAATTAATACATGACTCCCCAACTCGATGGAATACCATTTGTGACATGATGGATAGATATCTGGAGCAGCAGCCTGCTATCTACTCTGCTCTGATGGACAAAAATGTTAAGAAGAATGTCAAGGACATTGCAGTGTTGTCTGACAGTGAACTGAAACTAGCAGAGGAAATGATTAATCTGCTTAAACCCCTCAAGATAATCACCACACTCTTGAGCACTGAAACAACTCCCTCTCTGTCAATGGTCCACCCTCTGAAGACAATGATACTAAAATCCATGCAGCCTGTAGATGACGACAGTCCAACCATAAAAGATGCCAAGGCAGCCATCACTCAGGACTTAGAAAGCAGATACACAGATCCTAACCTTCAGGAGTATCTCAACAGAGCATCATTCCTTGATCCAAGGTTTAAGTCTCTGCCTTACTTGGATGCAGCCTTGTGCTTCAACGACAAAGAGACAAAGACTTTTACCAATATCATAGAGGAGGAAGTGATGTCCTACAAGGCAGAAGACTCCATTGAGACAGATGCAGATCCACTTGTGTGGTGGAAGTTGCATGAGAGCAAGTATCCTCATGTTGCTAAACTTGCAAAACAATACCTTTGTGTCTCTGCAACATCAGTGCCAAGCGAGAGAGTGTTGTCCACTGCAGGAGACATCGTCTCCGCAAGCAGATCTCGACTTGCAACAGAAAATGTTAACAAACTGATCTTCTTGCAAAAAAACTTGAAGATAGTGGCATAGAATATAAAAGAGTGACACAGTGTTCTGAGATATTTTATGTTGATTTTGAAAAGCACTGTATGTTGATACATGTAGTATAATAATGCAAGCACTCTTAAGTTACAAAGTTGATTTTTGCAGGGGTAAAAAAATGCTTAGGATTTTATTTTTGTAAAGAAGTGTGACAGGTGTTTGTTACCCAATAAATAAGTATTTTTTTCTTTAAATTTGACAGTAGCCATTTTTTCCTAAACATACATACACATACCGGACCGTACCGAAACCCTAAAACCGTGATACATACCGAACCGTGAGTAATTTGAACCGTTGCACCCCTACTAGAAACCATATTGCATTTTTACCATGGTATTGAGCTGCTATATTATTTTGTGGTTTTAACTGTGATTATCATGATCTAAATATATGCTACTATGGAGGACCAATGGTTAATAAAAAAAAAACTCAGTCAGAATAATAAAATTTCACCATATAAAAATGAGGTTGCTACAATTTTTACAGATATTACTGATTTTGATAACGAGCATAAATCTACATCTGCATCCTAACTCAAGCTACTAGTAAATGTGTATTTCTAATAGAAAAGTGTTACATTATTATTAATATTATCAGGCAGCACAAATCTGTTTCTTGATTTGAAACAATATTACTCATTAGAACGTGCAGAACTAAGAAATTAGTCTTTCTATTAAGATATTTATTTTGTTAAGGAAAAATGACTGGAAAAGTGTAAAGAATTAAAAAAAACGAAGTGTTTGTCGTGTTCTGACCATAAAGAATAGTTTAAAACCACAATTAAACGTCTGATTTTTACAACTTTCACATTGGAGCAAAAATCTGCCTTTAAACTAGAAAGAGAGAAAAAATTGACATTTATTGTGATAATTATCGATTTCATAATTGATGATAATTTTTTTGGCCATATCGCCCAGCCCTACTGAGAACCACACAAGCAACAGCTACCCAACGCTGGACTCAACGTGAAAACATCAAAGCTGGGAGGCTTTCATTCTCTGTGTGGATGAAGGATCTTGCCATGGGACGATGCTCAGCTGTCAGCTCACATTCTCCTACTGGAGTCATGAACGATATTCATCACTCACATGAACACGTCAGTCAGAACACAGCTTCTGATTCAGACTTATGCATTTCTTCTCTTTATTTTGCCTTAAAGGGATAGTTCACGCAAAATGAAATCTTTAGCATAATGTCTCAATCCAACTTATGAATGACTTTCTTATGAAACACAAAAGGTATTTTTGTTCAGTCAGTGAAAGTCAATGGGGTCCAAACTGACTTTCATTGAGCGAACAGAAACATTCTGCAAGATCTTCTCTTCAGCGTCCTGCAGAAAAATGAAACGCATTCCTAGAAGAGAAGCTCACAACACTCTTGAAATATTTAAAGGGGTCATGAAATGCATTTTTTAAATTATTTTACAATGTTTCCTGAGATGCAATTATAAGCTTAGTATGGCTTTTTCATCATAATTTAGATATAAATGGTAATTTTCTCACCTGATTTTAGCCCTCTGTAGAAAGGGGCGTTCAATGGAAACACCAACTGATGTGATTGGCTAACATCTTTGCATATGAAATGAGCATGACATATGGAACTCTCACGCAAACTTTTACTGCATTTTTACTATAATAGCTGCCACGGTTAGTTCATAAAGTTACCAGAGTTTTTTTTTTAAAGTAAAGTCTTTCTTTAGCTAACAGCAGTATGGCTCTAGCGACTGATGGACAGACATGAGTTAATCAGAACACGCTTGCTTGATTACATACAGCGATTACGCATGTTAAGGGCACGTCGAGGGGAAATCGTGACGTCACCATTCTCCTGATTTCAAATCCGGACATTTCAGAAGAGTAGAAAAGAAGAATACATATTTTAAACTGGTGAGTTAGTTTGAGTTCTGAAACTTTCAGTATGGTTTTTTTTTTCTATTGTGGAATAACCTCTCGTATGTCTAAACAACAAGAACATTTTGATTCTCCATTTCATGAGCCTTTTAAAGACGCCCGCTGAAACAGTCTGAGAGGAATACTTTAATTACGTTACGGAATAAAACAAATCATTTCATTACTTTGCCGTTCATGAAAAGCACACAGTTTTGAGTCACTCAACTCAATAATGCTTTCAATAAACCCAATTAAATCTGATTAAGACCACATAAGCCATTTATAAATGCACGGGAACGGGGCGACTCAAATGTCTGCAGGATTTCAGTCTCAGAAATCAAAAGGATGGAAGCAGTTTCATCTAATGCCAAACACAAAGCACGAAAGAAAAAAAAACTCAATACAATGATACTGATTTCGAGAATCAATGGCAATTGGATTTCACCTCTTTGGAGCCTCTGGCTTCAACCTCTAATGCAGTAATTGAATGATCTGGCATTGAAAGCCAAGTGCTGTTCAATGTCTTTTCGGCAGAAAGATCCTGCATGATCTCAGCCGCCAAGGCAATTCATCGGTGTAATCCAAGCACGCAGCCGAGAGTTCAATGAATCCATGTACTGTTTGTTCACCGTCCCTTTAGTTCTCTGAACGGCAGACAGGGGATCGATTGAAGAGCGTGTCGAGCTTTCAGAGCCAAGCTAATTAATCTTCATCTGGATGTAAATTGGTAAAGTGGTTGGGTGGGTTGGTTAGCATTCCCAACAACAAATCTCACTCGATTAGGCTCAAAAACAGAATCTGAGCCAAGACTCTGAAAAAAGAGTGGGAAAACAGACCCAATGTGAATGTCAGAATCAAACAGCATCCATTTTAAATCCGTAATGGGGCATGATTCATTAAACTGGATAGTACTGGAGTAAATACTCACACTGAGCCTCACACATGATACATGCACAAAAAAAGGGTTTTGTGGTCACAAATTAGGGATCTGTTTCAATTTAACTAAAACAAAAGAACAAATGAGTAATCATGGGAACAAATTCTTAACTCATGCCTATGATATCTTGGGGGTTTTTTTCCCCCATGACTCAGTACTCTGATGAATCGTGCACAATATGAAGATAAGATTTACCCAATGCATTTAATTTTTATGTTACATAAAATGTTATGCTATTTTAAATGGACCAAACACTTGTTAAAGTCACTAATAAACAAACATGAAACTCTCGTCTGAACTACTTTGATATTCACCACAGTAATGAGTGACTGATTACCATGCTGCGTGTGTGTAGTCCAAAGAACTGAAAGAATACTATGGTACTACTGTGGTCTATGTCCACAAACCACCATATTTACATGGTACAAGTCCAAACACCAGCATGACATGGTAATATTGGTCATATTAATTCTGCAGTGCAAGTTAAGACTGATTCTTTTGCTGTTATTATTTGGTTATAACTGATGGCGAAACATTCACGCAGGTACAGAGCACAGCTGTTTCTCCAGGGCTCATAATCCATCTCAGTATTTCAAAGCCTATCATGAAGACAGACTGTTGTAGTCTAAACACCAGAGCAGACTTTGTGCAAATAAACACGCAATGAAGCTGCAGACCAGACTGAAATCAACACAAGACACACCAGTATAAAACACAAAAGTTCAGGGTCTGTCCCGATGACCGGGATTTCAACAGAGCTCGCTGGGGCGGGGGGGGTATCTTACTAGGTATGGGCCGGTATAAGATTTTGACGATATGATAACCTTAAGCAAAAATATCACGGTATCATGGTATTGTCTTTACAGCTCTAAAATGTGTTATTTTTAAATGACTGGGTAAAAAAAAAAACTTTTTTCCGCTGAACACAATATATTTTGTTTTTGAGCAACATACAGAATATTAGGAACAGTAGAATTTGTTTATTTTTTATTTGATTTGTTTCCTAAACTATCACTTTGTTTTTCAAAACTATCGGTTGATTAATCGGTATCGGCCAGTGCGATCCAACCTAGTTATCGGTAAAATCCACTATCGGTCATCCTCTAAATGAGGATATAAGGGCTGATTTGGGATACAGCCCATGATCTGCAACTAGCCAATCAGTAGCAGGGAGCATAAGAGGGCGGGGCGTTCTCAGTATAGAAGGCATCCGATGTAGTGTAGGATGAGTCATCAATATTACTGCTATTTGAAAAACACTTAATAGCTAACAGCTGAGTTTTTAACATCTAGGTAGAGCTGCATGGTTAATTGTTAAAAGAGCGTGATCTCGATTCAAACAACCACGCAATCTAATTTCTAAATGACAACGATTTGCCCGTGTCTATTAAATATTTGAAAAAAATTATACCGGAACATTCAAATCTGCGTTCGCGCTGCCGCTGACACAGAGAGCAGACATTTACCATGTTTGGGTAAGAAACAGCTGGCTTAAAAATAGAAATACTGGGATTAAAGTTTTTGGTTCGGGTATAAACATTTATATGTCTATGGTAGCGATCACAATAGAGCAAGTCATCTTTTGAAAGTAATTGGCGCTTCAAATAACTTTTGTGTCGATTACATTGTTTCACCACTAGGTGGCAACAAGTGACTGTTAAAAAATGTATTTGTCATTGAATCATTCAAGAGATTCATTCAAAAACACTGATTCAACCAGTAATGAAACAAGAGAAGTATTTATGAGTGAGTCATTGAATCATTCATTCAAACCACTTCTTCATAATTTTAATATTACAAATTGGTGTATTAAAAAATATATATTTTAAATACACATATATTAAAACGTTTAATAATTTATTAAAATTAATTAAACACTTTTAAATAGACTGCAGCAATTAATATTTTATCACACATTATTTTTTAGTTCAGGATCGTGGGAGAATCGTGATCTCTATTTGAGACCAAAAAATCATGATTCTCAATTTATCCAGAATCGTGCCGCTCTACATCTAGGACAGCTCATAGACCTGCCTTTAAAGTGAAGGTTGTAAATGCTGTGAGTCTAGCCTTAGCTAACAGTGTGCCCAGACTCCAAACGGCACAAATAAAGCGCTCCAGAGCCGGATGGAGTGATTTAACAGAGGAAAGCCAGCTTTGCATCACGTGGGTTCTTCATCAAAGAAAGCCTCTCCGCGCAGCTCATCGCGCTCAACTTCCGCGTACGTCGGAATTAATTACACCGCGTTTCTTGGCAACCGCGATCCCTGTACGAGCGTCACACACAGAGAGCTAGCGTTTGAGATGCACCCTTCCCCCTTCAGTCCGATCCAGCAGCGCACAGGAGCCCAGAGTCATTTCCATAGGTCAGCGCTCGCCCCTAACCCCTATCCGCCCATTACTGCCAGGCTTTTGTCCTCCACAGATGTGGCTTTGGGTGTGAGGTTCTCAGATGGACCCCGTCAACCTCCACCTCCCCCACAATGCCTTCTGCTATACGCGTCTTTGTCTGAACATGATAAAGAATCGCACTCTTGGTAAGGAAGGATCTGACGGCTCTCCCATATGCGTTCATTCACACCCAAATCACAAAAACACACTTGCATTTTATAGTAGGTTCACACGGACAATGGATGAGAGTATGGTAAAACATGTTAAACAGAGCTGAAAATGCAAGAACATTATTAGCAGAAAGTGTTAGTTAAGTAACAAACATATGCAAAGCTGTGCAATACACATTTCTGAACCATTAGCGGCACCAAACAGAACTACATCTATCTGTTTGAGTGACTCTAATTGTTAATTATGAGCATTTCTGTTCATCTCAATGAGCTAACGTAGGAATCAGTGACGTCAGAGAGAAAAAAACACAACTCTGATCAGGCTTTCATGAGCTCTCTTTGTGTTACTATGAAAGTCAATGGCTACCGTCAACTGTTTGGTTCCCAACATTCCTCAAAATATCTTCTTTTTTGTTCAACAGATGAAGAAATGACGTGAAAGTGAGTAAATGATGACAGAATGTTCATTTTCAGGTGATCTGTCCTTTTTTAAATCCAAGTGGGACAAATAATTGGGAAGAAATGCTTCAGGGAAGAAGGCCGCTGAAAGTTGGCGACACAAATGCACTCTATAAACAAACACAGGCAGATGCAAGTGTGCGTTTCCAAATAATGCGAGTCTTTCTGAGCATGTATGTTTGACGCAGGCTGCAGTAGGTTAGACCAAACTCTGATGTGAAACAGCTAAACAAAGAAAACCTCCTCACTGAGCAACAGAGAGATGGAGGAACAAGTCCTCTTTATCAATACATTATCTGGTTTATTTAAAAGATGCATTTTGTGAAGAAACAGACGACTGACACAGATGCCATATATAATGAACTGACATGTCATTAGCAAAGTATCCACCATTTTTCTAACGAGTCTACTGTGTTTTAGACTGTGTTTGGGGGTATTCCACTCATTTTACTATAACATGATTTAACAAGAATATCTAAAGATCTTTTTTCAGTCGCTGCATCTTTTCCTCCTGATTACTTTCATTTTTATTTGTATTTCACTGTAACAACATGAATAAAGACAACATATACTGCTCATTTGTGGTTTGATTTATGATTTATCACATGAATATTTCACTCAACGCAGTAAGAATCTCTGGTTTTCTCCTCAAATCCTCACGTCTCTTTCCAGGTTTGTTTTCACACGGATGCTTTTAAAAAGTAATAATCTTTCACTTCTGATTAGGGATGCACCGGTTGACCGGCCATAAATCGGAACCGGCTGTTTTTTTGTATTTTTTTCGTCCGATTTTTCCAGAAGTGTGCACAGAGGCGCCAGCAGAAAAATTACCACACAGAGCAAGCTCACTGTTGGCGATGCACGATGAGATATTGGAAGAAAAATATGAAGTGATTAAGGATACGGGCAGCCATACAGCATTGGAAATGCAGAGCTACCTGTCTGAGGCACAGATACCAAGAAGCGAACAGCCGTTGGTGTACTGGCACACAAATAAGAGCGCTTTCCTGCACTCGCTGAAGTTGTGCGAGTGTACCTGTCCGCGCCCTGCACAAGCGTAGACAGTGAACGTTTGTTCAGCTCAGCTTCTCACGTGTTGGATGAGAAACGAAACAGACTAACTTGTGACAAAGCTGAAATGCTTCTTTTTGTAAAGAAGAACTCGCAAGCACTTTTGAAAAGCCAGAAGTAAACGTCAGTTCTGTAGGCTATAGGATGAATATTTTTTATTTTACCTTAAAATTACATTGACTTAATGTGATTTAAAAAGCACCTGCCGTAGCATCTTTGTTTTACTCATTGCACTAAACATTATTTGATTTAACATTTTGGAATAATTTATTTATATAGCCTACTTTGGTTTTATTTAGTTTCACTGGTAAAGACCTTTTTTTCTTTACACCAAATTTAAAAACGAAAACAAATGCTGAATGCTGATTAAGTAACATCTTTGTTTGGAGTGTTGAATGTGTTGTTTGGATTGTGGAACTATGCAGTTGTTGCCTTTAAAATTACATGGTTACAGTTAATGTTTTCATTTAAGGCCAGTTTATAGTTTCAACCCAATTTAAAAACAAAAGCTAAATGCTTTTGTCAGTAGGCCTGCCTATGTTTGTATTGAATGTAGCCTACTTACTGCGCAATTACTGCTGTTAATTTCAGATGGTTACAGTTGTTGTTTTCAATAGCCAAAACCCAGTTTAGGCTGTTAAATACCAAATAAACATCTTGTTTATGTGTACTTTTATTCTTTCTTGTTTGTTGCTTGATAAAAATAAAAAATCGGAAATCGTTATCGGAATCGGCCAGTTTGCTTGTAAAAAAATCGGTATCGGAATCGGCCATGAAAAATCATGATCGTGCATCACTACTTCTGATCACTATTAGCAGTCTGAATGTTTCTAAAGCAGGGAAACACAATGATTGTTATCTGTCAAAATGACAGTGAAATATTATCATTCAGTGTTAATGGTAATGAGCATTTTGGATCCAGGTGACTTGTGTTACAGACATACTGTATATTACTACAGTGATATTTACCACGTCTGTAATAGAATCCTGCAGAAGAGTTTTGGGGTTATTAATGTTTTGTTGCAGTAATTTGTTACACTGTTAAATTTCCTTTGAAACGCGAGCAGAATAATGAACCCTCATTGTGTTCAGCTTTTGAAAATACTTATTGCATTCACAGTGCAAATCTTTCACTGATTGTTTACAGTTTAATGGACGTTACTCTCCTAATTTGTGCAAAAACTAAGCATCATGGGGCATAGGAAAAAGGCAGATATTATAAGAATAGTGAAGAGTCTGATGCATGTACACAAGAAAGATGACAATTACTTTAGCATGACTCTGCCAAGCACTGTTTATAAGATGCCAAATCGGACCAAACTGTTGTTTTTACTGACAGTGACCCAGTTCTGAGCGGCTGGCGATCACAGAGGAACGTCTTCCTCCGTTTCCCTGAGACGTCTTGACCGCGGCCTGTCGAGAAGCAGTCTGAGTGAGTGTTAGCCCGAGACGGCTTTTCTAGGACACTCCAAAACCCGACAGAAGCTGACGCGCTAATAAGCCTTCAGAGAGAACGGAAAGTAAAACGCCAAATGCCAAAGACGACGCTTAAACACCAACTTTCCTGGCAGATTTCTCTCTGCCCGAGGCTCTGCTAATTGCTAGTGTGTCAGAGCACTTGACGGACTGTTCTTTATAAATACCTGGCGCTCCAGGCTCCTAAACCGGACACGCAGCGTCTCCAAAACGAGCTGCAGGAGAACGCCGTAAAACCGACTGGATTCCAGCGCTTCACCGGCACAAAAGCATCAGATTCTGGAGCTCACCAGATGGACACTCGTTCTCTTTCACAGATACAGACTCGTTTGAGCCATTTAAATTGGTTAGTTAACCCGAGAAAGAAAATCCGGCCGTCGTTTTCTCATGTCATTACAAATGTAAGACAGATTCTGAAAGTCAGCATGTAAAAACACTGTTCAGTGTTTATCTTTTCAAATGAATATGTGACAGTGTTGAAGTAAATGAGGATGCATGTTGTTGAGCTAAGACAAATAAAGCACCATACTCCAAATCTTCTGATGTTGTATGATTGCTTTGTGTTGGGAACAAAACAATAGTTAAAGTTGTTATTTACCAGTTTTGATGTCAGTGACTCAAACTCAACTGGTTGTGGCGTATCTCTTGACCAATCATGAATAAGAGCGTGAAATGTGTGAGCTGCGGTGAAACGGGAAGCTTTTCAGCAGAATAATGACTTTAATTTCGGTCTTTTCCTCACATAAAGCCACTGTATGACTTCAGGAGAAATACTGAATATTTACTGCATGAGTCATATGATTACCGGTCATTTCTGAAGAACAACAGCATCTGTCTCAATACACTTTATTCAACAGTTTGGGGTCTGTAAGAGCATTTAATGTTTCTAAAAGACATCTCTGCTCACCAAGGCTGCATTTGATTACAAATACAGTAAAAACAGTGAAATATTATTACAATGTAAAACAGCTGTTTTCTATGTGAATATCTGTTAAACTGTAATGTATTTCTGTGATGCGCAGCTGTATTTTCAGCATCATTACTCCAGTCTTCAGTGTCACATGATCTTCAGAAATCATTCTAATATGCTGATTTGCTGCTCCAGAAACATTTCTGATTATTATCAATGCTGAAAACAGTCGTGCTGCACAATATTTTTGTGGAAACTGATACATTTTATTTTTCAAGATTCACAGATGAATAGAAAGTTCAAAAGAACAGCATTTTTTGAAATAGAAATCTTTTGTAACATCATAAATGTCTTTACTGACAATTTTGATCAACTTAATGAATCCTTGAATTTTTTCAAAAACTCAAACTTGTGAAAGGTAGTGTATTTGCCTAATTTCAGTATTTCCAGAAGTTAAAGAGGTTTGCAATGACATGAAAATGACTAAATGTTCATTTCTGGATGAACTAATGCTTAAACTGTTGTGTATGCAGGCATTTCTACACATTATGTTGATATGTTGACAGTGCAAGTTGCAGAAACGCTTGATTTATGTGCTTTGACAGAGGCCATTAATCATGCCACTATCTCCTATTGCATCCAAACCACAAATCCCTCAGTCTGAACTCTGTTCGTCCGTATAATAACACGCTGTAAAGTGATACGGGATTCCTCCGATCGAACACGGGAAGCTGAGAGCGCTGCGGTCTGCAGGGAAGAGCTCGACAAGGCCTCCGTTTCGTCCCAAAGGAAACGTGTTTTGAAAGTCATAGCCGACTCTTGAGGTAATGATTTGAGATGCTCAAACATGGGAACCCAAGGAGGGCACTTGACCCAAATCACTTCAGTAAATACAGACAACAAATGCACCACATGAGAGCAGCTCTTACGCTTTTTCATAACGTGTCAGTAGGGCAGCGCTTTAATAAAACAGCCTCTCGCACTGATATCAGTTCAAGACGAGCTCTTCAGAAGATGCAAATGTGCCTGTTATTAACTGTGAATAATGCCAAATTCAACTCCCAGAGACAGACAAAAAGAACGCTGCTGAAAACTAAATCGTCACCCATAACCCGTAGTCTATTACTTAAAAATTGGAGCCTGAAAACTCTATTACTTTGTCACTTTAAGAGCCGCAAGTCAAGTCTAACATAAAGTGCTCCAGATATACCCAAGCCTCGGAGCGTTTTATTTGTTTCCCTGAGCCAGCTATACTTTTAAAAGCCACCATCGCTGCAAAATACTGCTTCTGCCAAAAGCAAGGCACTCACCGCTGGCACTAATGCAACTTCTCAAATTAGTTCTGGTTTTTTAAGCCGGGAAAACAGGCGGTTTGGGGTCACAAAAACACTTCAGATTCCCGTCCCAAAGGCAACATTATTGTATGAGCATGCATCAGATGCCCGCTCTAAAGATGAGCCTCTGCACTGGGCTTTAAATCAGCGTCTCTGGATGAATCCGCAGAGGAGGCCTCATTATATATTAGTCATGCATCTGGAGCCAAACTGACTGAGAGATGCTCAGGTGATGTGCTTTTAAAGACAGTCCAACAATGCTTTCACTCGACTGTATATTAAGAGGCTACAATCCCATCCATTTCACACACAATTCATCCTGGAAGTGCATGACTTGGTGAATGTTGATAACCACAAAAAGTAATTTTGACCTTCCTTTTGTTTTCTAAAAAAATCAAAAATCTGAGCTACAGAGAAGCACATTGGAAGTCAATTCATAAACACTGAAACACTAGATGATGTCAATATGCATGTCATTGCCAATCTGTGCCACCTACTGTAAAAAAAAAATGATGAGAACAATTTTACAGCTCAAAATGAAAAGTATCAAAGATAGGTCATGGTAGCTATATTATAGATATTCACTATCCTCATAGAATTTGAATGAAGTCCACACTAGAATTTTAACAATAGCTATACAGTGAATCATTTTCAGAACTATTTTTTTTTCCAGCTGATGAACGATAAAACATTGACAGCCAATCAGCTTGAGCATTTAAAGCGGCAGACAACAAAACTAGAAACGAAAATAATAGGAAGAAGAAGAAACAGAACAATACAAACTGCTGGCGTGAATTCTAATAGGATTAATATTTGGTGCTTTAAAGTCATGTCAGGAAAATTGTATACAAGTTGATCGCACATGAACGCCACCACAACATTATTTTTTTTACAAATTATGAGAGGAAAACTCAGAGTTGTGTGCGTGTCCGTGAGAAAACATGTCAGATGCAATGGATGCAGCGTCTGTATTGATGGTAAATTTGTAGAAATTAATGAAAATATATATTTTTTTGTCATTTACAATAAAACTAAGTTGCATCTTAAAAAAAAAAAAGATAATATTGTACAATTACGATATATAACGATTCAATTTACACCACCTTCATAAATAAACTAAAAATAAAGCAAAAGGGGCACATTCTTTACTCATCATTTTGTAGAAATAGCTTAAAAATCTTGTTGAATTTTTTGTAGAAAAAGTGCATGAACTCACCCGACGCTCTACAATTATCAACTCGTGAATACTAACTTCCCAGGAAAACTCGAACGCACCACTTATCATTATCTTCAGTTATCGTTCTTGTTGTGGATGGGCCTTTTTTCAACAAGTGAAGAAAAAGTTTTTTTTGTGGTAATCAACATCATGCCACAAATGCAGAGTTCGATCCACTGATTCATTTAAGGTGCTTTTTACAATTCATGCATTTACAGTGAACAAGAAACAAAGAATATTCGTTGATATGCATCTAGTAAACACACAATGGATTGCAAACGCCATTTCATGTTGACTTTAAGCATCACTGCTCTCCTGACATTCATGATTCATACGGTGCCAATAAAGCAACATCCCTGATTTACTGAAGGAGACACAAACTCAAGCCACCTGTCCATAAATGCATGTGACAACAACTGTGCCACAGACAAAGCAGGATTATTCAACTCAACGTGACATGCTCAAACCCATCTAAAAGTGCATGTGATGAAACAAACCCACAGGGCATCACAGGTACATTTACAAATACTTCCACAAAACTGCACTGTGCTGCAAATGGCATCCCCAAAAACAGCCACAGTCTACATTCTTCAGTCTATACACACAAACATCTGAATCATGCTGTGTTTGCTCCACTATATCACACTTATTGCTGTCTTCCTCTGAACGCGTGTAAACTGTTTATTACAGACACTTATAAACGCCAGCATATTAATCACTATTCTTAACATGTTTATACGCTATAACAACCCAAATGGAGACAAATCCGACAGCCATCAACAGTTAACTAGCGTTATTGTGTTATTTGTAGATTCGTCCGGTTTTCAAACTGAGGAGAACTAGTGTAAACAAGTTAGCCAGACAGCTAGCAGCTAGCACAACAGCCAGACGAGGTGACCAAACACTTTTTAAATACAACAAACGAGAATAAAAACACATTAAAGTTACATTCGGAGAAACAAATCTCACTATAACTTTACAACCGCTAGCAGCATTTAAATCAGAGTTTTAATAGTTATCTGGACTGTTAGCCCGATCCAGCTAGCTAACATTATAAACGTAAATAAACACCGTATATGGCGTATTTTAAGATTATTTGTTTAATAAGTGAGACCAAATAAGAAAAATAACTTTTTAACGGGTAAACACTAAACAGTGAATAAAAAGCTATTTATTTGACTTATTCATCAGAGCAGTCCGTCAAACTGACGATTATTGGGCGAGACCAACATACAGTCCGACTAGCGTTAGCTTCCAGAGCGAGTCACAACACACTGATTCTCGAACACTTCACGATATCATCTGCTTGTGAAAGCAGTTTAACAGCTAGTTAGTTAAGCCAGTTTCGACTGAAGATATAACACCTCGAGTCAGGGTGTGGGTGTGTGTGTGTGTGTGTGTGTGTCCCGACGAGCTTATGATCATAAAAACTGATAAAACACAATCACCTACAATCAGACCGTAAACATCTCCAGCATTAAATCACACGTGAATCCTCCAAACACACTCTCACACACACTCTCTCTCTCTCTCTCTCTCTCTCTCACACACACACACACACACACACACACACACACACACACACACACACACACTCCGGTTCCGAGCGCAATCAGGTGTGATTTAAAGGACTTTCTCCGCGTTTCTTCTCTTTCGCGACGGAATAAATGAGCCTGCACTGACAGCATATCTCTGTCTGTCTCTGGCCTGCGCCATCTTTGCAGAAAGACTCTTTGGGGCTGCAGTTGCTTGCAAACAAAGAGCAGCCCTCCTCTGGCGCCAGACGAGCGGCGTTCACTGCACACACACACACACACACACACACGGAGCTGCTCGTACCTTCTGTGTGCTGGATCCTGGCTCCAAAGAACAGGGCTAAAAACACGAGACGACACGGTATAGCATCCATCCTCATCCTCCGCGCTCGCGCTTCTTCTGCGAGACTCCAGCAGTTGAGTGAGAGAGCAGGGAAGACCAGCGGCGCGGTGATTGGCTGGACGCAGCGCCCCGAGCCCCGCCCACCGGAGTAAACGCGACGCGACGCGTCTGGAGCTCACACGCGTTCATTGCGTAAGAACACATTCCTGTCCTCCTCTGTCTGAGTGCTTTGGCCACGCTCGCGTCTCCTTCCTTACAATATTACAGAAATATGTCTGAACATGGCAACTGGACATTTAACAAAAACTCCTGACTGGAGTAACAGTCTTGTTACTAAACTTGACTGTGTATATAAGCTTCATATATATATAGTGGTGGCCGAAATTAGTATTTTCAGCAGATAAAATGGTTTGAAGTCAGTTATTTCTATCTTTTGCTGTAGTGTGTCAGAAGGAAATATCAGTTTACATTTCCAAACATCCATTTGGCCATTAATTGTAATAATGCAGTGAGATATATGTTAGTGCTGCACACAGAGCTCTGATCTGATCATCATCAGTCTGCTGGAGTCACATGAAGAAACAGAACAAACTGAGACAGACTCAATCCAGAAGAACTGATGCTTCGAGAAACCTCCAGCAAAGCTACAGTGCTGTTAAACGTTATATTAACAGTATGTATATATAGGTGGATTATAGGTGTTATTTGAGGTGGATCAAATGCAATATTTGATAAAAATAAATTAACATTTACAAGTATTTTTGTATGAAGTGTTTCAGTAGTGAGCAACACGGATAAAAAACATCCAGTTTAATCTGATCAGATGAACATGCTTGATCTGAAATCCTGCATCATCTTCATTTTGAGCGGTGTGTGACTGTACTTCACAATCTTCACTTTTCATCCCAAGCAGCTATGAAATAGCATCTAAACATACTGAATATACACAGCATCGTCTGTGCGTCTCCTCTGCCATCCCTTATGCATATGTTCATCTGAGGGGACAAAACATCTGACCCCATCAAACCCCCAGAGACTGATGAGGGCCCAGTGTTGGATCAGGCTTAGGGTCTGTAGGGCCAGATTCAGGGGCCCTTCCCCCTCCAGCACATGAGGGCCCGATTCCTCAGAAACTAATGTGATTTAACCCTGCGCTGGACGATCATCCTCCGCCTGTCTGATCATGAGTTTATCTGAGAAAATTGTTATTATTTTTTTATTTTCAGTTTTTATTTAATTTATTAAGTTTTGGTAATTTTGTTAAGTGCATTTATCTTTTTTCATTTTATTATATTTATTTATTTTATTATTATAATGTTATATTTGTTGTTTCTTTATAGCTAATTTCAGTTTTAGTTTTAGTCATTTTCAACGTAAACGTATTTAATTTACTTTGCTAAGGTAATATTTTAATTAACGTTTTTCATCTAATATGTATATTTTATATTTCAATTACTATATTTCAAATTTTTTTACAATTGCAAAACTGTAAATTTCCCCCCACATTGGCCTTTATGTCAAAATAATAATTAAAATATGCATAATAAGGTGCTATCCTTTATATGTTATAATATTCCTCATGTTGTAAGATGTTTTGCATGGTATAGTCATTTTATTAATTTTTTACATTTTGATTGATTGTGTTAAGTGTTGTGTTTTATTATGTATTATTTTATTGTTTGTTGAAATTAATATTCCTTATGTGATTATTCATATTGTTGAATGTATGTGTTAATTGCAGCAAGATATTTTATTAGACATAATAAAGTATATGTCAGTTCAAGACTGAACACTGGAGTGCCACATAATGCAAACATAATATTAGAAAAAGAAGATTAAAACAAAAAAAAAATTATTTAAAAATCTGTAATATTTTGGGATTTATATAGTCAAGAATTTAAAGTTGTAATGCATTTTAAAACTTCCTGCAGTGTTAAAATATGCATATTTTTAAGTGTTGTTGGTAGCAATGGATAATTACACAGGTACATTAATTATGCACGTAGTTGTTGAGCATATGAAGTGTTTTGCATGGAATATACATTAACCTGACCTGGTTTTGGCAAAGGATGGGTGTGGTGTTTAACCTTGAGACGTGTTAGAAATGTCCCGTCTGGCGCACACCTCATTTAGAGTCCAAAACGCAGAAACGCTCATTCGTTTAAGCTGCAACAGTGTTCTTCTAAAAAAACTTTCTCTGCTATTAAGCAGTAATGGGGTTAACCATAAGTAGGGCAAACAAAAAACCTCTTCACTTAAGGGAATATTTTGGTCCTCAGAGTAATCCTTCAACAAAGTACATGCTCAAAGAGAAGATAAGGCCATTTTTGTGCTAATTGGGCAAATAAAAGAGGTACACTGTGTTAGATTATGAACAGCAGCACTGAGATTGAGCAGTGTTAGATTTAAGTAGTATGAGAGACTTTAGAGCTGTAAAATCTAATGCATAATTCATATATTGCCTCTGCCTGTGTCAAAACACAGCCTTTTTAATCTACAGAGATACAGAGATCAAAAAGATTGGATTTTCATAGACATACAACCTCAAAATCTGAAGGAGATGTGAGTGGTGCTTGTAAAACTCACCACCACAATGTATCTGTGGTTGCTAGGGTGCTTCTATGTGGTTGCTAAGTGATTGCATACAGGCAAAAATCAGCAGAGTTTATCTTGAAATCTCTGATATTCTGCTCTCTTTCAGTCTATGGGATACACTCTTCAAAATAAAGCTGCTTAAAAGGTTGTTCACAGCGATGCCATAGAAGAACCATTTTTGGTTTCACAAAGAACCATTCAGTTAAAGAACCATCTCATTCTTACCTTTTTATAATCTGAAGAACCTTCTTTCACCACAAAGAAGCTTTTGTGAAACAGAAAGGTTCTTCAGATGTTAAAGGTTCTTTATGGAACCATTTAGACAAAAAGGTTCTTCTATAGCATGATGAAGCACCTTTATTTTTAAGAGTGTATTTAGACCAAATTTATCATCTGCCAGGGGGAATTGTAGAAGTCTACTTTAATGACGAAATAAAGAAGTAGAAAACGTGACTTTTTCTCACAATTCTGTGTGTGTGTGTGTGTGTGTGTGTGTGTGTGTGTGTGAGTTCTGACTTTTTTTCAGCCATTTCAAAAATCTCACAATTCTTTGATGCTGTTATTGTCTTCACCACAAAATAAAACATAAACATAAGGTAAATGCGACTTTTTATCTCACAATACAAACTTTTTTCTTGAGTTTACATCTCACAATTCTGTTTTTTTTTCCCACCAAAAAGTCAAAAACAAGTATTGTGACTATTTATTTTTACCCCTCAAAATTATGAGGAAACTAAGTCAAAACTTTGAGATAAAAGTGGCAATTACCTGTTTTATTTATTTGATTTTTATTTTGTTATGGAAATGGACTTCCATAGAAAGTTATGTCTAACCACTTAGAGAAGTAAAAAGTATTTTATTATGAGATTAAAGTCTCAATTTTATTCACCCGTGATGTAAATTTACAGGTTATTTTGTTAATAAAACAGACGTGTGCTGCATTAAACTTTAAGCAGCGGCTGGTTAAATCTTTATAATTGACCTTCCTTTAAAGGTCCCATGACATGCTGCTTTTTGGATGCTTTTATATAGGCCTAAGTGGTCCCTAGTACTGTATCTGAAGTCTCTTTCCCGAAATTCAGCCTTGGTGCAGAATTTCAGCCACTACGAGCCAGTCCCACAATGAGCTTTCCTTAGGACGTGCCATTTCTGTGTCTGTAGCTTTAAATGCTAATGAGGAGGAGAGAGGCGGGGCAACTGCCATGCTTCGCTCGTTTGCAAGCCATGATGTCTCTCGAGGAAAAAAAAATATTGCGCTCGCCTCGCACGGTAGTAGCTCATTTTCTCATGGGCGGGCCAAATTCTCTGGGCGGGCAAAGCAGAGAAAGGGGAGGTAACCTTTCCCCGTATGACGACATAAAGGGAAGATTCCAGATTGGGCCATCTGAGCTTTCATTTTCTCAAAGGCGAAGCAGGATACCCAGGGCTCGGTTTACACCTATCGCCATTTCTAGCCACTGGGGGACCATAGGCAGGCTAGGGGAACTCATATTAATGTTAAAAAACCTCATAAAGTGAAATTTTCATGCCATGGGACCTTTAAGAGAAATGATGGTTGTTTCTTCACAGCAGAAAGCACCGGCGCGCTCCTGATTTAGCAGTGCAGGAAAAACATTTAGCAGATGCTGAATCATATTTCCTGTTTCATAAGTGTCTCCAATGGTGTGTGTTCTGCTTATTATGGGATGTTTGGCTGGTGGTTGATGAGGAGTCCTGAGGAAACGTCTGGATGACTTCACTCACACTCCAGTGACCAGACAGAACGTGCATTCATACAAAGAAGCCAGAAATCTTGAATTTAGTCCCTTTATCCTAGCAGAGGAATTTCTGTTTTTTCGAGGCTCTTCATGCTGATGTGTGAATGAGGACAGTCTCCTCGAGTCTCGCTCGTCTGCTACACACTCACACTCCCTCGCGTCTCACAGGTTACTGAGGGTCACACACCATTTATCCTTAATTAGCGTTATTTAAGCCTTTCTAAAACACGCTCTCATCTGGTCATTCGTGTCTGAGGGAGGAGAGTTGTGTTGAGACAAGAGAGATGAACACATTCACACTGCCCCTGCGTTGACTTAGACTTTTAATTATTTTTACCACAGTTTGCTCACGATAAAAGTACTAAACTGTTACGTGTAACTCGTTCGTGATACAGATGTGAATGATACCACAAACAGTGTGAGGAAAGACAGCTAGAAAGCTTTCCTTTAAAGGAATAATTTATCTGAAAATGAACGTTTGCAGAAACTGTGCTTACTCTCAGGCCATCCGAGATCAGGATGACTGAACCCATTATAATCAGCGATACTGTCTACAGATGCGGCACGACACAATAAATCACCGACAGTAAACAGCTGCCTCGTTCTATTTACAACGTGCTGACACAAAGTTCATCGATGCTTTAACGATATATCGTGCAACCCTAATCCAAACAGCTGACAAAAACATCACAATAATCCACAAGTAATCCACAGCACTCCAGTCCATCAGTTAACATCTGGAGAAGACAAAAGCGTAAACTAATCCAGCATTAAGACGTTTTTAACTAAAATACCATAGAGTCCATAATCCATAATAACTCTTCCTGCAGTTAAAAAGTGCATCTGCTGTTGTGTCTCACATCAAAATCCAGCCACATATGTGTTTAAACTGCTTGATCTGTGCAGATTTCTCTCCTGATTCAGACCAGAACACCTTTTCACTGGAGGAAGCGTTATTATGGATTACTTGTGGATTATTGTGATGTTTTTATCAGCTGTTTGGACTCTCATTCTGACGGCACCCATTCACTGCAGAGCATCCATTGCTGAGACACTGATGCAATGCTACATTTCTCCAAATCTGATGAAGAAACAAACTCATGATCTGAGGTGATCTGAGGAGGAGCACATTTTCATTTCTGGATGAACTATTCCTTTAAGTTGGCATGAAATGAAAATTCACAGTATCTACTTTCTAAATGTATCTTATAGATCTTATTGAGAACAATTCATCCATGTACGTTTTTTTTTAATGTTTTGACTTGGAAATGTTTAATCCAAATATTAACTCGATCTTCCAGTGAAGCATCAGTCTTCTCTCTGGTTACATGTGCATTGTGCAGGACTTCTCCAATCATTTAGTGCTGTTAAACTCCGCCCCTTCGAGCTCTGAGTGCCACACCCACATCTCAACATCCAATCAACAACTGAAATACAGAACCAAACCCTGCCCTACATTTACAATGCAGAAGAAAAGATCCTTCATTTCATGGTGACTTTGAGTCATGATTGTGTCGGTGACGCTCCAGCAGTCCAATCACTGCGTGCAGAAAGAGCATATAGCACATATTTCCTCTCGCTCTCTTTTTCCTGATTGCTGTTTTGATGCGGGCTGCCAAGACCCTCCCGGTGCTCAGGTGACAGTGGCAGACCTCTCTTTAAGTGTTAATGGGACGTCACCAGCTGTCCGCACAGGTAGATCCAGAGCCCCGCTCCGAACCATCTGTGCATCCTCCATCATTACTGCCTCCGAACAGAGAACAGAGACCAGAGAGAGAGCGAGGTGGCCGGAGCTCAGGAGACTCAATGGAAGGAGGGACTAAACAGAGAGCAGATAATGAGAAGCGCCGGATCTCCCGGAGGAACACGGCCAGCTGTCACTCACAAACCCCAGCGGCCACCTGGAGCCGGTTCCCACACTCACCAAACCCGCTGGAACTCAGTCTCATGTCATTCAGACTCTGTCAGGCTGACCCAGGATCAGACTCATGACTCTAGAGAGCTTCGGCTCACTCTCAGCTGATGCGGGTCCATGCAGAGCTGTTGTGCTTTGATGTGATGACTAAAGAGTTCAAATTTAATTTTATGGCACATTTGAACCGTTTATCTTGGCTAACAATAGCTGACTTATTTAAATGCCAAATACAGTTTAAACCAAGTTTATCAAATCATGAAAAGCTGCTACCACACAAAACACATGGGTAATCACGTAGTAACACCCTAGCAACCACTTAGGACTCTAGTGACATTTTTAACATCTAGTGCATTTAATATATATACTGTATATATATATATATATATATATACATACACACACACACACACACATTATATATACTCATTTGTATTTGGATAAAAGCATCTGCTAAATGTAAATGTAAATATATATAAAGAGTTCAGATGCTAAAGGAGTCTGATAACAATGCTCATTTTAGAAGAAAAGTTTAACTGAACTCTTCATATATATATATACATATTAGTGCTGTCAAACGATTAATCGCATCCAAAATAAAAGTTTTCGTATACATAATACATGTGTGTGTACTGTGTATATTTATTATGTATAAACACACATACAGTATATATTTTGAAAACATTTACATGTATATATTTATATTCATATCATTTATATTATATAAAAATATATTTAATATATAAACATAACATATTTTTCTGAAATATATACATATTTCCTGCCATTTCTTTATATTTATTTGTGAAATGTACAAGCTTTTTTACAGTTGATTGTCACATTCATATCTACTCAAGGTTTCAGTGAGCATGCATCCGTATCTGCTTTACATCAGCATTACATTTCTGTTTACAATCACTCACTGTTTGCTGTAATATTAATACCTTCATGTTTATTTCAAATAAATGCTGTTCTTTTGAACTTTCTCTTCATCTGTGAATCCTGAAAAATAAAATGTATCAGTTTCCACAGAAATATTGAGCAGCACAACTGTTTTCAACATTGATAATAATCAGAAATGTTTGTTGAGCAGCAAATCGGCATCTTAGAATGATTTCTGAAGATCATGTGACACTGAAGACTGGAGTAATGATGCTGAAAATACAGCTGCGCATCACAGAAATACATTACAGTTTAACAGATATTCACATAGAAAACTGCTGATTTAAATTCTAATAATATTTTACAATTTTTACTGTATTTTTGATCAATTAATGCAGCCTTGGTGAGCAGAAATAACTTTCAGAAACATTAAAAAATCTTACCAACCCCAAACTTTAGAACATTGGTCACACTTTATTTTAAGGTCCAATTCTTGCTATAAACAAACCATTAACTATGACTTTTGCCTCAATAAACTCTTATTAATAGTTAGGAAGGTAGTTGTTAAGTTTAGGTATTGGGTAGGATTAGGAATGTAGAATATGTGCTTTACAAGTACTATTACTACTACTACTAATAATTCTACTACTACTACTACTAAACTAATAAACAGCCAATATGCATGCTACTAAGCAACTAGTAAATATAGTGGGAATTGGTCGCTAAACTAAAGTGTTACCCAGTAATATATTAGATATGTAAGTTCCTTATTAATTCACCAGGATATTTTGTTTAATGAATACAGCTTTGAATAATCTCTTAATTATGGAATAATTTTCTGTGTTGAATTTGTGGCCAATGGAAGATATTAAAGAAACTGATATTAAAGTTGATCCAGGTTCACAGTCACGTCTTCATAATGTTCACATAATCCGGATCTCTCTGAGACTACAGGAGAAAAACGAGACAAAATTATTATTACATACTGTAGATCAGCAATCAGTTTGTGCTATATTAAAACATGGCATCTCAGCAATACAATACATAAAATACAAATAAACATACAGAACATTTATTGTATTTACCACATTTGATAAATCACTTTTTTTGACCAAAGCTAGATCGATGTATTTATGACTGGAAGCAGGAATCTGTCACTCATACACACACACACACACAGACTCACACACAAACACTAATCAGAAACACAGTCTAAATATTATATGTGTATTTTGCTTGCATTTTATTAGAAGTAGGCCAACAGCACCCCCTACGGAATTAAAACTCCTTACTGAGTGGGCATTAGGACCTGGGGGAGGCTGCCACTGCACGTGCCATTACTGTTTACTCTATCATACAGGAAGGGTCATTCTGTACATGCATATTCTCAGTTTAAATGCAGCGATCCAAAACAGTGAATCTAATCATCATTCAGGCAAAACTTTGCTTCAAGAATG
>NW_015542416.1:431081-433154 GCF_001515605.1 Sinocyclocheilus anshuiensis | reverse complement strand
CACACACACACACACACACACACACACACAGTGTTCTTCAGCAGTGTTTTACTGTGGTATGAAAGGTGAAGTATAAAGGGAAATGCTTGATATCCACACCTCACTGTTTGTTTTGAGTCCAGCCATATTTTCATACACTCCTTCAGCAGCAGCGCAGCCATATGACTGACAGAAAACAGAAACAGAGAGTTTTCTTTGAATGTGTTCAGTCTGTTGTTCGTGTGAATGGTTTCCCCTGAACTATTACAGCACTGAGCAGAATCACTGAGTGCTAAACTCACACGCGACGACTGCTTTCTGTGCATCGTCACATACTGAGCCTCCTCTGCTTCATCCTCAGACTGCAGGAATCCTACAACACAGGCTTCGTTTAAAACAACTATATGATCACACAACTAAAGATGCAAGTAAACTACTTACTTTTTTTGCAAAACTTCAACAGTTTCAGTGCCAAGTAAATGATTATCATCAGGAGAATCTCCAAAATCACAGGCAACAGAAATAAGATAGCCGTCCTAAAATGCAACAGAATATCAAAAGAGTTTAACTTCTGAATAATTGTGTAAATACTTAAAACACAGCATTACGTCCAAATTAATAGTTTTGCAAAACAGGAAAAAGCTACATATTCTCCAATTCAAATGGACGTACATGATTTAAAGACAGTTCACACAAAAAAAAGATCATTCTGTCGTCATTTACTCTCTCTCACATCGCTCCAAACCTGCATGACGTTATTTCTTCTGAAGAACACAAAATCAGATATTTTGACAAATGTTCAAGCTTTTCCAAAATAGTATCCAAAAAGGAACTTGTAAATAATAATAATAATAATGCACACTAAAGCCAATATAGGAGCACAAAAGACTTTTATTTTGACACCATCTGGCCACTGTAGTTTATTTATATGGAAAGAGCCTTCTGGACATTATCAACAATATCAAAAATAACAATATCTGCTTTTGTGTTCCATTGACTCATTTTTAAACTGGGGTTTGTGAGTTGATGAAAAGCTAAAGATAAATAAACATAAAATGTAAAAACAAATAAAAACAACCAAATAAAATACACAATAAAAAGATTCATATTTTATTTAATTTGCCTGCAAACCAACACTCTATAAAATGCTGGGTTGTTTCAACCCAACTTTGGGTCAAATATGAACTAACCCAATTATTATTATTTTTTTTAGCCCAACAATTGGGTTAGTCCAGAGGTGCCCAAACTCGGTCCTGGAGGGACGGTGTCCTGCAGAGTTTAGCTCCAACCCCAATTAGACACACCTGAAGCAGCGAATCAAGCTCTTACTAGGCATGCTAGAAACTTCCAGGCAGGTGTGTTGAGGCAAGTTGGAGCTAAACTCTGCAGGACACCGGCCCTCCAGGACCCAGTTTGGGCACCCCTGGGTTAGTCCATATGTGACCCAAAGTTGGGTTGAAACAACCCAGCATTTTATAGAGTAAAGCGACTATTACCTGACATAGAGAAGTGTGAACATGTGAATGTGTCATTTAAATTATTGAAATATTAACTTGAAATCAGCGGGACTTTAAGTAAGAATTTTAGGTGAGAAGGTAGAACAAGTTTTCCCTGAAGAAAGGCAGTCGTGTGAGTTTGGACCAGCATGAGTGTGAGTCAATGAGTCGTTATATTAAAGGATCGTCACCTTTTGCGAGCGCTGGCTGAGATCTGATCAGACTCTGCTGTAACCGGACTCTCTCTGCTCTTCTTCTGATCGACAGTGATATGAACAGGCATCTGCAGCTCTTCTGTCGCACCTCCCCGACGCTCCTGTAATGCACTGGCCTCCAAACTTACACCATTTTACACCATATTGTCCTCCCTGATGGTAGCAGCTGATGGTAACGCTGCCATTCTCAGATCCCGTCACATTCTGAGAGTTCACGAGAAGTCCTGGAGACTCTGGAAATTGTATAGAAAACATCAGTTTGACACTTCTTTCGCAGTGTGTTTAAAGAAATAGTTCAAATGAGAATGAGCTGTAAATATGCTCACCCTCAGTCCATCCGAGTTCAGGATGAGTTTGTGTCTTCATCAGGTTTGTAGAAATGT
>NW_015542416.1:406808-430964 GCF_001515605.1 Sinocyclocheilus anshuiensis | reverse complement strand
TCAAAATCCAGCCACATATGTGTTTAGAGCTGTTTAAACACTGCTTGATCTGTGCAGATTTCTCTCCTGATTCAGACCAGAACACTTTTTCACTGGAGGAAGCCTTATTATGGATTACGAACTCATATTTTAGTTAAAAACGTCTTAATGCTGGATTTGTTTCCGCTTTTGTCTTCTCCAGATGTTAACTGATGGACTGGAGTGCTGTGGATTACTTGTGGATTATTGTGATGTTTTTATCAGCTGTTTGGACTCTCATTCTGACGGCACCCATTCACTGCAGAGTATCCATTGCTGAGACACTGATGCAATGCTACATTTCTCCAAACCTGATGAAGAAACAAACTCATCCTGATCTCGGATGGCCTGAAGGTGAGCACATGCTCATTTTTGGCTGAACTATTCCTTTAACAACAATAAGAAAGTTTCTGTGATTTATACTCGTTTTTGTGAGTTTGTACAAATTCAGCTTGGGGTCAGAGAGGTTCAGATAACTGTAAGATGGTCTCACCTGCTGTGACGTTTAAGAAAAACCTCGCCCGTTCATCAAAAGCTGAAGGAATATGAATAGCACACCAGTAATAGCCAGACTCCTGGACGTTATCCATGCGGACGGTGAAGCTGTGACGTGACGCGTCATCTGAGATAAATACAGTTTTGTGATGAAATCTCTGGTCAGGGAACTCCACATAATCACTCAATAGCCAATAGTATCCAGCGCTCAAGTATTTGCATGAAAATGCATATTTCTGATTATATAAACAAGGAATTATGACAGACTGTCCTCTCCGAACAGATATCTGCCTGACCGTAGTAATGTCCTGAGCACCTTCACAAAAGAAATATTGTATATTAAAATAATGAATACATGAATTAATCCAAAAATATGTGGCTTTTTGTGCCATTTTATATATTTTTTAACTTGCACACATATATTTATCAAAAAAAATAAAAATAAATATGAACAAATTTCCAAAATATGAATATACACATATATTAAAATAACAATTTGATCCAAAAAGTCACATTTTTTATCTTTAATAAAATAAAAAATAATAATTAAAAAAAATATTTTTTTTTAAATCCCAGATTTTCAATATAGTCTCAGACTTTTGGACCCTTCTGTTTACTCGTTATTCCAATATCATAATATTGTTGACTTTATAAATTGAGAAGTCTTGCATCTTTGCATAAACACGAAAATCTTAAGGTTATTCATATAAGAAACGATTCATATTTCACAGGACAATAAAGCATGTGTATCTGTAAGTAAACGGTACGGATGCTTGTGTAGTTGGTCTCACCTGAGAGTCTGATGAAGCTGCAGATGAAGAGAAGACGGTTCAGATCCATGGCTGGGTCATTGTGAAGATGTTCGATGGGAACGCATGTGAAATCTGTTCTTTTCTCATCTCTAGTTCCTGTTTTTCTGCCGCTCCAGCCTGACTCACCCTCCAGCACACACTACCACGATTTTGCAAGAGTATTTGTGGATGGTGTGACAAAACTGCTCATTTATTTATAACAGTTTTTCAAGTCAGGTGAAACCAATGTGACAGATTCCCTCTGAAACAACAGCATTAACACTGACAGAGACAAACCGACCGATGGCTTCTTCTCTACAAAGACTTTCCAGTAATCATGAAAAACAAGAAATAAGCACTATGTTTCCACCCACAGTTTTCCACTTCATGAAAACAGACCCTCAGATCTCTGGCACTTGAGCTGGAGCACAGACGGAGACGGAGAAATGAACAGGCCAGACAGAAAGACTGGGTTACATGTCAAAGAAACGCTTCAGCTAAAAATATAACTTCTGTCACTATTTGCTCATGTCTGTATGCATGCTATCTGTTTTGTATTTTAGTATGTCATATACATATACCATATATACTCATATACTTAAATATTACAAAAAAAGTAATTTTTTAAATTGTATTTAACAACTTTTGTTTTCACAAAATGTAACTATTATAAACAGTATTTTTTATTATGTTTCTTTTTTTTTTCTTTTTTGATTTCTTACAGTTTTTAATGTGCTTTCCCGAAGCTCAACTAAACAGCATGGCTCTAGCAACACCACACTTTTAAAAAACAAAGCTTTTTATGCATCGATGGTTCCATGAAGAAACTTTCACCTCAGAGTTCCACACACCTCACACACCTCATCTGAGGATAACCAGCATTCCCCACAACTCAGAGAAAGAAAAATAATCCATTCAGGTCACATTGACCCAGTACATAATATAAGGGTTAAAAAAATCTAATTTCTTCAATCAAAGAGTTGACAGACTGAATAAAACTAATGCTATTCGTTTACTTGAGTTACACACATTTGATAAAAAAAAAAAACTGGACCACTCTCATTAACATAAAGGACAAACAAACATTATGAAAACCCTAAGCCTGTCTATCTGATCATTTCACTTTTCTGACCATAGATGCATATATGTTTTTATTATCTGCTGCAGTCAACTAACACAAGAACACAGACAAAACAAGACAAAAATACAATTAGACTGACATGAACCCATGTTAATGCATTGTAAGAGAGATATAAAATCCCTATAAAAATGAATAACTAAAAGTACCTGAGTTTTTTGCTTAATTCCGTTCATAATTTCATAGAGATCTTCACATGCAACCTCGTCGTATTTCCCATTTCCCTGAAGAAATAAAATGAGTATATGAATAAATGTAATAATAATGACAACAGTTTATAGTGCAAGTGTGTGAAAGCTGGGAATGTGGTAAAAATGACCTGAGTGTTTTGTTTATTTCCAGTCATGATTTCATAGAGATCTTCACATGCAACCTCATTGTTTTTTCCATTTCCCTATAAAGAAATGAGTATATAAATTAATAAAAACAACAGCTGTTTATAGTGCAAGTTTATGAAGATGTGATAAAAAGTACCTGAGTGTCTGGTTTATTTCCAGTCATGAATTCATAGAGATTTCCACACGTAACCTCACTGTTTTTCCCAGTTTCCTATGAAAATAATATTAATACTAATACGTAGTAGTGATGGATTGTGCTCAAAAGCTGACAGTATGGTGAATGTGAGAGCTGTGTTTCACCTACTTTGAGCAGTTGCTGTTTGTTCATGTGATTATGAAGATTTGAGCTTTCAGCTCTTTGTTCTGCGGACACACACACACACACTCTCATGTAATTCTGTACAAATGTTTCATTGCTTTGTCTTACTAATGAAATCATGAAATCACTCACTTCTCTTGTTCCTTGCTTTGACCAGCATCACAGCTCCGCAGACTGTAATAATGGGCAGCATCACTCCCAGAATGAGCAGCCACAGCAACCGCCTGGAAACAAGTCTCACAATAAGAGCCAATGAACGATCTGCTGCTAACGAGTGCTTTGATTAAATGAGCACAATCGCTTACCTGTCTGCACGGAGTGGTGGTGTGCTCTCAGAGGGGTTAGTTGTAAACGGTGTAATATCTAGGGCCTCCATCACAGTAACATGAACAGGCATCTGTGAATCCTCATTAGAGCAGTAGTACCATCCACTGTCCTCTGTCTGCAGCTGCCACAGCGTCACTCTCAGAGCATCACCATCATCACACAACACTGCAGTTCTCTCTAGAGATCCTCCATCGCTCC
Organism: Sinocyclocheilus anshuiensis; assembly: GCF_001515605.1. Lineage (NCBI taxonomy): Eukaryota > Metazoa > Chordata > Actinopteri > Cypriniformes > Cyprinidae > Sinocyclocheilus > Sinocyclocheilus anshuiensis. The sequence continues at coordinate 427,340 of NW_015542416.1, read as the reverse complement.
CAACACAAGATCCCCTGATCGTACACCAGTGTGAAGCGCCATGACAGCGGATGGTGACGTTACCACCCTCATAACCTGACACAGTCTGACTGGAGACACGGAGCCCTGCTTCAGCTAGACATTTGAGAGAAAAGGTCAGAGACAAAGTCATTTACACATTCTGCAATATAAGAAGGTATAGCAGCTGGATGGGTTTATAAATCTGCACAGAATCAGTGATACCTTCTGTAACCTGCAGGTAAAGATGTGTGCCAGCATCGTATCCAGGTAAGGTAACAGCACACCAGTACGTGCCGGAGTCCCTCACTTCTGCTTCTCTCAGTGTCACCGTAAACACATTTTCTGCTTTATTATCCTCAACAGACATTCTGCTGTGTGATACGTAATGACTGAAGATCCAAACACCTCCAGAACTCATGTATTTTGGGTAATTGACATATTTTTGATCATATAAACACGGGATTGTGATCGTTTGCTGTTTTTGTACAGATATTTTACTGACTGTATGGATGTCTTGAGTTCCTGTGAAAGAAACATTTAAATTCATACTTGCATAATTGAAAACAACGTATTGTCTTAAATGGGAACAAATATGTTTTTGTTTTGTTTTTTGATCCAACAAAGAGGTGTGCCCCAAGGATCAATATTGGGACTACTTTTTTTTCTATTTATGTAAATAAAAATAGTCATGTCCAACTGATGACACTGACATATGTGAATTTTTCAAAACTGAGATTTATACATCATCTGAACACTGAATAAATAAGCTGATGTATGGTTTGTTAGGATAGGACAATATTTGGTCGAGATACAACTATCTGAAAATCTGGAATCTGAGGGTGCAAAAAAAATCTAAATATTGAGAAAATCATCTTTAAAGTTGTCCAAATTAAGTTCTTAGCAATGCATATTACAAATCAAAAATTAAGTTTTGATATATTTACAGTAGGAAATTTACAAAATATCTTCATGGAACATGATCTTTACATAATATCCTAATGATTTTTGGCATAAAAGAAAAATCTATCATTTTGACCCATACAATGTATTGTTGGCTATTGCTACAAATATACCCCAGCGACTTAAGACTGCTTTTGTGCTGCAGGGACACATATATGTATCTAAATCTTTTTTTTTTTACAAATTCACTTATCTCTTCAGTGATTTTAATATTTTGCAAGATTGGCTTTTGGATAATAAACTAGTCCTATAGTATGAGTTTTGGTTTACAACAGAAACTTAAATCCAAAGCTGGTTTGTGTGCTGTATCATGTAAAGATGGTCCTTTGCATAAAGTTGACACTATTAAATATATTGGTGTATGACTTGATTCTGAACTTTCCTTTAAACCACATATTAATCATGTTTTGCGTAAAGTTAACTTATTAGTACTTTACATTGATCTCAAAATTGTTTTTCATAAAGTGTTGGTAAGAAACTGGCTTCACAACAACATTTCTGGCTTAAATTATTTTGATGTTGTTTATCAAACTGCTTCAAAATATGATCTTGCTCCACTTAATACGGTTTATAATAGACTTTATAGATTTTTTTGGGATGTTCTTTTTAACTCATCACTTTATAATGTATGATGCATTATAATTGCCTTCTTTGCGAATAAGAAGACATAGTCATTGGCTTCAGTTTATATTTAAATGCATTCATTTTAGTTACTCCAGTTACCTAAAACAATATTTAGTACCTTTCTCTGTAAAGTAGTTAGGCATCCCCCCCCTCCCCCCCAACTGAAAAAAAACAAAAAAAAACAATTGGCAAAAAGTTTAAAACTCCATACTAATTTACTTGTAAATATTAGATCCATTACATCATTCCATTTTATTTGTTTCTATTTGATGTTTATATACAGTTCTATTCACTGATAATTGTGTTTAGTTGGGTATTTATTGGCCATTTTGTCAAATTGGTGCTGTACTTTTGCTAATGTGTGTTGTGTATTAATGCGTTTGTTTGTTTATGTATTGATGTTTGCATTTATGTTGTTGTATGTTGATATTTCGTTGTGATTATCTTACACTGTATGTTGGGAGCCCCTTGAAAACGAGATGGTACATCTCAAGGGGTTACTCCTAATAAACAAACTGAATTGAATTGAACTGAAATGAATAGGAAAAAAATGACTGTTATCAAACGGAGCAATCTTTTGACTTACAGAGACAGTGTTTACACTTTAAAGAGAAATTAATCATCAAGAAAGAATTTACACACAACATAAGCATCAATAAACATTTCATTTTGAAATTAATTTCTTCATTATCAAGGGGACCCGCAGAATTTATCTCAAACCTGACCTGACCACAGCTTCATGTATAACACTTCATTCTAAAAGTGTGCATTTGGACAAAAGGCAAATATCACAAAATCTATAAACCTTACATGCACCAGAACCTGTGCAAAAATACTAGCCTGCTGAACACACATGCATAGCAACAAAATAACCACATATGGATAGACTTACAACACCTTATTTCATTATATGCATAAGCTCATATGAGATCATTTGCATAAGCATACTGCCATCCATGTTATACTACTGCATGAAGAATATTACTGAAGAATGGAATCTGTGCCGAAGCATTTCATGACTAAAAGTCATTAAAAATCCTTCAATCATTCGTCAAATTAATTGTAGATCCTGTGCTGCTTGTTCTTTGTTAAAACATCCAGATACTGTTTCACTAACTGAGAATCCACTCCAACTGATTCACCGTTCATTTTGTGAACCCAACTGGCCAATTCACTGAACAGAACCGACTTAAAAGAATGGATAAATCATGAATGAATCACTGGCATTATGCCATTTTTAACAACTGACAGAAACCGACCATACTGCTGAAATGCTTTCAAAGAAATACGTCTGTGGTCTATCGGGCTGCACACACCATTGCACAGAATATATATGCTAATGAATCATCCAGTGACAAAATAACCAAAATAGAGCCACATGCCTCATTAGATAAAATATCTAATTCTTGACATCTTATTTAAGATGCACCTGTTCGGTTTCAGCTGATAGTAGATAAATGAGACATTAGACCATTAAACATTAACACTGCTAGTCCTATGCAAAGTTGCTGAAAAAATGTTAATACAGTATATACACAATATACAGTCAGAGAAAAGAGCAGAATTGAGTGTTTTTCGTACCTGCAGCGTGTGTGAGGAGGAACATCAGCAGCAGAGTCTCCTTCATCATTGTGGCAGAGTGAGAATGAGCTGATCTTAGTATGACTATATATATTTCACCACTTTCACATTCGCAGCATTTGTGCCACTGCATTTAATATGCAATCATATCATGCACTTTACATCATCTCCACAATGCACGTTATTATAGTTAATATTTTAATGCTGAATGTTAGGTTAATGTAAAAATATAATAGTGCAAGACTATATTCTTGTATTTGATGTGATTTGCATGTGTTGCTGTCTCCTTCCTGTTGTATCGCACACGATAAACCCGCACTAGTGAAGATGCTGCTGATAAAGCTGCGTCTGTGAGAATGGAAACATGTTGAGGCCTCCTGCAGACCTGAAGTGCGCACCATATATGTTATAGTCTATAGTCTTATATCTGTTTATAGATCAAACAGATCTATAGCTGACACTGGCTTTCTGTGAGGTTGAAATATTTAGCCACAACACTTCAGGGGGAAATCTCTTTTTATATACATGTTCCAGTGATAAAAAATGTATTGTGATGTATAGCCATAAACTCTAGCACAAAAGCAGTTTCTTGTCCTGTCTTTGTTCCTCATGCTACTTTCACTCCAGCATCAGGTCTGTTCAGCCAGAAAATGATCTACAGCTGCTCTTTAACAGAGGCTTCACACACCATTCATCTGAACTCTTATTATCAAGTTTTCCTCTTTCATAACTAACTCAAAATCTTTCAAATGTACACAAGTGGTCCTTCACCTCAGCTGACTCTCGAGGGAGCCTGTAATGAGGTCTTGGTAGTATTTTCCAGACTGTATTAACTTGGTTTCATCTCAAAGGCCCAGCACTCGACTAGCCTCTCTACTGGTCGCTCTATTGCCGTCTGTGGTGGCATTTTCTTTAAGAACTATATGTTCACTTCCTTTTTTGGCCGTGGCATCTCACTACAGTTAACCCACTTACGGTGTGTTCATGAAGCAATCGGGCAGACTGATCTAAAAATGAAATGCAATCGACCAAACAGGAAGATGACTTTTAAAAACACCAGTGCAAAAGCACCCATGTAAACGGTACATTTACAAGATAGAAAGTGTTCTGAAACAGCAAAGTTGAAATACATATACAGATATAGATAGTATTTTATTAACATTTTAACATGCAATATTTCTTATTAAATAAGAAATAACATGCAATATTTCTTATTTCTTATTAATAGACATTCTTATGTAGCTACTCATTAGAAACATACGTTTTCAAAAATAAACATGCTAATTTCTCTTTATTTAATCATTATTTCAGTCCAGTGATGAGTTCAATGATGAGTCAGTCTAGAAAAGCAGAGACAATATGTTGATATGATGCTGGTTCTATGATATAGGAAACAATATTTAATTTTTAAGAGGAATGAAAACGAGGCTGTGAGGGACCTTTACGGACCATGCGCTGCTGTCAAGTCTGTAGTCTGTCCCTCGCAGCCTCACTTTCATCCATGAGAGATTCAATATGGCATCTAACCTGACTAAGATCTGATTCAAAAGTTGGTTTCAAGAGTAAATAGTGATAGAGATTTCCTAGTGAGACTGTGGAGTAAATCACTTCATCATCTCTGGGAGCTGCCTGTAGCTAACGTTAAATACAAGCCTGGTCACATGCACTGAAAATCCAAGTAAACAATTCATATTATGCAGGAATGAGACCAAGGATAACCCAATAGAACAAAAGTAATGCAGATTCCTGTGCTTTGTGTCTGTGTGCTATCTTACTCTTCTCTTTGTTTAAAAGCAGCTTTGAAGGACAGTACCTGTGCCAGCTGTCCTTCACATATCTCAGTCTGTGACTGCTGTAAAGCAACAAAAATGTTATTAAGCACATACACATCCTTGAGCATCCTTAACCAGAACCAACATACGCCAGACATCACTCTTTAGGACATATAGAAGAAGGCAGTAAATTATTTGAATATAAGTTTTGGTGAGATATAATAAGAACTCGCTCTGTTGAATTGATAATTTCACATGAATTGTATTGAATTAGTAATGTATACATATTAATTGGCTGAATTACTTACTGGTTTTGCACAGCTTGATCGCAATCCCTGCACTACAGCTCACTATCACGGTTAACACAATGATCAGCCAAAATAATGACTTTTTTTGACTTTTAAACTTTTTATTTCAGCTCATCACCAAAGCAAAAACGCAACAAAATTACTAAAAAAATTAAATTCATTTAAATGAGAACAAATTTAAAATATAGCTGCAAGCAGCAATTAAGGGGCCAAGCACTACAGAAGCAAGCAAGGCAGCAAGAACCAGACCGACTGTAGCAATGAGTAACTAAAACCATTTTAAGAAGGTTTTAGTCAAAATGGCTGAACAATCATAAATAGGCAAGGCAAGGCAAGTTTATTTATATAGCACATTTCATACACAATGGTAATTCAAAGTGCTTTACATAAAAGGAAGTAAAATAATCATAAAAATAATCACAACAATAAAACAAGGAATTTAAAAATGTTTAAAATGATTTAAAACTTTATTTAAAATGAATTTAAAAGACTTCAAAATAGGAAATGATTATCTATAAAATATAGTGCAATCAGTTTGGACATCGCACAGTGCTCATTCAGTAAATGCACAGCTAACGATTTGGTTCTTTCTCATTATTTGACTTAGTGGGAGCATATACAGGCTAAACAAGAGCGGTGCAAGAATTGAGCCTTTTGGGACTCCGCATGTCATGGACGTCCACTTAGACTTGTGCTCTCCTATACTCACATAATAACCTCTCCCTTCTAAGTATGACCTGAACCATTTGATTACCATCCCAGAAAGCCTGACCCTAGTAGTATGTTATGATCGACCGTGTGAAACGCAGCACTGAGATCTAGTAGTACCAGCACTGATATTTTGCCAGAATCAGAATTAAAGCGAATATCATTTATTATCTTAATGAGTGCATTGCAAACTCATTGCATTTGCTGTCGGAGAGCATTTCACTGGCAATCTGACTTGGGGGGTTTGTCAGTCTCTCAACAGTAGCAAAAACAGTGCGAGTGTTATTTATGTTACTGTTTATAAGGTTTGAGAAGAAGGTCTGTCTAGCTGTGGCTAGTTCCACATTGAAAGCATGAAGGCTGTATTTATAGATGCTAGTATAGTGAATTTCAAGTTTTGTCTTCCGCCACATCCGCTCAGCTTTTCTGCATTGTCTTTTTATACTCTGAACTGCTGTTGATTTCCTCCAAGGTGATTTCTGTCTGCCAGTCTTCTTACTGACTTTCACAGGAGCAATGTCATCAATAACATTCTTAATGTTTGAGTTAAAGGAATCAAGGAGAAGATCAACAGAGTCTGCAGAAATGCTTGATGATAAATACAACCACAAGTAATATTATTTAATGGCTTATCAGTTTTTGGCCAATAGGTGGCGCTGTTACCAAATCTATGGGGTGTATTCTGTGTGAGGTGACAATAGCACATACAAAGCTTGGTGTCAATATGTCAAAGCTTTGCAGAGATACAGTCTCAGAGTCTCAGATACAGTTTGGCATCATTCCAGCAAATTCGTTGATGTGTTAAACGAAAACCGGTTCGTATGTTAACACGAAATCCATAACTTTTTGCCAGCATGGTCTGAAGATGATCTGAGCCAAATTTGGTGAAAATTGGACCAACGATCTAGAAGGAGTTCGAAAAAGTAGGTTTTCAACATAAATTGAAATGGCGGACAGGAAGGTAAAATTGGTATCTATGTTCTCGGCATGACCCAAGGAATGTATTGAGATCGGTTTTATTACAATAGCCCAATTTATTCGAACGTTATTAGCATTTTTGGAAATTTCTTTATAACTTTTGGCAAAACAGTTGTGGAAATATAGCCTCACATCCATTTTTGCGTGCTCTTCGGCAAATTAATTAATGTATTATTCGAGAACGGTTTGAATAATCAACTTGAATTCCATAACTTTTTGCCAGCATGGTCTGAAGATGATATGAGCCAATTTTGATTAAAATCAGACAAACCGTCTAGGACGAGTTTGAAAAAGTAGTTTTTTTTAACTTTTAAAAATAGCTAAAAATCTTGGCCTTATGAATTTTACATTTTGGTGTCCAGTCAACTCGGCATGAGCCAAGGATTCAGAGGAAAAATAATTTTCCTTCTAGACCTTGTGGTTCAAAAGTTATTAGCATAAACATGAGTGAAACTTTGGACAAGTGGTGGCACTACAGAGTTTGAGTTAGAGACTCCAAACTTGCTATGGTTAATGTTGAGACTGTCCTGTGTGCCAAATTTCATAACTTTCCCGCAAGCAGTTCTATGGGTGAAGAAGAAGAAGAAGAACAGCAACGGATGCAATAGGTGTCTACACACCTTCAGTGCTTGGCCCCCAAATATTAATAGAAGGGTCATTCTACAGAAACGTCCACTTTTGATATGGCAAGATGTCTTAAAATCTATTTCTTTTTTAACATTTAAACTTAGACCACATTATTATATTACCTTTTGACTTTATGAATACATTACATTAATTACATTAAATATAAAATAGTGTTTAATTTTTCTAATAATGTAAATTACTAAATATACAGCATATATTGCTTTTGTGGATTGAGTCATCACTTCTAGCTAGTTAGCTAGAAGCTAACTAGTTAGCTAGTAGCTAGTTAGGTTTGAGGGAGCATAAGGGAACACAAAACACTGTATAAAACATATCTATAAATAATACAGTTCTGATCGTTTCTGATCATATGTGTTCAGATCATTTTTGGATCATTTGTTGTTAAAATGTGAATATTAAGATCCTGGTGAGTGTAAATGAATAGAGGTAACAACTAGGCTAATTGTTTTATTTGTTCATTTAACTGTTTTTGAAAGTTACCGTGTTACAGATTCACAGCAGACATACTGTTCTGAGATTAGAGAAAACAGATCATTTTGTGTTCCAATGATACATCAAAAACTTAAATGTGAATCTTGAAAAAAAGCTTTATAAACAATAACATCCTGTTTGTTGTGTTTGTTATAATACAGTAATCGATTGATTCAATGTTTTTTAAAATGACTACAAATTCAGGTTTTCTTCACAACCGTCAGGTCTGTCACCGCCGTCAGATGAATATTTTGATATTTCATTATGATATTTTAGATTTCTAGGACGAGTTTGAAAAAGTAGTTTTTTTTAACTTTTAAAAATAGCTAAAAATCTTGGCCTTATGAATTTTACATTTTGGTGTCCAGTCAACTCGGCATGAGCCAAGGATTCAGAGGAAAAATAATTTTCCTTCTAGACCTTGTGGTTCAAAAGTTATTAGCATAAACATGAGTGAAACTTTGGACAAGTGGTGGCACTACAGAGTTTGAGTTAGAGACTCCAAACTTGCTATGGTTAATGTTGAGACTGTCCTGTGTGCCAAATTTCATAACTTTCCCGCAAGCAGTTCTATGGGTGAAGAAGAAGAAGAAGAACAGCAACGGATGCAATAGGTGTCTACACACCTTCAGTGCTTGGCCCCCAAATATTAATAGAAGGGTCATTCTACAGAAACGTCCACTTTTGATATGGCAAGATGTCTTAAAATCTATTTCTTTTTTAACATTTAAACTTAGACCACATTATTATATTACCTTTTGACTTTATGAATACATTACATTAATTACATTAAATATAAAATAGTGTTTAATTTTTCTAATAATGTAAATTACTAAATATACAGCATATATTGCTTTTGTGGATTGAGTCATCACTTCTAGCTAGTTAGCTAGAAGCTAACTAGTTAGCTAGTAGCTAGTTAGGTTTGAGGGAGCATAAGGGAACACAAAACACTGTATAAAACATATCTATAAATAATACAGTTCTGATCGTTTCTGATCATATGTGTTCAGATCATTTTTGGATCATTTGTTGTTAAAATGTGAATATTAAGATCCTGGTGAGTGTAAATGAATAGAGGTAACAACTAGGCTAATTGTTTTATTTGTTCATTTAACTGTTTTTGAAAGTTACCGTGTTACAGATTCACAGCAGACATACTGTTCTGAGATTAGAGAAAACAGATCATTTTGTGTTCCAATGATACATCAAAAACTTAAATGTGAATCTTGAAAAAAAGCTTTATAAACAATAACATCCTGTTTGTTGTGTTTGTTATAATACAGTAATCGATTGATTCAATGTATTTAAAATGACTACAAATTCAGGTTTTCTTCACAACCGTCAGGTCTGTCACCTCTGTCAGATTAATATTTTGATATTTCATTATGATATTTTAGATTTGTTGAGGAATTGTTGGTCGCATGTGAAAGTGTAATCTGTCTGCTAACATGACAATGTGTTTTGACATGTTAAAAACATCTCGATTGCTGTTAAAGATAAAGATAAAATTATATTACACAGTCCAAGGTAAAAACAACATTTTGATAAAAAAAGAGAAAAGTTGTTTGGTTGCATCAAAGCATAGCTCAGTAGCTTAGTACATGTAAGATACAAAAATTAAGTTTAATTTGTCTGAGCACAAGGTTTTATTTTTTCAATATTTCGCCGTTTTGTCCCACTTCTCAAGAATCAGTGTTAGACATGTTGAAAAAAACACTAACTCAAACATTCTGAGATAATATAAATGATTTTAATGGTCAAACTATACCATAAGACACTGTACAAACACATTCATGACGCCAAATGTAGATGACTTCACTGATTATTTTAAAGCAATTTCACACTACATTTACATTTATATTTATTCATTTAACAGGGTTCAAAGATATGACCGAGCATATTCTTTGTATACAGCTCTCCTACAAAGGAAGTCCTGGTTAGCGTTAAAGCAACACAAAGGATGTTCAGACCAAGAGCTGTTTGAATTACACAGATTAGATCATTAAAATCACAACTGCACTGAAAAACACTTGGTGTAGATGCAGTTTTCACTCAGAAATTTCTTTTAAATAATTTCATCAACAATTACAAAGAAACACCATATAACACATTAAATTTAACATGAACTACAAATATATATATATAAACATACTGTATGTGTGTGTATTTTTCTTCAATGTTAAAACAGGATAAGGTTTAGTTTCTTGTGCCACTAAGATGTTGTGCACAAATTGTTCTTTTAAACCGACTGATTCACAGTAAACAGTCTCACAGTCTTTTTTTGGCACACTAAGCTATAATGACTTCAGAAGACTGGAATGTTTACAGGGAATGTATGGAATACTTTATGAGCTCCTTTAATGTTCCAGTATGAACTGGGTGGTAAATTCTTAATTCGTGTCACACAGAAAAATAAACAGGTTTGGAACAAAATGAGAGTAAATAATGACAGAATCTTTCTTTTGGAGGTCTGAGGTTTTCCTTTAAACCACTGTATAAGTAATAGCACCTTATTTTAATCAATACACCATAAACTTGTACTTAAGATTTCTTAAACGTTCATCTACAGGGGCATTAGTCATAAAGGGAACAATAACAGCATTTGACATAAAGGATGAACATGAGTTTTGGTGTGAAGCAAGGGGTGTGTTAGGTGTAAAATCAGTAGTGGTCATGGCATGATCATGGGAACGTTCAGTTGGACTGTTTGCATTACCACAGCTCACCACTTAATGCTTGTGGTCACTGAACTTCCTTCACAATGTGTTTTACACAAATGCATTGCTCCCGCGCTAATTTTTTCTCATTTATGCATTGTGACAATGATGCACGCTCCTCTGCAAACCTCATATTTCAATGCATTTCATTAACATGTAAGTCTGCCTCATCCTGTCAAGGTTAATGGAGAAAATCCTAGCAGGCTGCTGAGGGCTGTAGATGGGTAATTTCAGGCGCTGTGATAAGATTCCCATCATGTGTGGATCACCAAAGCCTGCTGAGATTCAATAAGACAGGACTGCATCATAATTTTAGCTCATTTTTAATTGCACGTTTGCAGCCAAGCTTGTGTGAACAACTGCACTTTTTTCAAGAACAGTAGCTTCAGAAGTGTCCTACAGAGAAACTGTGCATCTGTATTTCCTTGAGCATTTATTTTGCACACCAGACCTGCATGATTGGTATGTTTCTCTAGTGTTTTAGACCAGCGTATTAAAGACATACGGCATGTCCTCCAGCACCTGTGCATGCTCCCCAGTGACGTCTGAAGGAGGATGATGAAAGATCGCAGATGTTTGTGCAAAGGATGGTAATTCAGTCCTGAGTAAAGGCGACACCGAGCTGCAGACTTAATAAGATCTCACACACTTTTGTCCTGAAGCGCTTAGCCGTCTGTTCCAGAGAGCTGTCTTTCTTCCTGATGTATAGAGTTCTGTAGCCCTGACGTCAAAACCTGAAAACTAATTCAACACTGGTTCCCTCGAGAATTTCCTACGGGTTTTAATAATGGGGATTTTCAACTCATGACTCAAACAAGGTCATAAAATGACAATACTCAGGGTTTCTGCAGGCTTTAAGAAGGTAAACGTAAGGCTTTTTAAAGAGCTTTTAAGACCAAGTAAAGGAAATTTAAGAATAATCTGAATAATATAAAACAGGGAATAAAAGGGAACAAAATATGTCAGTATGATGTCTATGAATGTAAACGTCTCGGGAACACAACGAGTTGAATTCGCAATAGAGCCCGACCGATATGGGTTTTTTGGGGCCGATACCGATATTAGGGAATAGAAAAAAGCCGATACCGATATCTCGTTCGAGAGGGTTCCTCGAGCTGAAGAGATCCCCCGAATTTGGTGCGGATTCGCCGCGCCGTTATGGAGCTATGGCCGTTCAAAGTTTCAATGGTTCTTCTTCTTCTTCTTCTGATGTTTAATGGCGGTTGGCAAACCAGCTTTTCAGATTTATATTTAAAGTGAGGAATATACATGGCAGCACTTGTACGCCCAGTTTCTGGGTCTTTAGAACCATCTGTATACATTTGTAAAAATTGAAAGTAATGACGATCTAAATACTGCTGCACTATTGTCTCTTTCGGAACATATTTCTTGTTTTCGTTTATTAAATGTTTTAGTCCTACTGCAGCTTTTTGCTGCTTCTTGTCATGACACAACAACAGTAATCTGCCATCTCTCACCCTCTTTGCAATATCAATCTTGCCAACCGCTTCTTTCAGAGCTTTAGTTATGTTAATTGGGTTCAACACATTAGCCGATTCCGCAAGAAATTTAAGCATTACCTTGTACTCCTCTTTCGGTCTACTAACCTGTTTCCTTTCTCTTTCACTATCTGATCCAGATGTTTGATCCCTCATTTTTTTCCTTTTACGATTTTCCACTAAAGTCCAATTACTATTTTCAGTACTTTCTAATTCCCCGCCATCCATTCCATCCGTCTCCGGATCACGTCCTGAATCTACGCAACTTCCTTCCATCACCACCTCAGTCACACCCCAGTGTTCAACACTATAAATGAAACAGTTTCAATGGTTTTCCATTGACTTGAGCTTTAAAGCGTTTCATCCAGGTCGCCAGTAGCAAACAATGGAGTGCGCTCTGCTGGACAAACTAAGTAATTACACCATTTCAAGCATTTTATCTGCATTATATGTTCTGTAAAAAAAAAATTCATATCGGCGCCATATTCGCCAATACCGATATATCGGCGACAGGCTCATATCGGCCGATAATATCGGCAAAACGATATATCGGTCAGGCTCTAATTCGCAACACTTCAAAGATTAAAAACACAACTTCCATCAGATCTCCATAGCTCAAGGATTGAATACTGTGTTCCCAACCACTGGAATATGGAAATAAATAATCATAACTTTCACTGTACCTGCTAAATGTGCTGTTCATCTCCAGTATTTGTTCTTGTTTTCCAGCACAAATGCCTAAAGATACATTTACTGGAGAAGAAAAATGACTTAAGATAAGAAGTCTTGTTTCTGAGAAAGTGATCAAAATCATTAAAACAAGCACAGATATCTGCCAATGGGCTCAGAAAAAATCTACTTAATTCAAAGGGAAGATGAGGTGTTGACAGATGTGTGTTCTTGTTTTAAGCATAAATGTACAGTACGGTACAGTATCTTGATTTAAGGATATTATATATTTGTTTAGGAAAACAAACCGAAAAGACTGACAAAAACTTTTATTTTCAGTGCATGCAACATTGAATGCCACAACTTTATGATTTTAAGACTTTTATGCTCTGATTTAAGACCTTATGTTACCTTGTGGTCATCTGATGAAAGGTTTGTCTTAGTGTTTTGGTCAAGCAAACCCATTTCATATCACATAATGCAATCAAAGAAAATGGTAGGACTATAAAAAAATTATTTGAAGTCAATATGATTTTTTATTAAGTAAATATGAATTCTGTCATCTGTCGTTCCAAACCCATATGACTTTCTTTCTTCTGTGGAACATGAAAGAACATATTTTTACATTTTAATAAGGATGTCATTGTTTAGTTCTTTGGGGTTATATTTTTTATACATTCTTTATTAATAAAACTAAAAGAAAAGTTGTATTTATGATACTGATCTCCTGAAGCTGCACAGAAAGAGAGAGAGCGTGATCTGACAGATTCATCTGATCTCATGAAAGTCTGTGTGCAGCGTGGCATTATGGGTTCTCTAGAAAACACAGGCTTTGATGAGCGATCACCGTGTTCTAGGTCAGTTACTAAAAGCGCTGGTCTCCTCGTTCTGTGCGTCAGAACAATCTAAAGTGAGCAATCGCCGGGTTCAGGCCCTGATGAACTTATTCAACTTCTCTGGGACTTGCAATGACTTCAGGAAAACATAAAGCTGCTACTGAGAAGTTCACTGGTGCTTCTTATTTGATCTGTGCAACGCAGTTTACACAGTATTACCCAGACCTACCTTGATCTTTTGAAACAGGTTAATGTAATATGTACACAACTCAAAACTTCCTTTGCAGACCTAAAGAGCCTTTACTGAAACTAGCTGCAAAACAACCGGTCTAAATCTGTCAGCATGCGGTGACATCGGGCCTGTCCCCACACTCACACTTGTGGTCTCTGCACTTGACCACTTGTCTGCTTGCATGATGCATTTCCTGTATTTGGCCCAAGTGTTCAAGTGGACGTGAAGACCGCAAGTGTGTATGACTTTCGACTGTGCAATGGGACACACTTGAAACATAGTGTTGTAAAAGTCTAAGTAAAGTTTTTACTTTTTGCACGTTTAATTCTTTGCACTTTAAACCTCCAAACTGTTGTTTGATTGTCTCTATGAATGACAGTTTAATTGTGGTGCTTTTTAATTAATAAACATTTCACAAAGAGTGTGCATTAAGGACACTCAAGTGGCCGAGACCGCTAGTGTGGTTATTGGTGGACAAGCCCATTAATACACCATATTTAATTCAACACGGATGAAAACAAGAAACAGGCGCTGTACTTCAGTCCCTCACAGCCTCATTTAAATTCCTGCCAGAAAATAAACAATTTCATATTCAACTTAAATATGAAATTAAACAAACATACACGCTACTCTGACCAACATCTATTAGCCAAGCCACAGTTACCAACAAAGGAGGAAGAAAAGTTTCATTTTAAACCACACTCTAAAAAATGCTGGGTTGTTTCAACCCAACATTGGGTCAAATATGGACTAACCCAACCGTTGGGTTAAATTTTTACATTAAATTTTTAACCCAAAAGTTGGGTTAGTCCATATTTGACCCAAAGTTGGGTTGAAACAACCCAGCATTTTTTAGAGTGCAGTGAACACACGATTGCTTTAAAACAACAGTTCAATAAACAAAGTTAATATCAAGTAACTTACGTGCTAGACACAATATTCCAAGTTATACTTTGTCTGGTTTGTCAATTGAAATGGTTCCAAACAAAGTCCAAACAGCGCCAACATTGTCACTGGTGTTTTGTTCCTGAATGAATCGGTGTTTTGAACGAATCGATCGAGTAAACGATTCAAATGACTCACTCATAAAGACGTCACGTCGCCACCTACTGGTGATGTGATGAATGACTCACTGAAATCCCCACAAAATACACTGTAACAAACGAACAATGAACAAACACAAGACAGGAGAGAGAAGTGGAAAGTCCAGCGCTGTTTGTCTGTGGTTATATCAGCTTTATTGTTTGGTGCAATAAAACTTTCAAAGTGGACCAAAAGCTCTTGTAGATAGGTGATATAACTGGAACATCTAATGTGTGCCTTTATTTATAGAAATATTGTTAAAAGAGACGAATGATTTTGTAAATAATTTTGCCTCATGTTAATTAGACAGTAATATATAATCATGTCTGACAATTTAACAAATGTATTTTCAAAATCACTCACACACAAATTTGTGGAAACTGTGATACATTTTATTTTTCAGGATTCACAGATGAATAGAAAGTTCAAAAGAACAGCATTTATTTGAAATAGAACTCACTTTTGGTCCATTTAATGCATAATGGATACAATTAATTTCTTTCAAAAATGTCTTACTGGCTCCAATTTTTTTGTATGATTGTGTACATGGTTGAATTTTTTGATTATCTAGAAACTGTACAACAGAGTCTCAACAATAACATCGACTAGAGCATTCTGATGAAATCCTTCCGCAATATGATCACATTTATTATTATCATATAAAAATATACATGGGAAGTGTTCCACACAGAGACAGACAGACAGACAGGAGTCCCATCATGCTACACAGCTGCCAAAGCCAAATAATACTGTCAGGATCGGAGCATCAACACAACACTTCCACACACTCGCTCAAAACACGGCGGGACTGTCAATCATGCAGCTACATTGTGACGTCATCATCGAAGAATAGAACACTTTGCTTCTCTTTTCAACATAAAGGTTTGTTTTTGCAATACTTCATCATATGTAAAAAAAAAAAAAAAAAAAAAAAATCTATACACATACATTTATATAGATATATATATATTTATAAATTTATAAGCAAGGCATATTGTGTTCACCACTTCACGGATGAGCAGTATGATTGTCATATTTGTTTACATGGCTGGGTTCCTCGTTTTGTAATTTTTAAAAACTGATTGACATTAGAGGAACAATAAAATATTTCAAACACTATATCATACTTAAAAAAACAACAACAACAGGCTGTTTTTACAAAGGTACAAAAGTGTTGGAAAGCTCAGTGAGATCTGTCCTTCATACTGAGAGAAGAGTCTGGAGTGTGATTGCTGGTCGGTGGAGGTCAGAGGTCAGAGGTCAGAGACAGGAGGAGGGAGGAGAAGACACAGAGGGAGAGGGAGAGCGGAGGCAGCGCGGCGGAGCTGATGGTGGACAGCTGGAGCTCGGAGCGGAGGAAGGCAGACAGAGGCACCTGGGACACCAGCGTCGGGCTGGCCGAGTTTATGAGCGAGTCGATCTTCTCTGCCTCTTTACTGCAGGCTTCGATCTGCACAGGAGAGCACAGCACACGCTTCAGCACCGCCACAAATAGGCCATTCAGTCCTTGCAGACAGCTTTAATATATTTAGGCAAATCTGAGGAGCATCTGGAGCGTATGATGCAACCGCAGGAAAGCCTCCTCCACACGCTCCCGTCTACACTCACAGTTAGCCTGGGAACACAGACGCTGAGTGCTTTCATTCACACTACACTGGCTATCATTAAAAACCGCTTCATGGGAAAATAAAGTCTATGATATTAGTATGAGTGAATCATCTAGATAAAAGAATCATCTTTTCACTAGGGCTGTCTGATACATTTTTACTGTATAGAATATCGGTCAAATTATTTATAAAATGTATATATTTATGACATTTATTGTTATAGGTGATTATTAAATATTTAACTGTTATGTATTAAATATTAAATATAAATGTTTTTTTTTAGCAATTTTTACCTCTGTCAACATTCACTTAGTTAATCTCTAAAACACTAATAGTTTAATAACGCTGTTAAACGTAAATCTCATTTAATCCAAATTATTCTGTTTTTCATATTGTGCGTTATATTGTTGAGACGCCTAAATTCACTTTTTAACTGACTGATTTTAGATTAGAATTTTTAGTTTTAACTTCTTTATCAACTTAATATATAATGAAATTATTAAAACAATGAATTAATTAATTTACTTAGACAAAGTAAATAGAATCAGCCATTTACTGGATGTCGGCCATAATTCTCATTGTATTGTTTTGAATTTTTAAAATAATTTAAACTTATTTATTAACTTAATATATGAATAATTTTAAAAATAATATTAACTTATTTATTAACTTAATTTATAATTAAATTACTTAATTAAACTGTTATTTTTTTATTTTGACAAAATGCTACAGAATCAGCCATTTACTGGTTGTCGGCCATAAGCTTCATTATATTTTAAGATTTGAATTTTAAAAATAATTGTAACTTTTTATTAAAGTAATATACTATTAACTTATTAAATTATTAATACATTCTATTCTATATTCTGACAAAACGCTACAAATCAGCCATTTAAGGGTTATCGGCCGGCCACACCATGAAAATAACATCCCTAATTTTCACGTTCATAGTAAACACAGCAGGTTCAGATGGAGATGAGTTATTTTATGTTTTATTAATATTAGTGCATATTCCTGGATATTGATTGGTTTACATAGAAGCTAACTATGAACCTCTTAGCACATGTCGGCCATAAGCTTCATTATATTTTAAGATTTGAATTTTAAAAATAATTGTAACTTTTTATTAAAGTAATATACTATTAAATTATGAAATTATTAATACATTCTATTCTATATTCTGACAAAACGCTACAAATCAGCCATTTAAGGGTTATCGGCCACACCATGAAAATAACATCCCTAATTTTCACGTTCATAGTAAACAGCAGGTTCAGATGGAGATGAGTTATTTTATGTTTTATTAATATTAGTGCATATTCCTGGATATTGATTGGTTTACATAGACGCTAACTATGAACCTCTTAGCACAAGCTCTCATACTGCATCACGTGTGATTGATAATTACTACGCTGTATTTTACTGTACTGTATGTTTGATGAAGACACACCTGCAGCGGAGTGGGCTGCTGATCGACAGGCACGATGAGGAAGATGAGCTCAGAGTCAATGCTCAGATAACCGAAGATGTCACACTGAGGAACAGAGATATGCAGCCGCAAGATCTTCAGGATGTCATGAACCGTCACCGGCTGATTCCGGTTCAGCTGAAACACACGCGCACGCACACGCACACGCACACACACACACAGATACACACACAGATACACACACACACATACCCACACACACACACACACACACACACACACACAATATGCATTCATCTCACAGCACATATACACCTTTCCTCAACAAGCTGCGTAATTTAATAGTAACGGTGGAGATCGCAACATTGTATTCATTAGTACAGCATCGGCAAACGTTATTGAGCGTAACTGCTGCATTTATGAAATACAACATCTGTGACATTAGATTTTATTAAATGTTTTTGGAGGGAGGCCAGACCTCATATAGAAACATTCACTGTTAATAGTTCATAAAAGCACTGTTTCCAAACACACTAATCTGCTCAGAGATCTGGAGTGGCTGATGTAAGGCATGCTGTTCTGGAGAAACATGATCATATAGGAATAGTCAGCTGGTGCATTTATGCTATTAAATGATCCACACTGCCTCCTGCTGGCTGCCTGATCTCAATGCGCTTGGCCAAAATCACAGGACACTTTAAACATGACCAGCTCTCAGCTCTGTGCAATGCAGAATGAGAAGATGAAACATTTACCTTAGCGAAGCTGTTCATCTGTGCTTTATTCCAGAGGATCTGCAGCATTCCCGCACACACCGGACAGCAGGCACCTGCACACATTCACAGCAGTTTATCTCGATTAGTTTTACACAAATGATATCCCTCATAGATAGCCCTGAAAATCACTATATCCTCCTAATAGTTCATTCTGAGTGCTTCTCAACCAGGGGGCCGCAGGGTGACTCAAAGTATTTCAATTATTAACATTTTAAAATAATCTAATCATAACACTAACATAAAATACTAAAAAACAAAACAAAACATAAAATCAAGATATAAACTGAAATACTCCCTAATATCAGCGCTCCGACTTTTTGTTAATAAAAATGTTTAAGAACAAGCATCTTTGTCTTAAGTACAACAGAAATGCTGGAAATATCTTATTATACGGGAGCACCTTCAGATATTGTGTTGAACAGCAGAGGGCCTTTGACTCAAACAGTTTGACAACAATTGTTAAGAGTGAAGTGTGTGGTGGGAAACTGTAATTGCAACTTTTTTTTATCTAACTATTCAGATTATTTCCTGAGATATGAACTCAAAACTGAGAGATATGAACAGAACTGAGATATAAACTCATAATTCAGTTATCTCGAGATATAAATGAGATGTAAACTCAGAATTATAAGATTTACACTCAAAATTATGAGATATAAACTCAAAATTGAGATATAGACTCAGAATTGAGATATAAACTCAGAATTGAGATATAAACTCAGAATTCAGATATAAACTCAGAATTATAAGATATAAACTCAAAATTGAGATATCAACTCAGAATTGAGATACAAACTCAGAATACGCAGAATTGAGATATAAACTCAGAATTATAAGATATCAACTCAAAATTATGAGATATCAACTCAGAATTATAAGATATAAACTCAAAATTATGAGATATAAACTCAAAATTATGAGATATAAACTCAGAATTATAAGATATAAACTCAAAATTATGAGGAGATATAACTAAGAATTATAAGATATATGAGATATAACTCAGAATTATAAGATATAAACTCAAAATTACGAGATATAAACTCAAAATTGTGAGATATAAACTCAGAATTGAGATATAGACTCAGAATTGAGATATCAACTCAGAATTGAGATATACAGTAAACTCAGAATTGAGATATAACTCAGAATTATAAGATATAAACTCAAAATGATGAGATATAAACTCAGAATTGAGATATAAACTCAGAATTATAAGATATAAACTCAAAATTATGAGATATCAACTCAGAATTGAGATACAAACTCAGAATTGAGATACAAACTCAGAATTATGAGATATAAACTCAGAACTGAGATATAGACTCTGAATTATGAGATATAGACTCTGAGTTTCCTCCTGTATGTTTCTCTGGGCGGTGGAGCGGCTCTCACCGAGCGGTGTGACGGGGTTGCAGGCTTGGCTGGAGAGCGGAGGGCAGGGAACAGCGTTGCAGCCCGAGTCTGACGTGAACTCTGACAGGACACCGACCGCATGACAGCGGCCCTGATAGTCCACAGCCACACGGTCCGAGAACGCTTCACACACCGTACTGTAGGTCTCCCCGTTATGACCACACACCTCTCTGGGCTTCCTGCAGGCATCCTGAGCACGCACACGCACACGCACA
>NW_015542416.1:384124-406576 GCF_001515605.1 Sinocyclocheilus anshuiensis | reverse complement strand
TTGTGAATTTGTCTTTTGTGACAGGAGCTTCCAGAAAGTACAGACATACATAGAAACCAAGCAATAAAATGGAATATAACACCATAATAATAATATTTACACTGCCATTCAAAACTTTGGGATCAGTAAGATTTTTAATGTTTTTTAATGGAATCTCATGTGCTCATCAAGGCTGTATTTATGAACTGAACCCACGACCTCTTGTGCTGCTAATGCAATGCTCTACCACTGAGCCACAGGAACATTATTTGATTTAACATTTATTTGATCAAAAATACAGAAAAACACTGTAATATTGTGAGATATTATTTCAATTTCTAATATTGGTTTTCTGTTTTAATATACTTTAAACTGTAATGTATTTTATTTCTGTGATGCGCAGCTGTATTTTCAGCATCATTACTCCAGTCTTCAGTGTCACATGATCTTCAGAAATCAGTCTAATATGCTGCTTTACAGTTTTTCTCGATTGCTAGCACACAAATCATGAAGCAATTCACCATTTTCTCACAACTATAAACACAAAATCAAAAAGTTTAGTCAAAAACATGTTCTCTTTTGTCAGACTCAAACTTTGGCCTCAGATGACACACAAACCTGTCAAATACACACACTACTTCACTGCCTAGAGAACACTAGTGCGATCAACTCAAAACACTGTTACTAAAACCTGCTTTTGGGAAACAGGAATCCTTTTGCTAGTCAGTCACTGTTACAGTATACGACATAAATAGAGGGGTGCAGATACAGTAAAATTCAGCAATAAACCTTAAGAAAAGTTTACTGTCATGAGATCTTGAAAAGCACTACAAGAGAAAAGTTCAAAGACCAAAAAACTGAATATACAGTAAACACACATTGGAACATACTGTCAGTTACTTTACAGAAATTAATAAATAAATAAATAATTACAGTAAGTTCATTCATTCATTCATTCAGCATCCTCTGCCAAATTGCATTACAGTATTGGTATTATCCTTATTAGTTACAGCAGTTTCTAAGTCTTCTGACAAAAGACTTCTCTGCCAGCCCTAGACAGTCATCTCTCAGTTCTGCACAAATATTGTACATGTAAAGACTACTTGGCTACAAATCAATTCAACAGTAATGAGTTTGAGGGTGTACTGTACAACATGTGCTAGAGTATTTACTGTACATAGAATAATGAAAGCTCTCTCTTCTGAAGTACTGCTGGTATGTTCTGTAATTATATTGTATGTGTAAGTAGCATTGAAACCCTGTAGATGAGCTGCAGGCTAACTTCCCTCATGATCAGTCCATCCAGAAGAACATGCTCAACTATAGTGCTTTGTATTTCATCAGGAACAAATTACCTTTGACCTCATCACCTTCATTTTTATTTTCCCTTCCTCTTCCTCTTTTGTCTTCCACTACCAGGATTAATTTTCCTAAACACATAATCACTTGTGCTCATGTGCGTATCATCCTGAGATTTTGAGCTGTGTGTCATCAGTTTTGCTACTGAATGTTCACACAGGGATAAATGTGCGCTGTTTGAGTTCATTTTTTGATGCTTGAGTTAATTATATTGTGTGTTTGTGTTTTCTGAATGAGAACATGGTTAAACCTGTGCAAAATGATGGCGTTTTTGTGTAGAGTTTTGCAGAAAGCACTGAGATAATAAATGCTGTTTTTTTTATTTTATATTCATAAAAGAATCCTGAAAAAAGTATCACAGGTTCCAAAAAACATGAAGCAGCAACAGTTTCCAGCACTGATAATAAATCAGCATATTAGAATGATTTCTGAAGATCATGTGACACTGAAGACTGCAGTAATGATGCTGAAAATACAGCTTTGATCATAGAAATAAATTACAGTTTAGTATATTTTCACATAGAAAACAGTTATTTTAAATTGCAATAATATTTCACAAAATAACAGGGTTTATTTCTGTATTTTTGATCAAATAAATACAGCCTTAATGAGCACAAGAAACTTCGGTAAAAAATATTAAAACTCTTACTGATCCCAAACTTTTGAACGGTAGTGTATATATATAAAAATGACTAATGTAATATAATAATCAAAATACAATATATCACAATAATTAAATATATTAATATAAATATAATAAAATAATTAAATATAATAATGTGAATATAATACAAATCATATAAATATAACAAAAATAAATATAATACAATAAAGCAATAAAAACATAGAAAGAAATATACAATAGACAAGCATATTACTTACACTTGCTATGTTTGTATTTAGATGTGTTTTTTATACATATTTTATCATCTGTAATTAAATGCGCCTTATCATAGTTTACATTTACATTACATTTACATTTTCAAGTAGTAGGATGATTGGAAAGGATGAGTTTAGAGACTTCTGCCTCAGAGAGTGGAGAGAAGGATGAAAACGAGTGTATGTTTGCTGGTAAGATGTGCTTGACAGATTGTGGTGTGGCAAATTGTGCACTGATGGTTTTAATTTTATTAATGAAGAATGTGGCAAAGTCATCAGCTGTTAAGAGTTGATGAAGGAGGGGGAGGAGGAGGACAAAGGAGGGAGGTAAATGTTTTAAAGAGCATGTGAGAGTTAGGCGAATTGTTAATTTTGTTATGATAGTATGTCCTTTTAGCAGTGGAGGCATTAGCAGAGAAGGAAGAGAGGAGTGACTCAACATAGTTGAACATTATATTCATAACATATTCTTTCTTATTTTCAAAACTTAAAATTTAAAGTGGTAAATTAGGCTGAAATGACAATTAGGACCAATAACTGATCCCAGAGAAGTTTCTTTAGGGTTTCTACTCTATTTCAGTTTCTACTCTCTCATTTTCCGTGTGTTAAATTAGTCATGAATTTGTCCAGGAATGATGTTCTTGAGTCCAGCCTGCAGAGGTCAGCGGTTTGTGCTGTGTTAAGACGAGCTGTATTTTCCCTAAAATCTCTGAGCGTCTCTCCTCTGCTTCAGCGCACCGGCGGCATCATGAAAGCACCTCGGTCAGATGTTAACATCAAAGCTTCGCCATTTTATCATCTTGTTTACAAAGGAACAAACATTTCCTTTGAAACGCGGGCCAAGGAGATGTTACGCAACACGCCTTACATAAGACAGATCCTCCGCAGACGTCATTGTGCTGCTAATTTAATCTTATCCTGGACGGGAATTCAAAAGCCCTTCAGTGACATCTGAACAAACAAACCTTCACAAACACACACGACCGAAGACACAGAACGCAGAGCTTGTTAGCGGCTGAATAAACACACACCAGTGACAGGCTTTACTTGATTCAGCTCAGACTCCATCGCCTGAAACAGTGTTTGAGAGAGCGAGAACTTCTTCTTATTTATTTATCACATTTGATTGTTTTATTACTAAATTTTAAAAACTAAATATTTGAAACTTTTATCACATTGCTTATATAAATTAATTCACATCACTGCAGCAATTTAAGAATATTAAACATTATTATTATTAATTATTTTTAATGGTTGGTATGGTTTTAACATTATTATTCATAATTAATATATGAATAAATTATTACTTATGTTTTTGTATTCATTCTCAATTAATGTGCTATTATTCATTATTATTGTTTATTAAACATTGGTGTATTTTATCTTATTGCTTATTTATAATAATGCAGCATGTTGGAGAAAAAGTTTATGTAAAAAAATTGTTTTGCCGTTTTTTTTGTTGCAGATATTATTAATTAATAAAAATAATTTCACATATCTATTTTTATCATTTATTTAAAAAATGGTGCAATATTGCTTAGATTAATTCATTTATATTCATGTGGCAAGTTTGAAAAATTGTTTATTATAACAATTATAATTACAGTTATTAATAATTGATAATATTTTAATTTTATAATAGTCAAGTCAAGTCACCATTATTTATATAGTGCTTTTAACAATGCACACACTCAAAGCAGCTTTTTAGTATAAAAAAGGGAAATAGTGTGCCGTTCTCCTCTGGCCAGACAAACCAGCAATTTAATTCTAGGCTGATCATAGGTCAGATTATAATATTAATATTCCATTGACAATTATTCCATTGACAATTATTATTTATCAAAGATCTGTGTGTTTTGTCATATTGTCCCTTTCTCTTCTTATACTTGCTGTAACGCTCAGCCTCTTGTTGCTCTAATAACTGCATATTGGTTTGATGAATCACACTAATCAATTCTAAAATCAAACTATGCTGATGTGGATGGAGTTTCCCTGGCTTCATCGCTGTACACATGTGCTGGATGTCTGGGGTTAGATGTGATGTGATGTAAGATCTCTTCAGAGGAAGGGTCACACTAACACGAGGAAACTGTGTGACACCTGAACAAACAATCAGAGACAGAGCAGCCCTGGCCACACTCTTCCAGACAGACTGAGCTCCCGGGTTCACACTTAAACACAATAGCATGGCTCCTCTGGCAGGGGTTCGGGGAGCAGGGGTCGATGCTCCTGCAGGAGCCGAACACAAACTGGTTGTCCTTGAAGCCGACGCAGCGCGCCACACAAGCACTGGGATATGTGCGTCCGTTGCAAGTGCAAACCGGCACGAAATGATCGGCGCAGCTGCAGGGAAGCCCTGAGAGAGAAACCACACCAAACACAACTAGTCACAAACACCCAACTGATTTACAAATTACTGTTTTACTCATTTAAAAAGGTCTTGAAAAATTGTTCTGTTTATTCAATAATAAAATATAGCTGTTTTATTGATCTACTTCAATATTTTATTTATTTATTTTATTTATTTACATTATTCAGTTTTTGCCTGTTATTTTTTTATTTTTTTAGTAGAAATTACTGTGAAGTCTAACATATATGGAAGTGCTTTTCCACCAAAAAATATATATAAATAAATAAAATGATGAAAATGGTAATTGCAACTTTTTATCTCACAATTCAGACTTTTTTCAGAACTGCAAACGTCAGAATTACAGGAAGTGAACATGGAATAGTGAGGTTACAGTCAGCATTCTGAGTTCATAGGAGCTTTTTTCTTCAAAACTGGGAGGAAAAAGTCACAAATACCTAAAAAGTAGAATTTTTTTCTTGCAATTCTGAGTTTATATCTCATAATTACTTTTTTTGACTCATCCACAGAATAAAAAATAAAAGAAACGGTAACTGCAACTTTTTATCTTTTATTTTTTCAGAACTGCAAAGGTCAGAACTGTAAGCTGCAAACTCAAGATTTGCAAGAGAAAAGTCTGAATTCTGAATTCATATCTCGCAACTCAGAATTCTGACTTTTCTCTTGCATTTTCGAGGATATATCTTAAAATTCTGAATTTATATCTCACATTTCTTCTTGCCGTTCTGTGTTTATATCTTGCAATTCTGTTATGAAAAGTTGCAATTACCTAAAAAGTCATAAGTGTGAGATGAAAAGTGAGGGTTATTGTTCATTGTTTACTGGTGTGGATGAAACGGCTCATAAACAGCAGTGGAGCTGATGGTGAAGCACAGACCTGTGAAGAGCCGTCTGTCCTCGTCCGAGCCGTCGGAGCGCACACACTGACGAGACGAGCAGATGCTTTCACCGGCGAAGCAGGAGCAGGGCTGACAGTCGAGCCGGAACGACACACCGTGACCTGCATATGAGACCATCACGAACAAAACATTCACTCCTGCCGGATATACAGCGCTGGACAAAATCATTACAACACTAGTATTCTCAGCAGATAAAATGGTTTGAAGTCAGTTATTTCTATCTTTTGCTGTAGTGTGTCAGAAGGAAATATCAGTTTACATTTCCAAACAATTTGCCATTAATTGTAATAATCCAGTGAGATTTTTGTTTGCACAAGGAGTCTGACAGCAGCCAGTGCTCCACACAAAGATCTGATTTCACCATCATCCAGTCTGTGTGGAATGACATAAAGAAACAGAACAAACTGAGACAGACTCAATCCAGAAGAACTGATGCTTCGAGAAACCTCCAGCAAAGCTACGGTGCTGTTAAATGTTTGAGGCACTTGTGTAAAAATGCTGTAAAATGAGGATGCTGTCAACAATAGTGTCATAAATATATTTTCTTTATCAATTAACTTCTATTAACTAAATGAAATTAGTGTGAGCATCTTTGTGTTTAAAGCAGCTTTTGCCCTCGGTGCACTTGAGCAGAGTTTCTCAGGAGCTTCGCAGGAGGTTTCTTGAAGCGTCTCGGAGACATTATATATAGATCAGTGCATACTATACGTTTAGTTTCCGTAAGAACAGATCTCTGAGATCAGACGCGACTATAAAGCACAGCACATCTGTCTCCACTGAGCCCAAGCTGGCGAGCGCTTTAGAAGCAGAGTAAAAATAAACATGAAAGAAAAAGCAATAAACTCATTCAGGTTCAAACCGACAGGCATACAAACCAGCTGCTTACTAAAACACATACTAATCAAAACTAGAGAAAAAAAGGAAAATATGTTCACTAATGATATGCATTCGTTCTAATTCTAAAAGGTTTTATTTCATATTTTTTCTATCTTTACATTTACATTTAGTCATTTAGCAGATGCTTTTATCCAAAGTTATCTTAAGTTAGCTTAACACAGTACACGCGTAATTATGTAATAAATAAAAAGAAAACAGTTAGTAAATCAATAGAGTGCAAGTCTAAAAGGGACAAGTTTTTTTTTTTATTGATATATTTCCTGTTTGATTGTTTGTGTTGTTTAAAACATACTGGAAACCATTCTAAATATCCGTCCACTGCGAATACAGATTTCTGTTGTTATTAATGCATCATTCCACCAATAGATGGCAGCGTCCACTTAAAAAAAACATCCATTGGCTCAGTATTTTGCCTTATTTGTCTTTATGTTAAGCTAGTGATAATAGCTCATTAAATAAAAGCAAACAAATGCAGGTGTCTGTTACACACGGATACTATGTGAAATACACATCATTCAAGCAGCAAGTGCTGGAAATGAGCTGCTATTGATTGCTGCATGCAGATATGAGCTCTCACTCTTGCGCTGTCCTCCCGAGAGGCAGGTCTTGCTGGTGTCGAAGCAGGGCATTTCAGCGCAGTTCTCCAGACGGCCGCTCTGACCGCAGGTGCACACCTCGTAACAGCCCACCTGACCGCTCCTGGTGGGCACCTGGATCCGGCTGTCCAGCAGCACCAGGAACTCCGATGCTTCCCCCAGCTTACAGCCTTAGAGACACGAGGAAAACACAATCCTAATGCACTTCCCTGCCATTCTCTGACATACAGGTGTCCTGCTCTTACTGTGCACAGCATGCATACTGCTGTGAGTACTGTGTGTCAGTGTCCTGCATGCATACAACACACGGATGTGCAGTTTACAACAGAGAACACCACGCCGGTATCCCACAATGCAGTTCACTCGACCTTCATTTTCTGGTGTCATGAAGCTACTTCTTGACTCATTATTTCATCGGAGTATCAAGAGTTAAAACATTTCAAACAAAAAACCTGAAACCAAACAAAAGTTTTACAATCTACTTTTTGACTCATAATTTCATTGGACTATCAAAAGTTAAAACATTTCGAAATGAAACACAAAGCAAAAGTTTTAAACTACTTTTTAACATATTATTTGACCAGAAACTACCAAAAGGTAAGACGTTTTAAGACAAAACATAACTTTTAAAATCTACTTTTTGATTCGTTACTTGATTGGAAAATATCAAAAGTTAAAGACGTTTTAAAACAAAACAAAACAAACAAAAAACTTTTAAAATCTACTTTTTGACTCATTTGATTAGAAACTGTCTAAAAAGTTTTAAAACACCTTTAAAAAAACATTTTGACTCATTATTTGATTGAACTATCAAAGCTATCAATAAAATGTTTTAAAACCAAAACACAGCAAAACCTAAACAAAATGAAATTAAGCAAGCAAAACTGAGGTGTTCATTGGACTCAATGAATTAAACATGCAATACAGTAAAGTCATGTGACAACACAATAGTATATTACAACCTAAAATGTTTATGATTGCATACTAATTCACATGAGGTGATTTCAGACACACTGACGGCAGTCACCTCAATGTCAAAATGTGGCCCTATTGTCCTGAATTAACTGTACTTTAAGTAAGCAGCACTCTGTTACTCCACTCTGAACACACCCTCCTAATAAATGCACGTTTGATCAGCTCACAAGTGAAGATGTTTAGGAGTGTTTACCAGGAACGCAGAAGTAGGGCAGGCAGTCGTGTCCGGGGTGGCAGCCCTTTCTGTTGACTTCACACAGGTGACTGCTGGGACAGGGGCTGGGGTTGCAGGGGTGGATGACTTCTTCAATGCTGTTTTCAAAGGGACTGGGAGCTGTGGGAAGCATGAGGACATCAGTGCACAGCTTATATCGATCAGACTCAGATCTGAGCGCACACTCACTGAGGTATCTGTGGAGAGGGATGCAGCGCTCCGGGTCGTCCGTGGCCGACAGCAGGTCACAGATGCGCTCGGGCGTCTGTCCCTCGAGAAAGCGCTTGCCATCGCCACACTGCGTCAGGATATCCACACAGTCCGACCTGAGGACACACAGCAGACAATCATCATCATCCTCGGTTCTATCCTCATTTATAATGCAGTTCCAATCTGAAGCTAGTGTTCTTTTGATGGTCATGTATTGCTGTGCCTATGTAATAAACTGGTGCTTTTATATTGCGGTACTGATGGTAAAGTTGTGTAAATGTTATGATAAGGTTGCTATAACGTTCCTCTAATGCCAATGTATTGTCAGTTTTAATGTAAAGCAAACCTGAGGGTTTAGTCTTCATTTAAGGGGCTGTCTATGCAAGCCGGTTCATGCAACATAAAAAAAATGATGGTAATTATGACTTTTTATCTCGCACTTTGGCCTTTTTTTTTGTTGCAATTTTGAGATATAAACAGAATTGTGAGATATAAACTCAGATATGAACGCAGAATTGTGAAAAATAAAGTCAGAATTGCAAGATATAAACTTGAGATTGCAAGACAAAAAGTCAGAATTGTAAGATAAAAAGTCACAATTAGCTTTTTTACATTTTTTATTCTGTGGTGGGATAAAAAAACAAAACAGTTGCTCAGAAATTCTCAGAATTCTGAGAAAAAAAATCAGAATTGTTATCTAAACTCACTACTGTATGAATACTGTATGAAATCAGAATCCAAATTATGAAAACATGTCCAAAAACTTGCAGCTCACTTTTCTATATTTTTATCTGTGATGGATATCTGCTATTCTGCCAGTGTTAATACATTGTCTCTCCATATTAATGTGATGTTGCGTCAGTGTTCATGAAATGTTTGTTTTTATGAAATTCTAAAACATCAAGACAATTCCAGAATGAAAACTTAAAAGCATCGTGATGCATCGCCCGCCAGCTGTGTGTGAATCTACAGGAATATTCTGGACGTTCATGCAAGGGTCCGGCGGCGGAGCTGTGTTGTTGTAAAGCCATGTGTCGGAGGAGCAGAGCTGGCTGCTGTGAAACTAATGTGACCCGTGGCTCAGACGGACGGATGAAAGCCTGTTTCCTGTTTCCTGTTTCCTGTTTAGCGCACAGATCGCTGCTCCTCTCGACTGTCCACATGCAGCGTCTCAGGAGGCGTCAAGAGCTTCTTATTTCTCATTCACTCACACTGACAGAAACATCTGTGGTGTTTTGTTTAGCAGCACATTGTAAGACACTTCACTGGCACACGACACACGACACTAATGCCATCAGTCCAATATCACCAACAACAAACAAAACACAGAACAACAAAAGTACACAAACATACACATAACTAAACATTCTTAAAGATATACAGTATATATACCTTGTATTTTATTTGTATATTTTTCATTTTAATTTTAGTTAAACTTTTTAGTAATTTTAGTTGGGGTTTTTTTTGCACTTTTTAGTCGTTTTTGTTTTGTTTACATATGTCTATATTTTTTTATGAATTTTTAGTTAATTTCTAATTTGAGTTATTTTAGTACATCAAGTTAAACTAAATGAAAATGAGAAAGCTTTCAGAAACTGTCACATGTAAAGATTTTGTGTGCAAGCATCTGAAAAAAACTGTAATACATAAAAATAAAAAAAACATTACATTAGTAAGAATATAATGACTTCTGAAAATAAATGTAAATTATTGTGGGATATTTTATTTATTGTCATAAAATGCATTTACAAAAGAAAAAGTACAGGCTTGTTTAGATGATTTTGTGTGTTTTGCTACAGCAGATGATGAAGACGAGGATGAAGGCTGACCTGCAGATGACGCTTCCTCTGGACTTGCTGTAGCAGGGTTTGATCTGCAGCGCACAGGCCACGGTCTTCCACATCTCCGGCTGGCACCTGCTGATGTCCAGCACAGGGATGTTCATGAAGGGCATCTTGATGGTTCCGTTGGACCAGAGTCTGAAGTCGTTCATGGCGCCCTGGTCTGACTGAACGTTACAGCTGCGAAACAGCTCCGTCGGCCTGAGAACACAAAAACAGCGAGGCGAGACCATGATTTACAACAGAGCAACAGCAGACAAAACCTGCAAGACAGCAGATGATGCTAGAGACACTGCAGGCATTAAAACAAGCTCTGTTTCTAATTTAAAGCAGACTCGAGTTGCTTTGTGGAATTGCCTTCTTATTGCATCCCAGAAGGCCATTGTTCACTAGCAGCCGCGTCCCGACAAAGCTTTGGGAAGAGGGACTTCCTCAGGAAACCTGAAGCCGAGAGCAGCGTTTAATCTTTCTAACGATCGGCTGTTTTATAGAGCTCAGTGTGGGACGTGGAGCTCAGGTTCTGCGTGTGGTTAGAAGCTGATTCCTGGTCATTTGCAGCTTTATTGTTTGGGTGTGGTGCTGATGGGCTTAACCAAAACCAAAAACACTCTTTACTGGCTTTATATCAACCTTCCATTCTTCAAAGAACGTTCCACTAAAATATCGGGCAGCACAACTGTTTTCAACATTGATAACAATCAGAAATGTTAATATAATATAAAGTCCCAGCTAACAGGGAATGTTCTCAGAACTTTGTCTTAATGTTCTGGCGAGTTTCTCTCAAAGTTATAAGCAAATGCTCTTTTAGTAATGTTCATTTACAGTTTTTTCAGCTGCTTACACACATTTTCAAAACTTTGCCTCTTTTTTTTTTCAAAACTTTACACAAAGATCCAAGAATTGCACACAAAATGCAAAATGCCTCTCATCTCTTGCAGAATGAAGCACTGCACTCAAAATATCACAAACACGTCTCAAAAGCAAACATTTGCAAACACCTTTGCCATAATATTAATTCCTGATAGATTTGTGTGTGTTGCATAGAGAATTGTGTTGTGTTTTGCAAAAGGTGTTTTATGAAATTGAAAACCTAGTCAAAGGCTGAGAATTAGTGTATGGTTTTGTAGATTTTGGTGTGTGCTTCTGCTGTTTGAGTGTCAGCTTTCAGAAACTGTGTGACAAGTAAAGATTTTGTGTGGTCTTTAATAACACTATCAAAACATTACCACAAAAAAATGTGGAATATTTATATATCTTTCATTTAATTTTTCATAACCATTTTAGTTGAATGTCCATCTAACGTTTTTAAATGTTACTACTTGTTTCATAACATTCTCATAATGTTTCAGAACAGTGTGTGTGTGTGTGTGTGAGTGAGTGTGTGTGTGCTATGACAGAGGGTCAGTGTGAGTTTAAGTGTCTCAGGTCAGTCAAACTCTGTTTACTCAGTATTGAAAGGTTCTTTTCTTTCATACATTTGTCAGAATCTCAGCCACCAGCCGTAATTGGATTCAAAAGTCATGAAAACCCCTGCAAAGCCCCTCAGGAGTCTGCACATCGACCGTGAGCCTCATGTGGATGCCATGCCATTTCTTCATCTAAGCAGGCTTGTTATGACACTTCCACAAACTCTTGGAGTAAGTCACACTCACTGTTTCACAGGCTCGAATCTCTCTTCCCTCAAACGTTTGAGAGGACTCATGGGATTGAGTGTAACCATGTAGCCGTGGTGGGAAACCAGTGGTCCTATCATGGAGCTCAATGCCTGTTTGACCTGAAAACAATGCTGGACTACTTCTGCCATCATAAATCATGCTGTCTATATCTGTAACCCACAGAGAAAACACACAGGCCAGAGAGAAACCCAACAATATGCCTGCTGGATATTCATTTTTCCATGTAACACAGACCTCGTGTTCAGTTACATAATAATAGCATGCAAACTTATGAACCCTGTGAACCCCTGTCTACTTTCAAAGAGCATAACAGTATCACAGTTGGTATAGCTGGATTTTGAGGATATGTGAATTAATTATATGCTTAACTTGTACAACAGTTCAATAAACAAGAAGTTAAAATTGAGTAACATACATTTCAGTCACAATATTAGTAACTTCACTTTTGATCCACAATGAAAAGAGACATCGAAACAAAAGCATCTTACACAGCATAGCAGTGTTTTCTTCCTGAATGAACTAATGCTTTTGAACTAGTGCTGTCAACTGCTACAAAAACATAAGTAATTATTGCATATTTTTCTGAAATTAATCATGATTAATCACGATTAATCCCACCTTACATTAAAGTTTTTAAATATACTTTTAAATTTCAATAATTTCACATTCAAGCTTCAAATTAATGTACAAACAACATAAAGACAGTATATCTGTTTAATGGCATCTTTTTTTATGACTGAAGGCCAGTACTGATACCAATACTACTGATGTCTCTATGAAATTGTTTTTCCCCCTAATATTTAACCATTGACTAGCCATTCAACATTACAGTATAATCGAGAACTATCAATTTTAACATTTATTAGACTTTAAAAAATAAGTTCTAATTTAAGTGAACTTAAAACAATCTCCACAATCTTCACAAATTGAATAAAGTTATCAAACACTAAATTCTAAATTAAATATAGATGAATCCTTAAAGTTATAAAAGTTATTGATTTTTTTCTTTTTTCTTTTTCCTTTAATTAACAGACATCACAGCAGCTGGTTATTAGGTTATTTGGCTGCTATTTCTTTAAGAGCTGCTGCTGCTGAACATGACGCGGATCTGACACGCATCATATTTTCTCTCAACTCTCTTCACCTTTTCTGACCCACTTCAGGTCTTAAAGTCTCTAGTAATGAGCTGACGAGTTAAATCGGGTGTGATGAGTGAGACAGTGCTGGACTGCTCCAGAACAGTTTTGAAAACCATTTCAGAGACATATTCTTAAATGTGACTCATATATAACATATTACATCCATGCACAGTTTTAAGGCAGCTTTAATTGCCTTTTTTAGTAACTTTATGACTTAACTGACAACGACATTGCATGCACGTAGTTTCATTCGCTCTTTGATATGAAAAGATACAGGCTACAGCGCGCGGCAGCACGCACTACGAGCACAGTACCGTTTCCACGCTCGTTTGACTCGCGCCTGGCGACGAAGTGAAGCTGGAGCGCACGTCTGAAACGTCTCCCATTTGATGGGTTCGTAAAGACGTTCTGTGACTAAATAAATGCACTTCTTGTCAAGAAAAAGTGCAGTTGTGAGTGGGGTGGCCAACCCGAGCCCCACCCCTGCATTAATTGCGTTAAATATTTTTAACGCATTAAACTAAAAACATTTTAGCGTTAACGCGCTAATATTGACAATGTTCCTGAATCTATCAAGTAAATGATTCAATGACTCACTCATGAAGTCAGTCAACTGTTCCTGAATCTGTTGAGTAAATGATTCAATGACTCACTCATGAAGTCAGTCAACTGTTCCTGAATCTGTTGAGTAAATGATTCAATGACTCACTCATAGAGTCACTCAACTGTTCCTGAATCTGTTGAGTAAATGATTCAATGACTCACTGCAGTGTTGTTATTGTTAACTAAAATGACTAAAAATCATTTTCATTAATTGAAATAAATTTGAAATAAAATAAAAAAATGCTAGTGCTAAAAATGCTAGAAAAACATAAATAACTTCAACAAAAGCTATAAATGTTGCCTTGGCAACTAACTGAAATAACATAAGTTGAAATACTAAATTTACTAAAACTAAAACTGAAATGAAAAAAGCTAAATAGAAATAAAACAACAACAAAACGCAAATGTACTTAAACTCAACAAAATTATTACAATTTAAACTAAATGAAAACTGAAATTATATAAATAAAAACTTATTCAAAATATTAATAAACACTACAATAGTACATAAACAATACTAAAATAACTCTGACTCACTCAAAGACAGTTCACTTGTTTTGTTCCTGAATGAATCAGCTATATGAACAATTCAAATGATTCACTTGTTGTTTATAGTGACTTGTCGCCATCTACTGGCTGATCAATGTAACTTGCAGAAAGAGTCACTAAAAATTGCCCACCTCTAATGCACAGACGGACAGACAGAAGAAGTGGAACGTCCTGGTGCTCTTAGACTGTATTTCAGCACTCTTGGTACCAATCAGATTCGAGGACTAATGGGAGCTAATGCTTGTATAAGCAGATTAACAGTAAGAAAGTGTTTCTAACCTGTTGTTGAAGTTGGTGCAGTAGCTGAGGTCTTTGCAGCCTAACTGGCACGGCTCCCTGACGTCGGCCAAGCAGGTGATGAGGTCCATCTCAGCCGGGTTGTATTCACAATGCTGGTCGAACTCCTGCCACGTCTGAGTGCCCCAGTTGGTGCTGATCTCCAAGCACATGTTCCTAACAAACAGTGAGGATATGAACACATTCAGTCTCAGAGCGACGCCGTTAGCCTTCTGACGGCTCGGGGGCGTCACAGTGGCTTGGTGGTTAGCACTGCTGTCTCACAGCAAGAAGGTCCCCGGTTCGAGCCCTGGCAGGGACTGCCTTTCTGTGTGGAGTTTGCATGTTCTCCCTGAGTGCTCCGGTTTCCTCCCACAGCCCAAAGACATGCAGGTTAGGTGAATTGTAGCCATTCATGCTGGAATGGTGTTAAGAAGAAAACAAACAAACAGAAGGCTCAGTGCTGACCTGCAGCTGGATGTGTTGGCCTTAAAGCAGCAGTGCAGTTTGGCGTAATCCATCTTGGCGATCGGGGGCGATTCGGGGTCACTTATGGTGGGCGGGTGTGCGCTACCCAAGAAGCACTGCCACAGCGGGTCCTGCGGGAGCGGCTGACTGCCACACTCACTGATCAGACCCTCCATGATCTCCTGCTCGGTGCTCATGGTGCGAAGAATACGCTTACAGGCCGTCTGACAGTGAGCCTCCTCCGCCCGGTCACAGCAGTACAAACCTGAACACACACAGACACACGGCATTCTGGATAAGTGAGTCACTTCCCCAATCAGTTTCAGTGAATCGATTCAAAACCTGACACCGTTCATGTGTAGAAAGCGTGCACTGATTATAGTCAACTACATTTGACTAGGTTCTAGATTGTAGTTAATCTACATGATAGTTGAGTAAATGATTCAACGACTCACTCTAGTGTTGGTCCTGTTAAATAAAACTAAAACGATTAAAAAAAATTTTCATTAGTTGATATAAAGTTAAAATAACAATAGAAATATCGCCTTGGCAACTAACTTGAAATATATATTGAATAATGTGGTAATTTTATATTGTGTGAACATTGATTGAAAGCAGTCCTAACTCTCATGGTTCCGTAAATGATTCCTCACTTTAGTATATAACAGATTTATTGTTTTATTTTTGTGTTTTTGCATGTGTAAATATAAACTGACCGTTAACAATGGCTGGCACACATCTAATGGCGTGCCTCAGATGATCACATGATCTGTCCTTGTTTTTTCATATATGTAGTAATTTGTTTGTACTCTGTACAGCACTTTGGATCGATTTATATTGTGTTTAAATGCGCTTTATAAATAAATGTTTGTTGTTGCACAATTACAAACTAAGTTAAAAACATGATCATTAGTTGGACTGCAAGATAATTAAAACAAAAATCTTTAATGGAATACACAGAACAATAGACTGTCTCAAAGAGATGAACCTAATTTTTCACATCCCAATTTGCATACTAGATCTACACATATTTGATCAAAAATACAGTAAATGTGAATATGTGTTAAACTGTAATGTATTTCTGTTATGCGCAGCTGTATTTTCAGCATCATTACTCCAGTCTTCAGTGTCACATGATCTTCAGAAATCATTCTAATATGCTGATTTGCTGCTCAAGAAACATTTCTGATTATTATCAATGTTGAAAACAGTCGTGCTGCTCGATATTTTTGTGGAAACTGATTTTTCAGGATTCACAGATGAATAGAAAGTTCAAAAGAACAGCATTTATTTGAAATATAAACCTTTTGAAACATTATAAATGTCTTTACTGTCACCTTTGATCAATTGAATGAGTCCTTGATGAATACAATTGTTTTTTTTTGTTGTTTTTTCTTACATTATATTTAGAATGAAAAGTATGCAAATGGGATGCAGCCACAGCTGATTGACTAGCTGATTGATTTTTTTTAAAGTTGCAAATAGATGCAGATTATTAACATACAATGTCATGTTTAAGTCAATGTGTTTCTTGCAATTTCTGTGTAATTATTAGTGAAATGAGTAGTTTGTGGGTGCACGTACTGTCGATGGGGCTCCGGATGGGGTAGGATTTGGTGTAGTTGGCCACACAGCCGATGAGCTGCGGACTGATGCTCTGGCAGTACTCTTTGACCGCGTTGATTTGGGAGACGGTCGGCGACGAGTCTGTGCGGAAGATGGCCTGACAGTATTCACGGCAGTTTGTGTGTCTCCCTGCATAACTGCAGCATACTGAGCCCACTGGACACACACACACACACACACACACACACACACACACGCTGAGCCATCACCACACACTGATCTCATCATTTCTACATCTGATCATGCAGTCTGCCGCTGTTTAATAAAGGCAGTCTGCAGTATGTTTGCTCTACTAATGCACACAAATAAGTGCTTCATTCAGTCCTGAGCTCAGCGAGTGCAGGTTAAAGGTCGTGACCTTGCCTCCCAGGCACAGAAACAACTCTATCTCATTTCCTTCTCGTCCTCAAACAGGAAAGTCAGTCTCTGAGGACTGAATCACAGAAATGAGGTACAGACGGACTGATAACCAAAGACCTTGTCATGCAGCTTTGCTTACTTTCATTTTTGGTGATACAGCTGTAGAGTGGTTTCTGCAAGAGACAAATACAATTCATTACAATATTGCGATATAGTTTATGAAACAGTGTTTCTGTCTCTAAAATTCACCAAAAAGTGCTTGTTCTTTTCACAAAGACACAAAAACCTTCTATTATATTTACCATTATTTTAATGACCTTTAATTATTATTTACTGTTTTTTAATTGTTATGTTATTATTATTATTTGATTTGATTTCTCAGACAAAGCTGTCATATATTTTGTACAGTGGAGTAAGATTGACTACTTGTATTAAAACTGTATTTTTTTGTTTA
Organism: Sinocyclocheilus anshuiensis; assembly: GCF_001515605.1. Lineage (NCBI taxonomy): Eukaryota > Metazoa > Chordata > Actinopteri > Cypriniformes > Cyprinidae > Sinocyclocheilus > Sinocyclocheilus anshuiensis. Next base: position 389,208 of record NW_015542416.1, on the reverse strand, counting down.
TGCACTGTCCCTTTAAAACAAATCCTTTTGACTCCAGCTTTTCAAACTTCAGATAATTATTTCTGAATCCAAGTACTAAGTACGCTACTGTCGGGGTCAGTAAGATTTTTTAAAAGAAATTAATACCTAAAGACATTTAATGTAAAGACAAAGACATGTATAATGTTACAGTAGATTTCTATTTTAAATAAATGCTGTTCCTTCTGAACTTTCTATTCATCTGTGAATCCTGAAAAATCAAATGCATCACAGTTCCCACAAAAATATTGTGCAGCACAACTGTTTTCAACATTGATAATAATCAGAAATGTTTCTTGAGCAGCAAATCAGCATATTAGAATGATTTCTGAAGATCATGTGACACTGAAGACTGGAGTAATGATGCTGAAAATACAGCTTTGATCACAGAAATAAATTACATTTTAACAGAGATTCACATAGAAAACAGCTGTTTTACATTGTAATAATATTTCATAATCTTTACTGTGTTTGATCAAATAAATGCAGCCTCGGTGAGCAGAAGAGACTTCTTTCAGAAATATGAATAAATCTTGCTGACCCCGTGCATGAATGGTAGTGTGCTAATAAAACTAAGGCACATTTTATCTTTAAAACCTAAAGGCTGATGCTAGTTTATTTCTGACAGCAGCTCTGAGCAAAGCAAGCATCAGAAACATCCATTGTAATGCTATATAAAGTCTTGGATTCTTTCGGCTGCAGTCGAGTCGAGCAGCGCTGAAGTATGCGTAAGAAAAGCAAGGCACACGATGAAAGAGCTGAAGTTGTTGTGAGAGCGATCCAAAGCAAACGTTGTGCCGATGGTCTGCGTGTTTGTCTGGATCTCAAGAGCCGTACGGACTACAGTCTGACCGATGGACAACAGCATCAGCTCTACAGCATTTCTATCGGGGATCATTACTCTTTTATAACACTCAGCCAGCAGAATTACAGATTTATTGCGCTGTAATGTGGCGACAGCATGTCCAGTTAGAGGGAAACGATATTTTTCCATTGCTCAACACTAACGAAACAACCTCATAAAGAGGTTTGGGCCTGTGCTAGAAACCAGGCTTTAAATGAATAAACACAAATAAAGCTTGAGTCTCGTTTCAGACTGCAGAGCCGCCAGACAAACAAACAGAGAAGTGTCCAGGACTCTGATGAAGGACAGAGACCTCCCAGAGTCTGCCTGCTTTCATCTCAACATCTCAACCGGAGCAAGAGTCTCTGTGAAGGTCACTGTGTGTTAAACTGGATTCACAGCGTTTCTGAAGCCACTGGCCCAACGCTGCGGGGCTGAGGACGGTTGTCAGGGAATTGTTATGTGGTTGCTAAGGTGTCTGAAGTATATTTTCCATACTGACCCAGCACCAGCTCTATGATATTGACTCGGGTCATCAGTCTAATCCAGTCTTATTATTGTTAACTAAAACTATTAAAAATGGACATACAGCTGCAATAAAGTCAAATATAAATATCAGATGAAAAACTAATAAATAAATAAATTAGATAAAAACTAATTAAAGAAATAAAAGAAATATAAAAATAATAATAAATACTGCAAATAATACTAACAACACTAGTATGATCACTAAACCCTAATTTGGTGTTCCTGGTCAAAAATTACAAATTTCTTGTTATGCTATAATATCACCAAATCTTGGATTCAATCTTTTTATCAACTTGTTTTCTTTCATTTGGCACAGGTTTCGTGTTCCTTTAGGAACTGATTGATTGCAGGCCTCATTGATCTGAGCTTAAACCTCAAACATCGGCAAAATAATCCAAAATAATGTTAGTTTGTTTCACTTTTTGAGGTGCATAAGCTCAGATCAATAATTCCTACAATTAATTAGTGGCAAGAATGCAGCATAATGTTAACCAAAAACACCACAAGTATAACAGAATAGGGGAGAAAAGTCTAAAAAATGACCGGAACACAACATGAGGGTTAAAGAAACAGGTTATTCACACCGGACAAGTTACGTGGCGTGATTTGTTGTATTATTGGAACAAACATGTTCTTAATCTGTACTTTATGAAAGCATGCTTCTACCTCGAAGAACGGAAATAAAAGCATTTGTGACAATCTCACATCTGTGACTTTTCTTCATAATAGCAAATATCTCTCACAATCCGCATTCTGAATTTCTCACAGTTGTGACTTTCTATTTCACAAAAAAAAGTCAAATTTATTTCAAACTTTCTCGTAATTACCACAATGGCTTATTTTTTACTCTTGAAGTGGAAACAGGCTTCCAAAACATCGACATTTGCAAACTCTATGAAGGAAAATAAAGGTAAACTCCCACCTCTGTGTCTTTCTTGCATACTTTAGCGATGTCATTTTTAGACGACGCCTGAACAGAAAGCAGAAAAACACGCATCTAAGAATCACAGGTGAGCCGATGAGCTTACAGACTTCTCTACATGTTTATATAGATTATATAAGATCTGTTCATTGACCTGTTTGCAGTCCCTGCGGCATTCAGCGGAGATGGCCAGCTCACAGCAGCCCAAACCCACCCATCCGTCTGACTTCTTTGATGCTCCTGGAAATGTTCAGAATCACAGTGAGCTTTACAGTGGATCTAATGCATAACCATACATGACACACTGATGAGTCTCAAAACAACACAGCATTCATATTGCATGCAGACGTGCTTTGAATGTGGAGCGTTTGGCTTGGGTTCTTTATGAGCTGCAGCTCAACGCTCTGGACGGGGTTTTAATGGCCATGCAAGGTGTAGCTTGACTGATGTGAAGTGTGATATTTGTGCATCTGGGAGGCATTATGTCTTCAGAGACTCTAAATCCTCTCTTGTTCTTTTAAGGCTGGTACAGGTGTGTTCTGCAGATGGCTCTAAACGTCTCCATCTGTGTTCACGTACCCGGCAATGTGTTGTTGATGCAGATCCAAAGTTCACTCTGCGAAGCGAAAAGGAGATGTTTAGCACGACAACAACTCAGAATACATCATCTACTCGCTCTCATGTGCTTCCAAACCTGAGGATTCTTCTTTGGAATCCAGAAGAAGTTATTTAGCAGGTCATTATTTACTGAAAATCTCATTTCACGCAACACGAGGGAGCTGCTGATGACTGTGTTCAGGTTCAAAAGAACAGATTTAACATGTGAGACTCAAAATGCAATTTAAAGCAAGAAAAAAAAACTGTTTTATTAAATAAAATAACTTTTGAATATTTATGCATTAAATAAAAAAAAAATTATGATTCTGCACTGCTTTAGGTCACTATTTACATAAGCAAATTTGTGCATTGAGCACTTTTTACTCAAATTGTTATGCTGGAATTATTTATACTGTGTAAAAAAGAAGCAAAACATATTAAATAAGAAAAAAAAAAATACAGTTTGGGGTTGGGATGATTTTTTATTGTTTCTGAAAGAAGTCTCTTCTGCTCACCGAGGCTGCATTTATTTGATCGCAAATACAGTAAAAACAGTGAAATATTATTGCAATTTCAAAAGGCAGTTTTCTATGTGAATCTCTGTTAAACTGTAATGTATTTCTGTGATGCGCAGCTGTATTTTCAGCATCATTACTCCAGTCTTCAGTGTCACATGATCTTCAGAAATCATTCTAATATGCTGATTTGCTGCTCAAGAAACTTGTTGGAAACATTCATATTTTTGTGGAACCCATGGCACGTTTTATTTTTCAGGATTCACAAATGAATAGAAAGTTCAAAAGAGCAGCATTTATTAAAAATAGAAATCTTTTCTAAGATTATAAATGTCTTCACTGGCACTTTTGATCAATTTAATGCAACTTTGATGAATAAAAGTATTAATTTATTTAAAAAAAAAATTATTTGAACAGTAGTGTAAACATTTTCAGACATCTGGACATCATGGTTTGAGCAACACAAAATACACAATAGAATGTGTGAAGCATCTCAAATGTATTTTCACTGAAACCGAATGATAAAAGCAGTCTTATATAACGGTCTGGTTATAAAGGACCAGTATGAAAGCAGCCTGTGTACAAAGATCCCTTCATGAGAAGCGTCTCTGGTATCAGTGGAGCTCGTATTATTGGCAGCGGAGAGCCTCCTAATATGACTCAACTTTAATTAAAAGTAGATGCAGATGAGCCACAGAATGCTTTACTGAGCCACAACCTCCTCCTCATCCACACGCTTTGACCAGATCATCAAACATCGTCTGAGATTCACATTCTCTGGCGTATGAAAAAACACACCCGGCAAAAAGATGCAGCCTCATTTGAACGAAGCACAAACAACAATGTGGTTTTGATGCGTTAGACTCAAAAAAACACATTTGATTCGGACATTAAAATGCTTTCGAACACATTTCAAATGCTTCCAAACTCCATTTGCATCCATTTTCTGTGAATCAGCGCAGGACGCCGGTCCAAAGCAAACAGGCCCGGGGCTTAATTAGAGGCTGGATGTAATTGCATGTTGCTGCTTTGAAAGAGGGTGGAGGCATCTGTCCAGCCTTCATTACTGGCACGCAGGTAAAACCACAGCAGCAGACCACGAGGGAGGAACAGGAAGTGGCAGCGCTCTCGGTTTAAGACTTCCTGTGCTGCAGCTGTAATGTAAACACAGATCTTACCAGAGACTCGGGGCAGTAACTGGGCAAACGCAGGAGAAGGTGCTTCAGACGCGATTCACTCCTGATGGTCGCGAGCTGCAGACAGAAGAGAGGAAGAAATGCACGTCTGGTTTAATAATCAGCAGCACACATGAAGCACTCAGTGACCCTTCTCTTGGAAGGACCTTCATTTGGGTGTGATTCACTGCAATTCATTTAAATAGCTCAGTAGCATATCATGTATGAATTTGGAAAAAACATTTGGAAACAGTCATTAGTTTTGCAGTCCTATCTGCTGTGTGCAGAAACATTAATGTACATATCTATGCTGTTCTATACTGATTTCCATACAGTCATGAATAGACATTCAGTGTGCAGTAATTATAGCCGTTATAATTATTATATGTTGATGAACTCTCACGAAGATGACGAGGAAGGTTTAACAGTCTTTAATTAGCCCTCCCCCTCACTCTCACACACACACACACACACACACACACACA
>NW_015542416.1:383378-384005 GCF_001515605.1 Sinocyclocheilus anshuiensis | reverse complement strand
GAATCAAGTATTCCACAGAGCCGTGTAAACACACACACACACACACACACACACACAGATATACACACACACACACACACACACACACACACACACAGAGAGGAAAAGGCTGGTGACACACAGACGTTAACATAAACAATACCTGACAAACTCTAACTGAACAGACAGAACTTGAGTACACAGACCAAACGAGGATCATTAACTAGACACACCTGAACTTAAAGATGAACTCAAATCAGAAACCATGATAACTAACTAAACCGTGAAAACAGTCCAAACCGTGACATGGTGTGACAATTATTATTTAGGCATTACTGTTATAATAAAATAGGGCTGCCAATTTAATCTGTTAATTTAGTATGATTATAAGAAAAATAATTACAAAAAATAACCTTATTAATCATGACCCTTAACTTATACACAAATTCCATAAAAAGGAATTTTCCCATTTCACCACCTTTGTTGTTGTTGTTGTAATATTTAATACTTTACTCATCTGCAACGTTTTTTTTTTGTTTTAAACAAATATTGCTATCATTTATATAAGCTTAATATTATAAATAAACAGGAATTTGAATTATTTAATACATTAATTATTTAATCATTATATCAAGTCATTCATTTGGT
>NW_015542416.1:360434-383302 GCF_001515605.1 Sinocyclocheilus anshuiensis | reverse complement strand
TATATATAATTAAAATTCAATTCAAATGTAATTTAACCAAATGACAAATATAGCATTTATATGAAAGATAAGCATAAGTAAATAGTTAGGTAATAGTTCTGGTGGATGTTAACGGTGAGCTGGGTGCATTATAAAGAGCTGTGCCATCAAAGCAAAGCAGGGCCGGAGAAACCAGACGGCAGTCCATTTGGAAAAGTTCTGCTGGTTTCTTTCTTCAGCTTTTTGTTCGGAGGCTCAATCAATGGCGGGGAGATCTTCTGAAGCAGCGGGGCCCCTCCTCAAAGGGCCGAGGGCCTCGTCTCTTCAAAGCCTCAGCCGTCCATTAGGATGAATCGGGCCGGGTCTGTTCCTGCACAGCGCCGCTAACAAGCCGCCGTTATTCTCTCCGGCTGATCTGCTATTTTATAGATCCGTCTGCATCTGATGGGCTTCTAGCTCTCCATCTGTCTCTCTCTGACGCTCGGCCCGACTGCAGCAGCAGGCTTCACTGCACTGAATGGGGCAGTGTTTCTGAGCGGTCAGCGCTATAACTGACCCGTCTGAACTTCATAAAGAGCTGTTCTTCATGCTCTAAAGACACACGTGAATCTGTGAAAGTCACATTCGCTAAGCATGGGAGCGAGAAACAAACACGCCGCAGAGAGGGAAACTCTTGTTTATATACATATATATATATATATATATATTAGGGCTGTCAGTCGATTAAACTTTTTTATCTAGTTAATTACATGATGTGTCAATTAATTAATCTAATTAATCGCAAACTCCATTTGGCTGTAAAAATACCCCCAAAAGATTATTTAAAGCTATTTTTTGTGTTAAATGAGAAAGTATTAAGTAGACATTACAAATAGTAGCTTTAGAAAGAAATGTTTTATTTAATTCAACATAAAATGTATTACACGTTTAGGCAACAATGGGCTAACATAAACTATGGAACATAAAAGAAGATAATTTGAGAAACATCTCAGTTTTTTTTTTTCCCGTTCATGCAATGGTAACCAAAACAGCTTTGTTACCAACAGTCTTCAAAATACCTTCTTTTATGTTCCACAAAAGAAAGTAAGTCATTCAGGTTTGAGTAAATTATGACAATTTTTTAATGAAATGATACTCTAAATAAGGAACCAAAACTGCCAGCAGGTGGCGGTAAGTGTCTTTATGAGTTATTGATTCACTCGATTCGTTCAAACGGCTGATTAATTCAGGAATGAAGTAAACGGCTCTCTTTGTGAATGGGCGTTTGAGTCATTGATTCACTCGATTCGTACAAAACGCGGATTCGTTCACAAACTAAACACGCTGTGTTACTCGGAGACGCACACCAATTCTGCTGTGGCTTTATAGGTAATATTTTAGTTGGCAAAACCAAAAACAGACAATATTGTGTTTAAAATATGACACAATATCAACTTCAATATTTACTGAATTGTTGTATAAAATCTCATTCGGGACAAACAGCACTCTTGTGATACTGCTCTCGCTGCTGGTGTGATATCGCTTATCATGTGATATAAATATGACGAAAACTCATACAGGGGCACAATATCTTGAATTTTTGGCCATAACTGGATTTATAGAGTTGTTGCCCTGCATCATATCAAAGTCCCTTTCTATAGTCTTTGATCATATTTGTCAACAGTCAACTGCATGAAATACTGTATAAGATGATGCCTGGGGGCGGGGCCAGTGCGTTAACTGCGTTTAAATATTTGAATCGTGTTATTTTTCATAACTAATTAAGTTAACGCGTTAAACTGACAGCCCTAATATATATATATATATATATATATATATATAAAGAAAAAAAAACTTCAAATAGGTCTAAAAGCCATCAATTCCAAACCTGGGAAAACTAATGGACAGATGAATAATAGTAATAATTTTAGCTATTTTAGATGTTTTCCAATAATGCAATACAAAAAATACAATTCTGTAAAAAGGAATTATTACTAACTTCTAAAAAACATGTTTTGTATGTCTATGAAATGCTTTCTTCATCCGTAGGTTTTATCGTCTTTGAATTGTCTTGATTTGGCTGTGATTGATTGCAAATCATTTAATTAAATAAGCAGTATATCATGTAATTGTAACGTTTGGTTTAGTTTCAGTGTTTGTCTTCAAAGACGTTTCGTTTGTATTTCCTTTCTTCTAGTCACTAGTCACTTCTGTTCTCACTGATCATGTTGTTCAGCTGTGTGGTGTTTATGGCTCATATAGACACAGACTAATGAGAACTAAACAAGTGAACAACATCATCAGTTACTATGAAAACAAACTAGTGACTATAGAAGAAAGGAAACTGGTGGAAAACAAGGAAATACAAACTAAAAGTCTTTGGAAGCAAACATTGAAACTAAACCGTTTTGATACAGTATCAAATTAAATGACACTTTTTTTATTGATTGGCAGTCCTGTAATTAGCACAGACATTCACAAAGAGTGCAGAGATAATGTAATGTAATGTAATATGAGAAGCAGCTCTGGGAGAAAGGATGTTTTTGCTTCACCTGTTCACAGGCTCCTCGACACTGAGGAAAGAGCTCTGCAGCATGATGGCAGCAGGACGGATCTGGAAACACAGAGAAGCAGAGAGAGAGTTCAGTCCATCTGATCGCCAGATTTCACTCTACACTTTGAATTCACCCAGAAACAGTCAGACTGAGTATCTTGAAAAGGGCAGCTGCAGTAAATCAGGATGGGTCTCTATATATGGAGACTAACTATGGAGTACTTGATACTCACCGCTACACTAATTAGTGCTTACATTCAACAAACACTGCTAATGCAAATCGAATGTATTTTGAGTTATGAATTGCATTGTGTTGTGTTTTAAGGTTATAGGATCAATGAAAGAAAATCACCATTAAATTGATCAGAAGTGACAGTAAAGACATGTATACTGTTACAAAAAAGTTCTATTTCAAATAAATGATGCTCTCTTGAACTTTCTGTTCATCTGTGAATCCTGAAAAATAACATGTATCACCGTTTCCACTAAAATATTGTGTAGCACAACTGTTTTCAACATTGATAATAATCAGAAATATTCCTCGAGCAGCAAATCAGCATATTAGAATGATTTCTGAAGATCATGTGACACTGAAGACTGGAGTAATGATGCTGAAAATACAGCTGCGCATCACAGAAATACATTACAGTTTAACAGATATTCATAGAATTATTGTATGGTTTTGTAGATTTGGTGTGTGCTTCTGCTGCTTGAGTGTCAGCTTTCAGAAACTGTGTCTCAAGTAAAAGTTTTGTGTGCAAGCAGATGAAAAAAAACTGTAAATATCAGCATAACAAGAAATATTTTTTATATTTTAGTGACACTGAAGACTGGAGTAATGATGCTGAAAATACAGCTGCGCATCACAGAAATACATTACAGTTTAACAGATATTCATAGAATTATTGTATGGTTTTGTAGATTTGGTGTGTGCTTCTGCTGCTTGAGTGTCAGCTTTCAGAAACTGTGTCTCAAGTAAAAGTTTTGTGTGCAAGCAGATGAAAAAAACTGTAAATATCAGCATAACAAGAAATATTTTTTATATTTTCAAAAATGTGGTCCCTTGAAAACATCTTTGTTGACAAATCACTGCAAAGCTGCGTTAACACTACTGCCATCGTGTGTTTGTAGACGTGATCCTCGGAGCGTCAGGCGGAGGAATCCCAGAGACATCCAGCAGAAGATCCAGCAGAATCAGACACACCTGAGAATGAGAGCAGATCTGTGACTGTGAGCTCTCGCAGAGCTGGAGAAAAACATATTCTCATCTGTGCATGCTCCTCCGGAAAAAGTCATCATTATCAGAATGAAGTGCTTTCATCTCAGCCGTCCTCCATTTGCGTCTCATCCAGACCCGTTCCTTTCATCAGCGTGATTTGATCTGTTTCTTCTGCATCTCTGCCTCTTCTCTGCTAAGTGCTCTTCTTCAGTTGGAGGAGGTTCTGGATGAGCTCTGCTTTCCGTCTCAGAGCGTCTGGCTTTAAATGAAGTGAGACACACCAGCCTTTCCTTTCATCCCACCGGTGAAGAGGACGCGATGGCTAATCGAGACGCCGCCGCTGCTTTTTAATGCGATGGATGTGCAGTAAATCTGGCGCTTGTGCTGCTGTTGTTCTTCTGAGGTTGAGGAATTGACCTCCATTGTCTCAGAAGTAAAGCCACTAAATGAAAGCAGTCGCTCCTCTGATGGCTTGCATGGCATTCGTGATGAAGTTCTAAAGCGGCTATAAACATACGCTCACAGTGCGAGTAAAAGCAAGGCCTGCTAAAGCGAAGCACAGCCGAACGTTTGCTGCCGTGAAGTCAGAGCTGTGCAAAGGTTCATTTAAAAGCTGTTTTACGTGCTTGAAGTTTTGAAGATTTACTGCACATCTTCTGTTATTCTAGCATGAATCACAATGGAGCTGTTTGAAGCCGGTGAGGCTGAAGATAGAAGGAATGGATTGTGTTGGGAGGGCTATATTTCTCCAAAGAAAAGGAAAGGAGACAGGATTGGAGTCTTTTGTGATGCTGTCTTCAGGAGCTTCGGCTCGATCCACAGGCCGAGAGCTCAGCGTTTGTGATTACTGTTTACAGCTCACAGCAAGTACAAATGAATCATTCCTACACATGATAATTTAATAACATTTTTCAGCTATTTTCAATCAGGAATTATTATTTTAACAATATCCATTATTTATGTATTTTTTTGTAATCACATGAATCTTTACAGCCTGAACTAACACTGCCTTATCATAAAAGGTCAAATGATGTAGTCTCACAATTATCTGAGACTTATCAACCTTTATTAAGATGTAATAATAAAAATATAATAATTAAAAATAATAACAATCATAATATTAATAACATACCTGCTTTACTTCTTATGAATTATTATAAATAATAATAATAATAATACGATCATGCATACGTTTTTGTTTTGTTTTTTTCTTAAAAATGAATTGTTATATTAATTATGTTAATTGTTACTGTTGTATAACCATGACATTTTTGATTTTGGGGACACAAAAAATTATAAATAAATTTTCTATAATTTCAATTAATTTAAATTTCTAAATTGAAAACATGCTTATGATTGAAGAGGGGTCAAGGTATGCATGAATTGCATTTAGATAGAACAAAAATGAGCATCATATGACCATTTAGCCAAGCTCGGATCCCTGGGAACCAGACCTCTATCCAGCATTAGGGGGTAACATGTGCTAGTATTTTGAGCTCTGCCGCTACTGTGTGCCTGTTTTTCTGAAGAATAGTAATAATGCCACCCACAAGCCACATCAAAGGAATTCCCCTCTTCCAACCCATCTTCCCCTCGCTGTCTCTCTCCCTTCCTCAACGCTCCTGAGCATCCACTTCACCCTCCAAACCCGCTGTTTCCCCGAGTACTTCAGCTCAGCGTTCTCAGCAGCGGGGACAGGCTCCCCGGGGAGTGAGGGAGAACGGGTAAAGGCTGTTTGTCAAAGTGCACATTTGATGTCCAGAGACGCCGGGATCTCTGGCAGGAATTGAAGACCACTTGAAAGGGAGGCAGTTTGACGAAGGTGATCAAACAGCAATGAGAAGCAGACCAGAGCACGAGGAGGGGGTTACAATATACGGCCCCGAGACCCCGGACCCCAGACCGCTTCCTAAGACACCCATGAGGATCCCATCAAAGTTCAAAGCCTCGGTTAGAGCGCCTACATACACAACTGGAACGGATAAACCCTACGCTAACCTGCCGCTAACCAGTCCTGCAGCACATGGTGCTGGAAACACAAGGCTGACGGTTCGATTCCGAGAAAATGCAGGAACTGATAAATGTACACCTTGATCGAGCCTCTTTATTGAGTAATGATTGAGGCAACCAATCATGTTCTTCTGTGTTAGTCCATACAATGATGACGGACAGTGAAGGGTCTATGACTTATGAGTTTCACAGTAGAGAAAAAGCAGATGCACTTTTTCAATACAGAGAGGAGGACCGCCAGTGTTAGAGGTAATGCATTACAAGTTATGTAATCAGATTACTTATTCAAGTAACTTGGAAAATAACACATTACTTTTAAATTTAAATATCTGAGGTACTTTTTCAAATAAGCAACGCAAGTTAGTTTTTCCCATGCATTCTGTATTTAGAGTAATCAGTAGTAAGTGCAGAGACAGAGGCATTTCCTTCAGCCTGAGGATTGTTCATTTCACTTTTGGTTTGAAAGGACCTTTACAGTCACCAAAAATAGAAAATGTTGTTATTAAAAATAAAAACAAATAAGCCAGCCCAGCCCAGCCCAGGTGACAAAAAGTAATGCAAAAGTAACGTAATGCATTACTTTCCATGAAAAGTAACACAATTAGTTACTTTTTTTATGGAGTAACACAACATTGTAATGCATTACTTTTAAAGCGGTCATGAACTGAGAAATCAAATTTCCCTTGATCTTTTGACATATAACAGGTCAATGCACTATAAAAACATCCTGTAAGTTTCAAAACTCAAAACTTTCTCATTAGTTTACAAACAGCTTTTATTGAAACCAAGCTCAGAAAACAACTCGCTTTGGAATGTGCCACTTTATGACGTAATAGTGAGGCGAAAGCCCGCCTCTGCAGGAGAAGATCAACGCCTGCTTCTACATCGCTGCCTGTTTAGCCCCGCCCACCTATTCTACATCGCTGCCCGTTTAGCCCCGCCCACCGATTCTACGTCGCTGCCCGTTTAGCCCCGCCCACCGATTCTACATCGCTGCCCGTTTAGCCCCGCTCACTGATATGCGCTTGTAGGAGGAGAGGAAATACTAGAGACACAAACACAGGATTACTCAATCAACAGAAGCATACAGATGATGTTACAATATTACAAGACACTGTGTGTAAACATTCACAAAGCGCTCCAGACCGCATCAGTGAAACACTGTTTGTTTGCTTGCTTTACTACGGATTCATTTTTAAACAAGACAGTATAATGCAGGCTTTTCAGGGAGACTGAAAGTAAAAGATGATGCAGTGCTGAGTCTGACTAGAGCGAATCCATCATCGTTGAGTAAATGTTTTTACCACTATTGCATTTTCTGTTCCAGACCGTTTGATATATACTGAGTATTTATATGGTTTTAACCCAGATGGCCCATGTTTTTTTCAGAGTACGTCACAGCAGCATCCATCTGTCATTATAACAAGTAAAACTGCAAAACTGTTGGCCAATCACAGCAGTGGGCGTTTACTTGCGAGTCTTGAATGCACCCCTCCTATGAAAACAGACCATTCTGAGAGAGGCTCAAAACAGGATAGAAAATAGCCTATTACGTCTAAATTGTTTTTTTTAATGTGTGTAAAAAAAAAAAAAATAATAATTTTAAATCACACTAACATTATAAGTGAACCTTAGAGAACATTATAAAATCATTAAAAAATGCAGTTGATGACCTCTTTTAAAAGTAACTTTCCCAAACACTGATGACCATCATTCCTCCAGCAAGAAAAAGCCACTAGAATTCCTTCACAGAGCGCCTGGTCAAAGTGCATCCCCTTTAACAATAACAGGGGGAAAATAGGTTGAAAATGCCACCGTTGTCACCAGCAGAGCTCTTATTAAAGGGATGGGATGAACTAGCGTTCTGGAAGCCATCTCATTATTTTCTCAAACTCTGGTTAACCAGAATAAGATTGGTTTTGCTGAGCTTGGCGTCAATTATATGCTGAGATTCTAGCAAACGGTCAATGAATATTATACCGCTTGACCACATTATGACAGCAATATCCATTACCATAATATAGTCATGTGTGAAAACAGATCTTCTGTTATGTTGTTTCTCAAATTTAGATTACAGCTTAGTTGACTCATTGGGTTATGTTGGCTTTAAGGTTTCAAAAACTTTTATAGCATGTAAGATGTTAGGTTATTTTCCTCAAACCTTCAAAATTAAAAAAAAACTTTAAAAATTTATTTTAAAAAAGTACATAGAATTTTCAAAGTAAAAATATTACAAAATATCATGAAAGTTATTCATTCATAACATTAAGGTTTTGAGGAATTGCACTACTTGACATTACAATTGATATGACCTATTGTTAAGAAAGCATTTTATGACGCACTGAGGTGAATCAGATCAGGCATAATTTAAGGCATCTTGAGTTAAGGCTGCTCTGTGCCTGCTCAATATTCTGTGTAAAGCCTGACTAAATTATGCCAGCTCTGACCCAGTATTAAAGGGCACCTATTGTGCAAAATTCATATATGTAGGATGACAGGAATGAGTGTTTCCATCACAAGCCTGCATAAAACAGTATAAAATCTCAAAGACAACATACACGATGACCTGAAGGCTATGTGTGTTCATTCAAAGAAAGGTTTTCCTATGGATTAATTAGTAGAAAAGTCCATTTCTACTGTGCAATGTGCCTCTTGCTATGGAACATGCAGTGATTTTCCCTACTCACATTCCATCAGGTCGTAAATGGCTCTGGTCTTAGCAAAGGTGTCGGGGTTGCCATGGTAACCAGTGGCCTGTGGTCATTTGCAGACATCCTGGCGCCCAGTCTATTGGGTGAGGGGTCTGTGACGACTTGTTAATCTAATGAATAACTGATTTGTTAAATCAAATGAAAAATTGTGTTTTTGATTGGTCCAGACGCTACATCACCTTTACATCTTGTTTGAACATAAATGTGTGTTGGCTTGGCAGTGTGTGTACACAACCACCCTACAATGATAAAAATCCACCCACTCCTTTTTTAAAATCCCCATAAATCATAAGCAGTCTCAGAACAAGCCATTAGCAGAATCTGTAAAAACAAAACATGACGTCTCGTTTACAAGCCCCACCCACAACTGTTGACGGACACTGCCGTATTAGTATAGACCCCGCCCTGAACGAGCTGCACACAACCTGCCACGTTTATCTTCACGCTAGAGCATGTAAAAACAGCATTCAAGTAAGAAATGTCATCTTATTAGAGCTATAGATGTTATTCAGTCCAGAGCAATGAGTGATTTTTATTTTGTTTGGCTCATATTAACAGCAGTATAGGTACTGTATATTACACTGCTGTCACAGATCTAAAATAAACATGCGGTTTACCTTCACAGACATAACCCACTGTGTTTTTGTGGGTTATGTCATAACCCACAGCCGCTTTCGGTGATGAGTGTTACCTGTATGCACCAAGGGTCTGAGAGTAACGCAATTTCAATTCTCTGTGTGTATGTGCTGTACATGTGGAAGCATTGACAATAAAGCAGACTTGACTTGACTTGACTTTTTGTAACTCGTGTGTTTTTAACAAACTCGTGTGTATTTGACAGTTTAAGCGCAATAAGACATGAAAGAGAACTTAGTTTAGTACTCACATGACGTGTGACAGCCGCTTTCGGTGCGCTCAGAAAAGCCTATATCAGAGGTTTAAACTGATATGGCTTTAAAACGCATGATTTCAGCGTGATAGACATGATAATCAAAACCAAACAGATGTTTTTTGGCAGAGTTCCTGAGGTATGAGCTGTGAAGGCACAGCTCTATTCTGGTAAAGGGGGCGGGGAGCCGCAGCTCATTTGCATTTAAAGAGACATGCACAAAAACAGCCTGTTTCTGCTTCCACTCAAAATAGGCATCTTCAAAATGATATAATAAATGATCTGTGGGGTATTTTGAGCTGAAACTTCACAGACACATTCTGGGGACACCAGAGACTTATATTACATATTGTAAAAAGGGGCATAATAGGTCTAATTGTAATTTAGATGGGCTGTGTACATGCATTTATGCCACCATTGAGCAGCATTAAACAGTCTGTGTGAAGACACCTACATGCCACATCAGAAGTGCTTCTGTGCTATCTTTGCACTGTAAAGTTACCATTACACAGCAACTGCAACTTCATACAGTACTTTGAAACTATGGGCTGAGGTGAATAGTTTAGTATGACTTTCATGCTGCATTGCATCTGTATAAAGAATTATTAAAAAGAAGGCACAGATGCCTTCAGAACAGCTTTCCTTGAGTTTCTGAAGATGCTGTTATTTAAGAGTGTGATGTAAGATTGGTGAAGCTGTTCTCAGATCAGCATAAAAGGGCATCTATCAGTCTGTATACGGTGGTTAAAAAGAAGGGAAGCAGAGCAATTTGTGGCCGTCGCCGGGGTCCCATAACGAGCTGGGATGTTAATGACACAATTGAAGGTGCAGTGGAGCATTCAGTCCGGGTTACATCCGCTCTCTGTTCGTCTGAACCGACCGAAGACTAAACAAATTACTGCTGCTGTGGAAACTGATAAAAGCCATGGACACTGCTGGAGCGAGTGAGTCACTGAAGAGCAGCAGAACGCAAACGCTGCGTCTGACGCTCATCGAGTCACTTCAGAGCTGTACATTATACGAGGCAGGATCAATTGTGCATCGAACCGAACGCTTTCTCACGGCGAGAGCTGTAATGAGCAATGACAGATACACACAGGCCGGCTCAGATGAGGCCTGCAGGCTGCTAATGAGACGGAGAGGACAAACTCTGTATCTGACCAAACTGACGTGTATACAAGCCCGCTTCCTCTACGGGATAAATCAAATACAAAAGTAATTGTGCTTTTATGTCACAATTCTGACTTTTATTCTTGCAATTCAGAAAAAGTCAGAAATGCAGAATATAAACTGAGAATTAAGAGATATAAACATGTAATTCTCTCTTTTAGTGGTGAAAAAAAAAAACAATTTCAACAAATAAACTCAGAATTCTGATTTTTTTTCCCCCTCGCAATTGTTTAAATCTCAAAAAGTCAGAATTGCAAACTGTCCATTCAAAAATCAAATAATATCAATCTTATCAAATCAAATATCAAATATCAAATCAGAATTAAGAGATATAAATGTGCATTTCTGACTTTTTTTCTATAGTGTAAAAAATACAGAATTGTGAGATATAAACAATTTTTTTCTCTGAATTCTGAGTTTATATAGCAATTCTGTTTTCTCTGTGGGTTATTGTTTGTTTGTTTGGTTTTTCCAGTCATGGAATACAAAATAAAAAAAATAAATAAAAAAAAGGTAATTGCAACATTTTCTCTCACAATTCTGACATTTCTTCTTAGAATTGCACAATTCGACTTTATGTCTTGCAATTCCTGTCAGAATTGTGAAATAGTCAAAATGACATTTTGTTGTTGTTGTTGTGGAAGATGTTCTCAAGAGTGGCTGTTTCTGTGGCCATTCTCACTTCAGAGTCTGTTATGCAATTACTTCAACAATGCCTATTGTTACAAATCACTGGTGTGAACATCCAGATGAAGTCAGAGACCAGCAGCAAAGAGGCCAAAATCTGCATCACACAGAGCAGGAGCAGAAGGAGAGTCCTGGACAAGCTGGAAAAACCAACAGTGAACCGGAGCAACAAAAGGCTGAGCGACAGAGGCGGTGCGGGCGAATGCTAATCCTGTCACGCTGTAAAGAAGCATGCGCCGACACACAGAGACACACAATAGAGCGGCGCACAGCTCACACACACTCCAGTACAGCACACTCGCCGAGATACACGGCCTCCAGCAGAGCGCTTAACACTTTATCCAGCGCTTCACGCTCAGTCTGACCAAAGGAGCTGTTAATGTGCTTCCTTTAAAGAATTGTGTATCAGCCAACCACTATTTCAAATAAATGCTGTTCTTTTGAACTTTCTATTCATCTGTGAATCCTGAAAAATAAAATGCATCACAGTTTCCACAAAAATATTGTGCAGCACAACTGTTTTCAACATTGATAATAATCAGAAATGTTTGTTGAGCAGCAAATCAGCATATTAGAATGATTTCTGAAGATCATGTGACACTGAAGACTGGAGTAATGATGCTGAAAATACAGCTGCGCATCACAGAAATACATTACAGTTTAACAGATATTCAGAGAAAACTGCTGTTTTACATTACAATTTCTTTCAAACATGAAAATTATGGCAAGGCAGAATTCATTTAGATTGGAAAGTGTCATGTGGTGCAACTCCCCAAAAACATAATGATATATAAATTATTTCACGATATTAATAAAAAAAAATACAATTTACATTGAAACATTTACATTACGTTTTACTTAATAGCTACACCACATTACATTAAATATAAAAAGTTTGGCAAAACCATATGAAACCAACTTAAATGACACACAGCAGATTTCTTGCCACGTGTGTTTTAAACTAGATCTCGAAGATGTTTTTATGGCTGTGTGCACTCTTATTTGTCACAGAGCCAAACATGAAAATATCCCGTGGCATATTAGTGGCCAAACCAAAACTGCTCCTCCACAAAGAGTCTTCCTCTTTCTAAAATCAGCATGATTTCAGACACCAGCCACCATGTCCAAACACACACACACACAGACACACACACAGACACACTTTAAAGATCCCTACGCCACACATGCTGTGATGCCCACATGGCGGGCGGTTATTAATCAGGTCCTCCTGGCGCGTGCCGTCTTCATCATGAATGGGACATCTGCCGCAGCAGAGCCGGTGTTCCTCGCGGAGCTGCAGTTGGCACGCAGTTATAGAGACACTTCCTCAGATCGACTCACTACAGAAGATCTGACGCGCTGACAGATAACCCTGATCAACACAGAGCCAGCAACAACAGGACAATATCCATTAGGATTCCCTTCACACATTATAGGACTGATCAGAGGGATTAAAAATTACAAAATGCATCAAATATTAAAATATTTAATTGAAAAAATATATATATAACTTCAAAAATTTTACTTCAACTTCAAGATGAAGTTCCTTTAGTTTCCTCCAAGACAATGTTAGTGTGTTGTAAGTTGCTTTGAAAAAATAGGATCTAATTAGCAATTAGTAAATCATTTGCATATTGTAGGTAGTTCTACACTATCATTTAATTTGCTGCTCAAGAAACATTTCTGACTATTATCAATGCTGGAAACAGTTGTGCTGCACAATATTTTTGTGGAAACTGTGATACATTTTATTTTTCAGGATTCACAGATGAACAGAAAGTTCAAAAGAACAGCATTTATTTGAAATAGAAATCTTTTGTAACATTATGAATGTCTTTACTGTCACTTTTGATCAATTTAATGCATCCTTGATGAATAAAAGCATTAATTTCTTTTTTTTTTCTTTTTTTTTTTTTTAATTCTGACCCCAAACTTTGAACGGTATAAAAGTTATAAGATGCCTTCCATTCATTATTATTTTATGTATGTTTTATTTCAAATAAATAAATAAATGTAAATTTCCAAAACTCACAAAAACTGTGCATTTCTGCTGAAATAAAGTCTTTCACTGAAGGCCTTAAAGTAAAGACTCAAAATGATTCATGTTGAAAATATGGAATGTATGTGGTTGAGCGAGTGAATTATTAATTTCTCTTCCATTTCCAAAGAGCTTGTGAACAGAGCCTCCCTTCACTCGTATGGAGACTCGTATAAACGGCACATTAGCAATGCGATGTGATGCTGTCCTTGGGCCGCGTTCAAGTAGCATCACTGAAATCCCACTGGACAAATGTTATGAGCTTATATTAAATTATGTAACCACAACATTTGGGCTTCCATTGCATTCAACAGCTCAGCGGTTCAGTGTGATGAGATCCACCACACGAGCTCATGATCCGATTCACAGCGAACGAACGCATGAGAAACACACTCAGTCTGCAGACATCCACCTGGCCTTCCTTCAAAACATCAGACATCCAGGGCTGCCTTTCCCAACAGCACCTATGGTCACAATTTCCATCGTTACCAATAGAGTTCAGTGGAACTAACGACCATAGTTAGTTAACGATGCACCCCAGAGCTCTTTGGGCACAGACTTTTAAAGACTGAAAAACTGAATACAAGTCACTTTGGATAAATGCCTCCACAGAAATATACAAATGTACATTAAAAATAGAAATGAGAATGAGAAATAATTCAACGGCTCCTGTTCCACTAATGACTCTTTGAGAACTTTTCATGAAAAAAAAATATTTGGAAATCATGAGACAATTTTAATAATCAATCAAACAATTCTTGGAAAAGGTGGGTTAACGTAGATTTGAATAGATTTCTTTTAGAGGTGGCATAAATACAATCAAATAACTGGCTTATATATTAAGCATCTGTACTAAACAAACAAAACGTGGTAACATTTGATTCATTATCACTTATAAAATACTACTGACAAATGTTTGATTCACTAAAAAGAACTCATTAAAGTTGTTTGTTTTGTAATCAACATGCTTCAGCTCTATGTGTTCAATTCATGTAAAAGAATCAAATCTTTAGAGTCATTAATTGAACTACACTGGTTGTACTCTGTGTATTTGATTCACTAAAAAGAACCAAGTAGTTAGATCGATCTGATCCACTGAACACAACCAACTCAATGGAGTCATTCTTCTTATAATAGAATTACACTTGTTGCATTCTTTGAGTTTGATTCACTAAACAGAACCGATACATTAGATCCATTTGTTTGGGAATCAAACTACACGGAGTTGTTCGTTTTGTAATCAAACTATACTGGTTGAGCTCTATGTGACTGATTGACTCAAAAGAACCAAATCTTTAGAGTCATTAGTTGTGTAACTAAAAACACACTGGTCAGACTATAGATTTGATTCACTCATTTGATTCACCAGTCATCACTGAACTACACTGGTCACACATTATGTCTTTGATTCACTATTCAAACTATACTGGTGGTGCTCTGTGTTTGATTCACTTAAAAGAACCAAATCTTTAGTCTCATTAGTTCTGTAATCGAAATACACTGGGTCTATTTCACACTGCAGATTCAGATGAATGCTGTCAGCACTGAATAAGTATTGCAGCCTGAGTATTTTAGTACAATATTCAGTCTACAATGCACCATAATGGAACCACGCATCACAAACACTTCTATTACAAATATCACTTCACCTTATGAGTAAAATCCTGAAAAACCACAGTGTTTGTGCAGTTTGACTTGCCAGCTTTCTCATCGCACAGAGCAAACGCTCCACACAGCTCATCTCAAACACACCAAGCACAGGGTTCGGCTTCAGACGGAGACGAGCGCGAGGATGTTTACTCATCACCCAAACCGCAAACGAAAGCCCTGAACTCTCCCAGTTTGCTGCAGCACGGAGGGATTTCTGAGGCGAACCGAAAACACTTCCTGGAGGAGCTTCTTTGTTTTCTTTCACAGCCGAAGTTTGAGCAAACCTCCGTGTCTGTCCAGTGAAGACATCCGTCTCAAGAGCACTTTTGCTTCCCTTGTGTCACCCTTTGCCCCGTCTTTACAATTTAAGAGCTCGTAGCTGTACAGTGTTGAATGGCGGCTGATTCGGCTGTTTTTCTGCATTCCTGCGAGTCAGGCTCAGACAGAATAATGCCCGCGGGTCAAAGGTCACTTCCTGTGCGTTAATAACCCAGCAGTCTGACATCAACAACAGACTGACCAAGAGGGAAAACAGGAGGATGAAATGTACAGCTGATATGAAGATCTAATACGATTGCAAAGCCAAAGCTAAAGAGCGTCCTGAGCAAGTATTTGTCAGGCGTGTGACTTTCTCTCGAGTGATCCGTCTGTTAAAGAACGCTCAGAATCACTTCCAGAAACCACCGCATTGTATAACGCACAAAACAACGCCAAAAGGATCACAGGTTTGTCAAGAAGAACGTTTGACGATGATTGAGCAGCTTGCAATGTCCAGTTTGTGGTTTTTACAGCATGCAACAGTCTCCAAAAACTGGAGACAAAGCCTGAAAAAAAACTATAAAAGCAGAGCTCTGGAAGATAAACAAGCCAAGCAAATGTCAATGACTGATTTGGCAGAAATTAATGGGAATTCTTTCAAGATGCATTAAAAAAAACTGAAAGAAACTGCGGTAAAGATGCTGAAGTATGGAATTAACTAAGCAGCACACACTTCCAAACAACTCAGAGAAATTCCTCTGAACAAATGGTCAGATGCACTTCCATTTGGATCATCTTCACACCATGCTGGGAAATCTGTGGAGTACACGCAAACCAGATATGAAGACATTCATCTTCAGTTTAACATTCATTTTTTTCTCAAATTGTTATGCTGATAACATCACCATTGCTTGCATTCAATTAGAAAAAAAGAACACAACAACAACTAAAAGATTTTAGTTGTAGCCAAACTTCTAAAAAAGGGCCAAAAATGCAAACTTTTCATCTGCTGAAATTGCATTTACAAATGAAAGGGTTCTTTTTATAAATAAAGGTTTTTGATTGAACGTTTAGTAAAGATTTAAAAACACCTGATAAGGTCCTTCATACGCTTCATGAAGACACGTGGGAGTCATCAGTTAAACCGCTCTCTGGAGCGCCACTGACAGATGAATTTACTATAGTATCGCATATATGCAATTGTTCTCCACTGCAATCAGCTTTTCTCCCTGGACTCAGTATTTTCAGCGTGATCTGATGCATACAGTCAGAATATGTTCTGAATGTTCATAATGACATGAAAGTGCCAGATGGCTTTAAAGGACATGAAAGGCATAGCATGAGACCGGCTGTACACATGTCCGGCAGATACACGCATGTCTGCAATCAGAAGCGAAGCACGTGAGCTGGATCGCTCTCAACACACCATCGGCTCTTCAAACCCAATAACAAGACGTCAAACGCAACGGAGAATGGAGCGAGTGCAGTCCACACAGATCCAATGCCTTGACAAAGAACTAAATGAGTCCGTGAGCTGTAATGGCTTGCACATGTTTAGGTGGAGAGGGGTTGGTCTCAGCGGATCATGCAAAACTGTCATGAGAATGAGTCTAAAAACATCCAAACCAAACCTTGTAATGAAAAGAGTCAAAGAAACAGAATGAAAACTGTATGTAGAATCAGTGTTTACTGAGAAATCTGAGTTACTTTTTCAAATAAGTAATGCCAGTTACTTTGTTTCCGCACACAAACACATTCAGTGTTCCTCACAATCAATAAAAACAGTCAAATGCAAACTCAGAATATTATACAAACCTGCAATAATTAAAAATGTTAAATAAGACAAATATCATTTATGTATTTAAATCACATTTTATTAACCAGTGTCTTTGCTACTGACCTTCGATGATCCAAGACTTTCTCTCGAGTGATCCGTCTGTTAAAGAACGCTCAGAATCACTTCCAGAAACCACCGCATTGTATAACGCACAAAACAACGCCAAAAGGATCACAGGTTTGTCAAGAAGAACGTTTGACGATGATTGAGCAGCTTGCAATGTCCAGTTTGTGGTTTTTACAGCATGCAACAGTCTCCAAAAACTGGAGACAAAGCCTGAAAAAAAACTATAAAAGCAGAGCTCTGGAAGATAAACAAGCCAAGCAAATGTCAATGACTGATTTGGCAGAAATTAATGGGAATTCTTTCAAGATGCATTAAAAAAAACTGAAAGAAACTGCGGTAAAGATGCTGAAGTATGGAATTAACTAAGCAGCACACACTTCCAAACAACTCAGAGAAATTCCTCTGAACAAATGGTCAGATGCACTTCCATTTGGATCATCTTCACACCATGCTGGGAAATCTGTGGAGTACACGCAAACCAGATATGAAGACATTCATCTTCAGTTTAACATTCATTTTTTTCTCAAATTGTTATGCTGATAACATCACCATTGCTTGCATTCAATTAGAAAAAAAGAACACAACAACAACTAAAAGATTTTAGTTGTAGCCAAACTTCTAAAAAAGGGCCAAAAATGCAAACTTTTCATCTGCTGAAATTGCATTTACAAATGAAAGGGTTCTTTTTATAAATATAGGTTTTTGATTGAACGTTTAGTAAAGATTTAAAAACACCTGATAAGGTCCTTCATACGCTTCATGAAGACACGTGGGAGTCATCAGTTAAACCGCTCTCTGGAGCGCCACTGACAGATGAATTTACTATAGTATCGCATATATGCAATTGTTCTCCACTGCAATCAGCTTTTCTCCCTGGACTCAGTATTTTCAGCGTGATCTGATGCATACAGTCAGAATATGTTCTGAATGTTCATAATGACATGAAAGTGCCAGATGGCTTTAAAGGACATGAAAGGCATAGCATGAGACCAGCTGTACACATGTCCGGCAGATACACGCATGTCTGCAATCAGAAGCGAAGCACGTGAGCTGGATCGCTCTCAACACACCATCGGCTCTTCAAACCCAATAACAAGACGTCAAACGCAACGGAGAATGGAGCGAGTGCAGTCCACACAGATCCAATGCCTTGACAAAGAACTAAATGAGTCCGTGAGCTGTAATGGCTTGCGGTGGAGAGGGTGGAGAGGGGTTGGTCTCAGCGGATCATGCAAAACTGTCATGAGAATGAGTCTAAAAACAAACCTTGTAAACCTTGTAATGAAAAGAGTCAAAGAAACAGAATGAAAACTGTATGTAGAATCAGTGTTTACTGAGAAATCTGAGTTACTTTTTCAAATAAGTAATGCCAGTTACTTTGTTTCCATGTATTGAGTGACAGCTCTGGTGTTGCCGTGGTGACAGAAATCAGGAGTAATGCAGAGTGTTGTGTGTGAACATGATCTTACTGTAGTTCTAGACTAAATATCAACATGTGTTTACTCATCTCACCTGCACACAAACACATTCAGTGTTCCTCACAATCAATAAAAACAGTCAAATGCAAACTCAGAATATTATACAAACCTGCAATAATTAAAAATGTTAAATAAGACAAATATCATTTATGTATTTAAATCACATTTTATTAACCAGTGTCTTTGCTACTGACCTTCGATGATCCAATTCAACCATACTAAGCAAAAATAACACATTTGTGTTTCATTTTTTGTTATTGCTGAATAGTGTTGAACTTTCTTCTGCTGCGTCATATTCTTCATGTGATTAGTTTGAGCGGCGCCCTCTACTGTACAGACGTGAATTTACACTTCCTTCAGCCTGAGGCGCATTCACTTCACTTCTGGTGTGAAAGGGCTTTTACATTTGTAAAAGAAGAATGTTTTTATATTAAAAACTAACAAGCAAGCCCTGCCCAGATTTAAAAAGTAACTCGAAAGTAATGTAACGCATTACTTTCCATAAAAATGTAACTAAGCAATGTAATTAGTTACTTTTTAGGGAGTAACACAATATTGTAATGCATTACTCTTAAAAGTAACTTTCCCCAACACTGTGTAGAATTCAGAAAAAAACTAAGAACGTGAACCAAAGAACAAGAACCAAACTTCCCTGAAATAGTACTAACAAACACTGTAGCCTTAAGATTGAAGACATTCCTTATTTCTTACTATACGGATGACATTGTTTTTAAGCATGACTTTGATGTTCAGCGATGTCTGCCACCTCAGTTTTTCCTCTTCTTGTCCTGAGCCGTACTTGAGGGAGTCTAAATTGGTTGCAGATGTTTGTGTAAAAAAAGAAAAAAAAAAAAGCTTCAAATAGGTACAATGTGAGCGGCTGCTTGACCTGGACGTGATTGGCTCAAGGCAGCGTTTGGAGGAAACACAGCTTTCTAACTGTGCTGTGAGAGGAGAACTGGCCCGGCCGCGCTGGACAACAGTGAATAAAGCTCAGAAGGTTAACAGACAACTTCTGCATGCTCACCTTATCTAACGCTAAAGCATGCCTTCCGTGTGTGTGGCACACGACTCACAGCAGTTATTTACTGAAGAATCCCAAGCACATGGACACACACACACACACGCCACACACTCGCCACACACTCACACTCACTCACTCACACTCACTCACTCACACACACTCGCCACACACTCGCCACACACTCCAAAGCACTACGGCATCCAGATGTAAGCTTGACTTTGTTTGACAGTAATAGAACATGAAAGAATTGACTAAGTTTTATAAACAACATCAAAACTTTGCCAGGGTGAAATTTTATTTTGTATGTTTAACTCTTTTTGTCAATGCAAAACATCATGGAAACAACATTTGTTGATTCTGACACCTACAACAAATGGCAGCCGTGAACCAAAACAACAAATGTTTCCAACACCTTCATGACGCTTTAACACTCTCATGATTAACATTAACACTACATCACCTCACGTGAACCAGACCAGAAACCAGACCGTGCCTCAGTAATCTCGTATAATTACACATTAACTGTAAAAGCACTTCAGTTCCCAGAATGCATTGTGGTATCAAAAAAATTATGCATTGCATGCATTTGCTGGTTTATTTTCGAAAATTAATTACAATAAAGGATAATATTGCATTTCTAAGTTATGATCAGAGTTAGGAGTCAATCACAATGCAAAACTTGTTTTATTAAAAGTGCTCAATTAAATGAAAGTAAATGTAATCACTAGAATTGTGAAATCAAACTAACCCGATATTTAAACGATTATCCCACGATGCAACACAATACGTTCATTCTTCATAGTAATTTGTTGTTATTATGAAATTACTGTAGCATTTTGTAAATCCCTGGCATTCTACAGTGAGTCATTCTGAAGCCTAATGCGTGTTTATGAATTATAAATGAAGTGGTTATGAAGGGTTACTCTAACAGTAGTCCTGACAGCACACGACTGTATCAGAACTCATTCACACGCGAGCAGACTGCTAGAAAACACATCTTACTCTTAATAATATACATCATATCCGAAGCTATTATTTCTTATCGCCCATATGCCAGTATGAATAACGGATTCATAAGCTGCTACTCAATGAAGTTACGCGAATATAACGGTACAGCCCGACCACAGCCGAGCATGCACATAGAGCATCATGATAGACTCAATCAATGATTTATTATGCATTACCAATCATAACACAAATGATAATTCAATAATTC
Source organism: Sinocyclocheilus anshuiensis (assembly GCF_001515605.1). Classification (NCBI taxonomy): domain Eukaryota; kingdom Metazoa; phylum Chordata; class Actinopteri; order Cypriniformes; family Cyprinidae; genus Sinocyclocheilus; species Sinocyclocheilus anshuiensis. The sequence goes on along the minus strand of NW_015542416.1, from coordinate 362,537 downwards.
TGAAAGCCGGATTGAGAATAACGGTGCAGATTCAACAAGTCCAAACTTGCGATTATGCTGTTAAAATGTCGCTATCGGCCATTATTAATAGCAGCTGAGCTTTTACCGCGTATAATGGGTAACAACGATATCTTCCCGGATAAAACCAGCCGATTCCTGACATTAAAACAGCTAGAAGCAGAAGCGGAGAAGTGAAAGAGGACTTACCCTGAGTGTAGACGAGGGCGCAGAAGTTGCAGGAGAGAAGCAAAATGATTATCTCACAACACACGTACATCTTACTGAAATCCTAAAGTGCATGGTGGACTCAGACGCAAACGAGACTCGAGCTCCATGAGAGCATCTGTGCTAGCGGGAGCGCAGGAGAGCACAGGCCGCTCAGGAGACGCGGAGCGCGGCGTGGAGCTCTGAGCATGTGCGCGGAGCTGGAGCTGGAGCTGGAGGAGGGCTGGGGAACTAACGGAGCCATGAGAAAACACCGCACTTATACCGTTATGTGCCCGAGGGTGGGAGAGGGGGACGGACACACGAGCAGGAGAGAGAGAAAACAAGAAAAACAGCCTTACAAAACTTACAAAAAAGATCAGACCTGGATTATTTTGCGCCATTACAGCAGTGTTGGGAAGGTTACTTTGGAAATATAATAGCCTTAGTTACAGATTACAAGTTAGGCTACCCTATTTAAAATGTAATATGGTGTAACTATTTCAATTACTTTATTGAAGTAATGTAACTGATTACTTTTCTGTTTTCAAAGACGTAAAGCAGGCAGGGTTAACCTTGCAGTAGAATTACTGTAATCCTACATCACAGATTAGCCTATCATTCATTTCACTTCAAAGCACAGCCACCACAAAATCAGACTTTAGCACCTCTTTTTACTTTGAGATCGTTCTGAGGTTAATACAGATTTAAAATCATCATAACAATAAGCAGTTTAATAGCTATGATACTGTTTTTGGAATCAAATCTTTGCACAGCTGTGACCGGAAACACGGACATCTAACAGTGCCTTGGAAAAACAGTTCATCTTAAAATTAAAAATAAAGTATATACATAAACCCAAATAGGAAAGTGCACGGTTATTGAATAAGCATGTGTCCCAATGTTACGTATCCAGTCCATGAACTTCCGTCTGCTAGCCATCAGAGGTCACCCTTTCCATTTTCATTGACTCTCGCACTACACACTGTTGCATATCACCCCGGACTACATATCCCATCATTCATTGCACTGATTGCACACAGCTGTTTCATATCACTCACTCACTAGTTAACACTCCATCTCACTCCTGCTAACGGCCGAGTATTGTATGCGCTTATGGCCCGCAGTGATAGCTACTCTACAGAGCCCTCTTTAGCTTCCTAGTCTTGCCTTGTCTGTTTTCTCGGTTTTTGATCTGTGCCTGTTTTCCTCGATTTATCCCTTTAGTCTCGCCCTTGTGATCCTGTTCGCCTATCGTTGACCTACGCTAGCCCTAGGACTATTCTTGTGTCTTGCCCACCATATACCTGTTTGCCACCGTTCGACCCTGCCTGTGTTTCTGGACTCCTCTGATGTTAATAAAGCTTGCATATGGATCCGCACGTCTCACGTCTTGTCAGCCCCGTAACACCTAAACTCCTGAAACATTGGTGTCTCATATTTTAGAGCAGTCAAAGCAATTTATGAAAGAAATCAATTAGATCTGTACTGTATGTGTGTGACAATATTCAGATGTAACCCCCCTTTGTAATCATTAGCATCTTTATAAGTAACTAATTTAATTACACATTTTTTTCTCAGTAACTTTAATTACAATTACATTTATTTTGTAATTAAATTACGTAATTCCACTACATGTAACTATTTACTCCCCAACACTGCATTACAGTTAGAAAAACATCATATTTGCCTAGAGAGAACAATATTACAAAAAGACAAGACTGAGACAGACAGACAGACAGATAGATAGATGATAGACAGATAGATACATAGATAGACAGATAGACGGATAGACGATAGACAGATAGACAGATAGATAGATAGATAGATAGATAGAGATAGAGAGATAGATAGATGATAGACAGACAGACAGACAGACAGACAGATAGATAGATAGAT
>NW_015542416.1:358727-358905 GCF_001515605.1 Sinocyclocheilus anshuiensis | reverse complement strand
GATAGATGATAGATGATAGATAGATAGATAGATGATAGATGATAGATAGACAGACAGATAGATAGATAGATGATAGATAGAGACAGATAGATAGATAGATAGATAGATGGACAGACGGACAGATAGATAGATAGATAGATAGATAGATAGATAGATAGATAGATAGACAGATATAGAT
>NW_015542416.1:350305-354578 GCF_001515605.1 Sinocyclocheilus anshuiensis | reverse complement strand
TAGATAGATAGACAGACAGATAGATAGATAGACAGACAGATAGATAGATGATAGATGATAGATAGGATAAATGATAAATGATAGATAGATAGATAGATAGTTGATAGATGGATAGATAGTTGATAGATGGATAGGTAGATGGTAGATGGATAGATAGATAGATAGATAGATAGACAGACAGACAGACAGACAGACAGACAGATAGATAGATGGATAGATAGTTGATAGATGGATAGATGGATAGATAGACAGATAGATGGATAGTTGATAGATAGATAGATAGTTGATAGATAGTTGATAGATAGTTGATAGATGGATAGATAGATAGATGATAGATGATAGACAGATAGACGGATAGATGGATAGTTGATAGATGGATAGATGGACAGATGGACAGATAGATAGATAGACAGATAGATAGATAGATGATAGATAGATAGACGGATAGATAGTTGATAGATGGATAGATAGATGATAGATGATAGATAGATAGATAGACAGATAGATAGATAGATAAATAGATGATAGACAGATAGACGGATAGATGGATAGATGGACAGACGGACAGATAGATAGATAGATAGACAGATATAGATGATAGATAGACAGATAGATAGATAGATGATAGATAGATAGACAGATAGATAGTTGATAGATGGATAGATAGATAGATGGATAGATAGTTGATAGATAGATAGATAGATAGATAGATAGATAGATAGATAGATAGATAGACGGATAGATGGATAGATAGTTGATAGATAGATAGATAGATAGATAGACAGACAGATAGATGGATAGATAGATGGATAACAATCACTTTGCAAAAAAAAAAAGTAACTAACACAATTAGTTACTTTTTATGGAGTAACACAATATTGTAATGCATTACTTTTAAAAGTAACAGACGGCCACTGTTTCCCAAACACATCCTCCAGCGGAAAATACCATCTCTGACCTCCTCAGATCAGCACTGGTTTGTCACGACCTGCCACTTTAAAATAAAAACCAGAAGAAATATTCAAAGATATGCAAGAGAAGAAGATCATATCTATGGCTTTGGAGGTGAGTGCATGCAGCGTTATATTAAAAGGTTTGATTGTGTTTCTGCTGGAATATAGCTGCTGTTTGCTTTGAAGGCTATTGTTGTGCTCTGATGGGCAGGACACCTTACATTCAAATCACTGTTTATCAAGATAATGACAGCCTCTTGAGGCCAGACATAACCGATATAACTTGAGATAATAACAGTAGGCGTTCCAAGCTAAACTAAAACTGGAGACTGTAATGACTTTTTCTGGCAAATAAGTGTCTTTAATGAGCTACTTTATAAGTTGAGTGCCGGAAGCTTCGCTGTGATTAATACTCACAATGGAAATGTTGGTCTTTGTTGTGGCATTGAGCCTGAAACAGATGAAAGAGCGTCAGGAAACACACTGATTCTGCAATGTGCTTCACATGTGCACAGCTAGAGCTCAGCCATATGAAACCGCTGCTATATTTATCCTCAGCGAACATAAAGTCACCCTAACCTTCATTACCCTAACGAGCCAATCACAGAGCAGGGCTGACGCACAGCTGACCACTCCACACATTATCACACTGCATGTGGAGGCATAATCTTACCTGTACATTAAAGCTTCCGCTAAAAGAAATAGTCCGTTACATTGTAAAAACAATCATAGACAAAAACTGCTACAATATGACAGTTATATTAATACTGAATTCCTCCAAGGTCATTTTCACTACAAACAATAACTGCGATGCAATTTGGTGAAAGTTTCGTTTGTTTGAAAGAAAGAGCGAGTCTGCGGTGTGATATGAAAGTAGTTCCGGTTTCATTGAAAGAGCGGACTGATTTACAGCATTGAGCGATTTAAATTGCTCCAAATTTTGTGGCATTCAAAAATGATGTCAAATTTTAAGTTATGTCTTGTAATTGTTTTTGGAGCATAATAAAAAACTAAACTAATAGTATGAAAGTGTAATATAAAGTATAAAATAAAATTATAACGTATTTTGTGTTACAATAAATAATGAGAAATGTACATTTCAAATAAAAAGCTAAAAAGACCCATGATAACATCAAACCAATGTGAAGCCAGGACATGTGCAATAAATTCATATTAAAAGCTATCACTGTTTACATGATTTGTTCCCACAACATTCCTCTGTGAGGGGAAACAGGCGTGCTGTTGGTAAATGATGTGCTGGCAGCTGATGTAATGCTGTGTTAGTGCCAGTCCTCACCGAGTCCAGAAAAACAAGCCAAACTCATGCCAGCTCAGAGAGAGAGAGAGAGGTGCAAACTCTCCATTCAGATTCCCACTGACGGCACATCATCAGCACACACAACATTCACCTTCTGCTTGACCACAGGACAGTCTTTCTAAATAAACAGCACAAAATGTGACCCTGGAGCACAAAAGCAGTCTTAAGTCGCTGGGGTATATTTGTAGCAATAGCCAACAATACATTGTATGGGTCAAAATTATCCATTTTTCTTTTATGCCAAAAATCATTAGGATATTAAGTACAGATCATGTTCCATGAAGATATTTTGTATGTTTCCTACCGTAAATATATCAAAACTTAATTTTTGATTAGTAATATGCATTGCTAAGAACTTAATTTGGACAACTTTAAAGATGATTTTCTCAATATTTAGATTTTTTTGCACCCTCAGATTCCAGATTTTCAAATAGTTGTATCTCAGCCAAATATTGTCCTATCCTAACAAACCATACATCAATGGAAAGCTTATTTATTCAAAAGATTTACCCTTATGTCTGGTTTTGTGGTCCAGGGTCACATATGAAAATAATAAGTATTTAAAGATCAAATTTGGAAAAAAAATTGTTTTATTCAATAGACAAACACTGCTTCAAATGACTTGCTTTAAAAAATCTATAAAAATGTGATTTGATGCTGATCTGATCTCTTAATCAGACAGATTGAAATCTCAGTGAAATGGATGCAGTATCCAAAAATAAAAAAAATTGCATAATTAATTCAAACAGTTAAATTACATATTTATCCGGTCACTGTATAAATAAAACACTGAAATTAAAATTAAATACAAACAGAATAAAAAAACAAATAAATGACGCGATCAAAAATACTTTTTTTTGGAAAATCAACAACAAAAATACAATATGAAAAGTACAGTGCATCCAAATGACAAAGAAAGTGGATCTCCGTAGTCCATCACTGGGAATCGGCCAGCACACTTTACATTCGAGAGCGACGGTGGCTGTGTTAAAGTTCACGGGGCTTCTCCTCCGTCAGGCTTCAGGATCTGTGGTGCCATCGTCTGTGGCGGATGTACGGACCTACACACACACACACACACACACACACACACACACACACACACACACACACATGAGCCGAGGCACTCGATGCTCAACAAATAATTGCTGAACTTTCTATTCATCTGTGAATCCTGAAAAATAAAATGTATAACGGTTTCCACAAAAATATTGTGCAGCACAATAAACAAATCATTGTTTTGTGCAGCAGATCAAATGATTCACTGAAAACTTGAAATAATTTATTTGTTGATGAATCAGTCATTACTGCTAGTGTCATGAACTCAAGAAGAGCAAAGGAGGATGTCAAGATTTTAGTCAGTAATAACATACACTACTGTTCAAAAGTTAATAAGAAAACAGAAATACATTACAGTTTAACAGAGATTCACATAGAAAACTGCTGTTTTACATTGTAATAATATTTCATAATTTTTACTGTGTTTTTGATCAATTAAGTTTGCTGTTTGAATTGTATTTGACATATGATTTGTCTAATAAAACAGTAATCATGAAGGCCCATCCCTAAACCTGACCCTCAATGCTTCGTCATTCATACAAATTCACCACCAATTCAACAAAGCGTCATATAGTTATGAACAGTCATGAGACGGTGTGGACCAAAACAGACAGCGATCTACATGTAACGTGGGGTTTGGGTTTCATGTTCATTGCTCTCATGTCTTTTATTTTGGAGTTTAGTCATGGTCCCTGTCTAGTCATGTGATTCCCTTGCCCTCATGTTATCCTGCTATTGGTTCTTTGGTTCATGTGTCATGTTCTCATTGGTTGTGTTAGTCATGTGTCCTGTCTCTCATTGGTTGGTTCTTGTCAAGTGACCCTTGTTGTTTGATATAAATAGCCCTTATGTTGCCTTTGTTCTTGGTCGAGTATTGATGTTGTAACCTGCTGTTGGTGAGTTAAGTCTGTTCATGCCAAGTCAAGTCTGTTCAAGTCTGTTC
>NW_015542416.1:348993-349173 GCF_001515605.1 Sinocyclocheilus anshuiensis | reverse complement strand
AAGTCTGTTCATGCCAAGTCAAGTCTGTTCATGCCAAGTCAAGTCCGTTCAAGTCTGTTCAAGTCTGTTCATGCCAAGTCTCTTCATGCCAAGTCAAGTCTGTTCAAGTCTGTTCATGCCAAGTCAAGTCTGTTCAAGTCTGTTCATGCCAAGTCAAGTCTGTTCATGTCAAGTCTGTTC
>NW_015542416.1:335641-344208 GCF_001515605.1 Sinocyclocheilus anshuiensis | reverse complement strand
TTCATGCCAAGTCAAGTCTGTTCAAGTCAAGTCTTTCTTCGTTTGTTTGGATGTTTGGATTACTTTGAATAAAAGCTGCACTTGGGTTCATCACAACTCGCCTTCAGTGGACCGTTTGTTACACTACAGCTGCAGGATCATCACAACATCTGACATTCGGCTTCACAAAACCCGCTGAAGAACTAAAGCTTCACTCCTGAATCCCTCCAAACAATAACAAGAGCAACAGAACGCTATCAGAAACTTCTCAACAAACCTCCTTCCAGGAACATTAACATAAGGTTAACAATGCCTAATAAAGGTTTAATGATGTTCTCAAAGCCTTAGCAGAAACACATTATTTATACATCGTTCCTGGAATGTTGTTTTCTGAAACATTTTAGTTTGACGTTCACGTTCATCTTTTTTTTAAACGTTACTTGTTTCAGAATGCTCAAAGAACATTTAAAAGTAACATTTCCACAGTGCTAATGAATAATTTATCATAGTTTTTGTCAACATTTTTTCATTGATGAAAATGATGTTGATCATGTGGATTATTCATAGAATGTACAGTGCATTATGTCTGGAGTGCATGTGAATGTGTGTCAGTATATCGAATCTGTGCATCGCACAATGTTCTTATTTCTAATTTGATCTCATTTTAAGATAAATGAAGACATGTTATATGTCACAGCAGTTAAACCTGTGCATTGCATGTTCAAACCTTACTATCATTCATATTAACAGCTTAATAGATGCTTTCTCCAGGAACATATAATGAGTTTGGAAGTTTTAGAGAAATGCTTAATGAAAAACAATTTCATTAAACCTGACTAAATCAGTCGACTAAAACTAAAGCAATTCAGTTGACTGAAATATTTTTATTTTAAAGGCTATGACTAAAACTGAATCAAAATTTGCGGTCAAATTGTACGCTTTTCCATAATAATAAAAGTGATAAATGATAAAATGCAAGTGATGTGAGGTTTTAGTTTTTAAAACATGTAAATAACTGAATGTTTTGAACAGTTACACTCTTAAAAATAAAGCTGCTTTAAAGGTTCTTAACAGCGATGCCATAGAAGAACCATTCAGCCAACGGTTCTTTAAAGAACCATCTCTTTCTTACCTTTTTATAATCTGAAGAACCTTCTTTCACCACAAAGAAGCTTTTGTGAAACAGAAAGGTTCTTCAGATGTTAAAGGTTCTTTATGGAACCATTTAGACAAAAAGGTTCTTCTATAGCATCGTGAAGCACCTTTGTTTTTAAGAGTGTATGAAGGCTTTATGGCACACCGCCGCTCTGTGAAATGTCTCTTCTGCTCCCTGCATTCACACAGAAACTCTCCTGAAACGCCAAAGACATCCACAAACCTCACAAACAAGCTTAAAACGGCTACTAGCCGACCACAATTACTGCTCCACTGTCACGGCCTCATCCCAGGATATTTACCGGCCTGGAGTATAAATACACATAAACACAGAACCAGAAATAAAAGACACGGGTGGAGAAATATGAAAGCCAGAGTCGTCTGGATTGTGGTCAGAGCAGATCTTCACTAGCGTCTGAGCAGTTAATGAGGCAGGGTGACAGGACTGAACGCAGACATTTGTGCAACTGTTTGCCTAAAATGTGCATGTAACAACTCAACGAGGCTGTAAAGCGTGTGATGGGATCAGGGAGCTGCTGAAGGGGTGTTTTATGCAGGACTCACCAGAAGGGGTCGCTCATCACGTCTCGGCCGTCGAAGGAGTACAGCGGGACTCTGGGAGGGAGGAGATGGCTGGAGAAGATGCTGTGCCAGCTCTTGAACAGGAGCTCACCCTGCAGACACACAGCACACATCAGACACGCTGCTCTCATTACCGCACATACACTAATATGAGACGCTTCAGACTCTTAAAGAGAATTCTGAACCCTCACAACCTTCCTTCTCTCAACACTGACGCTTTGAAAGACACAATAACAGTATGATTTAATAGCTTTGTGTGCAGATCAATACATGCACTAGTGTTCAAAAGTTTGGGCTTGGTGATATTTTGTGATGTTTCTGAAAGAAGTCTCTTCTGCTCACCAAGGTTGCATTTATTTGATCAAAAATACAGTAAAAATAGTGAAATATTATTATGATTTAAAACAGCTGTTTTCTATGTGAATATCTGTTCAACTGTAATGTATTTCTGTGATGCGCAGCTGTATTTTCAGCATCATTACTCCAGTCTTCAGTGTCACATGATCTTCAGAAATCATTCTAATATGCTGATTTGCTGCTCGAGAAACATTTCTGATTATTATCAATGCTGAAAACAGTTGTGCTGCACAATATTTTTGTGGAAACTGATACATTTTATTTTTCAGGATTCACAGATGAATAGAAAGTTCAAAAGAACAGCATTTATTTGAAATGGAAATCTTTTGTAACATTATAAATGTCTTTACTGTCACTTTTGATCAATTTAATGTATCCTTGATCAATAAAAGTGTTAACTTCTTATTAACTTTTGAACAGTAGTTTATGTTATTACTGACTAAAATCTTGACATCCTCCTTTGCTCTTCTTGAGTTCATGACACTAGCAGTGATGACTGATTCATCAACAAATAAATTATTTCAAGTTTTCAGTGAATCATTTGATCTGCTGCACAAAACAATGATTTGTTTATAAATTGAAAAGATCTGGTTCTCGACTCAATGATCTGGTCAAAGGAGCATTTCCAGCTCACTAGAGAGGAAAGTTATCAGTAAATCAAACATACAGCTGTGGCGAGGGGGGCGGGGGAAGGCGAAAGGCTGCAGCGGGAGAGCGGGTTTGGAGACGAGCGGTGATAAGGAGGTCAAGTGAATAATGATTAACACCTGTTTGCAATTCCAGTGATTGGCGGGGAGACGAGAGATAAGCGGCCGCCGACCTGGGAGAGGGAGAGAGAGGCAGCAGAGTGTGCGACGACACCTGACTGCGAAACCCGAGAAGCGCTCATTGTGTTATATGTTGTTTGTGGCTACCAATAAAAGGTCTACCCGCCACCCCTGACTTCCTCGTCCTTCTTCCCGAACTGCAAACTTTGCTACAACAGCATAGCGTGTTCAACAAAAGTTTGCTTTAGAACAGCATGAGGGAGACTAAATTATTTGATATTTTGGGTGAACTATCCCTTTAAGTCCTATTTACATCAAGAACAAAACAAAAAATGTGTCCCTGAAGCACAAAAGCAGTGTTAAGTCGCTGGGGTATATTTGTAGCAATAGCCAACAACACATTGTATGGGTCAAAATTATACATTTTTCTTTTATGCTAAAAGTCATTAGGATATTAAGTAAAGATCATGTTCCATGAAGACATTTTGTAAATTTCCTACCGTGAATATATCAAAACTTAATTTTTTATTAGTAATATGCATTGCTACGAACTTAATTTGAAGAACTTTAAAGATGATTTTCTCAATATTTAGATTTTTTTGCACCCTCAGATTCCAGATTTTCAAATATTGTCCTATCCTATCAAACCATACTTCAATGGAAAGCTTATTTATTCAGCTTTCAGAAGATGTATAAATCTCAATTTCAAAAAATGGACCCTCCAGGTAGGGTCACAAATGTCACACAACATTCAAATGAAAACGCATTGAGAAGCATTCACTATAGTTGAGCACAGGCCTTAAATCCCCAGAAACAAATTACTTTCCTTTACAAAGAAATATCACGGCGTTCATGAGTGATTTATTAGTAAGAATGACAGAAAGCCGCTTTACCCTCAGGTTGACGATTGGCGTGTTTGTTCGGTACATGGGCTGCATGGTGTCAATCAGGTCCTGTAGGTGGTGTGAGAGGAAGGCCTTGTAGTCGTCTCTGATGCCCATGGCTTGAGCTTGAGTCCTGCACAGTTTATTAACCGAGTGGATGGAGCCCAGGTTTCCCGTCAGCGGCGTGTTGAGAGCCACCAACCTCAGCTGAGACGCAGAGGAGAAGCACACGCGTGTCAGCACAGAGACTACCGCATAGATCCACATTCACTCAGTGCCAGCCATCAAGTGCTTGTCTACTGTCAGAAGTCTCTCTGTTCCTCAGTGCGGTGAACTGATCCTGCTGTGAATCTGGGAAGGAAATCTTTCATCCTCACACTAAATTCCCAGTTGTGTGGATTCCTATTGAAATGACTGGACTTCACCGGACAACAGTAAATGTGATCGTTACTTACCATCGCAATGCACAAAAATGCTACATGTGTAGTGTATAGACTGGTATACTGGCCAATAATCAGAATCAGCCAATGAAAGCAGTTATCTGCACTGCAATGTGTGTGTTAAGACATTTCTCTTGTGTTGAATGTAGGGCAGTCGAAGTTAACACAATAACAATGCATTAACGCAATCTCACAAAAATAATAAAATAAAATAAAAGTGCTAACACAGGTTCTATTTGACCCTATTAATCACCCGTAGTTCATTCAAGGGTTGCCAGATCTGTGTTTTTTTCTGTTATTCGTAGTGCATCTGTCATCATGTCTCATCTATGAATCAATCAATCAGTGTTTCAACCTAAAGAAAGACATCATATAAAACCGCTTATGATCAATATATCACTTTGCATCTACCTCAGGAAAGTCATGCAGGGCTCACAGCTGGTTAGTGCGCTAGAGAAAACACTAGACATGAACTTATTTACTGTTAGCTTTATAACTATGTTTGAATAAATCTGATATGAAGAGCAGTTTTTATGGAAACCACCTTATGTGCTGTTGAGTTACAAACATTTCAGTTTTTATTTGCGTGTGATTATTATATGTGAACATAAACAGTAGTTTGGGCTCTGCTGTTAATTATAACCTCTAATATAGTAATGTTTCAAATGAGAGGGTTCCCTGAGCAGTCTGCAGTATATTTAATACTTCTCATATATACACACACATTATATACATTATATTTGCAATATACATTATATTTAATATTGTGTATAAAGTGTATACACATTTATATACAGTATTTGAAATTGTAGCCAAAGTGTCCAAAAACGATTATAAATAAATAGTTATTATTTAAAAAATACTTTTTGGGGAAACTGCATATAAATTAACTATTTCTGTATATATTTACTAAAATATGTTAATATATTATATATATATTATAATAATACACTACTGTTCAAAAGTTTGGGGTCAGGAAGATTGTTTTTAATGAATAAGGATGCATTAAGTTGATCAAAAGTAACAGTAAAGACATTTATAATGATCTCTAAAGGATTGTGACACTGAAGACTAAGATCACAACAATAAATTACATTTTAACATATATTCACATAGAAAACAGCTATTTTTAAATTGTCAAAATATTTCATAATATTACCGTTTTTAGTGTAATTCTGATCAAATAAATGCAGCCTTGGGGAACAGAAGAGACTTCTTTCAGAAACATTGAAATATCTTACCGACCCCAAACTACTGAATGCTGGAGTACATTATAAAAGTGCCACAGGTCTTTCGTGAACACTTGAGTGATGACCAATCAACTTGAATCAACAATGCTGTTTATACTTCCAAAAAAATCACTGTAAATATGAGTGTTGTGAATATTCAGTATATTGTCCAGCCTTCATTTAAACACAGACTAGAGAAAACCCAAAACACATCATCTGTTTCTCCTTCTCTCTCTAGGCGAAATTCAAGATAGAGGTGCAAACATGCCCCTGTATGAGTTTATGTCTCATATTTATATCATACGATATCACAGGAGCAGTGAGAGCAGTAATACACCAGTTTAAATGTGATTTTATACAACAGTTCAGTAAATAAGAAGTTACATTTATAATGATCTCTAAAGGATTGTGACACTGAAGACTAAGATCACAACAATAAATTACATTTTAACATATATTCACATAGAAAACAGCTATTTTTAAATTGTCAAAATATTTCATAATATTACCGTTTTTAGTGTAATTCTGATCAAATAAATGCAGCCTTGGGGAACAGAAGAGACTTCTTTCAGAAACATTGAAATATCTTACCGACCCCAAACTACTGAATGCTGGAGTACATTATAAAAGTGCCACAGGTCTTTCGTGAACACTTGAGTGATGACCAATCAACTTGAATCAACAATGCTGTTTATACTTCCAAAAAAATCACTGTAAATATGAGTGTTGTGAATATTCAGTATATTGTCCAGCCTTCATTTAAACACAGACTAGAGAAAACCCAAAACACATCATCTGTTTCTCCTTCTCTCTCTAGGCGAGTTTCTTATTTAGAGTATCATTTCATTAAAAAAACAAAAAATAATAATAAAAATAAAAACATTAAAGGGATAGTTCACCCCAAAAATGTAAATTCTGTCATCATTTACTCGCCCTCATGTCGTTTCAAACCTTTCTTTTGTGGAACAAAAAAGAAGGTATTTTGACGACTGTTGATAACAAAGCCGTTTATGAACAAAAAATATAATATGTTTTTCAAATTCTCTTATTTTATGTTACATAGTTTATGTTAAGCTGTTGTAGCCTAAATGTTTGTGTAATAAATTTTATGTTGAATCAAATAAAATATATCTTTCTAAAGCTACAATTTGTAATGTCTACTTGATACTTTCTCATTTAACACAAAAATAGCTTTAAATAATCTTTTGTAGGTATTTTCAGTCAAATTTATTTTGCAATTAATTAATCGAAACATCATGTAATTAATTAGATTAAAAATTTTTATCTATTGACAGCCCTATAATTCAGAATATAAACTGCTTAATCTGCCATTTTCAGTAAGATTCACACTCACACACAGACACACACACACACTTACACTCAGACGCAGACACACACTGACACACACACACTCTCACACACACACACACATGTATGAGTTTTTGTCTCATATTTATATCATACGATATCACACGAGCAGGGAGAGCAGTAGGCTATTACACGATTACCGAATATCACGAGTTTAATTGTGATTTTATCCAACAGTTCAGTAAATAAGAAGTTGATATTGTGTTTTATTTTAAACACAATATTATGTGCTTTTGCTCAATTTTACAGAGAACATATTACCTTTAAAGTCATAGCAGACTTGTTGTGTGTCTCCGAGTTTCTGAATGAATCTGTGTTTTGAACGAATCGTGTGAATCAATGATTCAAAGCCTGTTCATAAAGAGAGCCGTTTACTTCATTCCTGAACGAATCAGCCGTTTGAACAAATCAAATGAATGAATGACTCAAAGACATTTATGCTGGAAGATTTAGTTTCTTATTTAGAGTATCATTTCATTAAAAAAAAAAAAAATAATAATAAAAATAAAAACATTAAAGGGATAGTTCACCCCAAAAATGTAAATTCTGTCATCATTTACTCGCCCTCATGTCGTTTCAAACCTATATTGTCCAGCCTTCATTTAAACACAGACTAGAGAAAACCCAAAACACATCATCTGTTTCTCCTTCTCTCTCTAGGCGAAATTCAAGATAGAGGTGCAAACATGCCCCTGTATGAGTTTATGTCTCATATTTATATCATACGATATCACAGGAGCAGTGAGAGCAGTAATACACCAGTTTAAATGTGATTTTATACAACAGTTCAGTAAATAAGAAGTTGATATTGTGTTTTATTTTAAACACAATATTATGTGCTTTTGCTCAATTTTACAGAGAACATATTACCTTTAAAGTCATAGCAGACTTGTTGTGTGTCTCCGAGTTTCTGAATGAATCTGTGTTTTGAACGAATCGTGTGAATCAATGATTCAAAGCCTGTTCATAAAGAGAGCCGTTTACTTCATTCCTGAACGAATCAGCCGTTTGAACAAATCAAATGAATGAATGACTCAAAGACATTTATGCTGGAAGATTTAGTTTCTTATTTAGAGTATCATTTCATTAAAAAAAAAAAAAATAATAATAAAAATAAAAACATTAAAGGGATAGTTCTGTCTCGTAATGTCACAAGACATTTACTGCCACCTGCTGGCAGATTTAGTTTCCTATTTAGTGTATCATTTCATAAAAATAAAAAATAATAATAAAAATAAAAACATTAAAGGGATAGTTCACCCCAAAAATGTAAATTCTGTCATCATTTACTCGCCCTCATGTCGTTTCAAACCTTTCTTTTGTGGAACAAAAAAGAAGGTATTTTGACGACTGTTGATAACAAAGCCGTTTATGAACAAAAAATATAATATGTTTTTCAAATTCTCTTATTTTATGTTACATAGTTTATGTTAAGCTGTTGTAGCCTAAATGTTTGTGTAATAAATTTTATGTTGAATCAAATAAAATATATCTTTCTAAAGCTACAATTTGTAATGTCTACTTGATACTTTCTCATTTAACACAAAAATAGCTTTAAATAATCTTTTGTAGGTATTTTCAGTCAAATTTATTTTGCAATTAATTAATCGAAACATCATGTAATTAATTAGATTAAAAATTTTTATCTATTGACAGCCCTATAATTCAGAATATAAACTGCTTAATCTGCCATTTTCAGTAAGATTCACACTCACACACAGACACACACACACACTTACACTCAGACGCAGACACACACTGACACACACACACTCTCACACACACACACACACACACGCAGACACA
>NW_015542416.1:326821-335204 GCF_001515605.1 Sinocyclocheilus anshuiensis | reverse complement strand
ACACACACACACACACACACACACACACACACACACACACACACACACACACACACACACAGAGGCTCACCGCGCTTCCGGTGTGTGTTCTGGGTGTGTGACGGAGCTGTGGGCTCAGGATCAGGTGCTCAGCCTGCAGGCAACACAGAAACACAAGCAGTCACGCTGTAAATGAGTGCCGCCAGACTTCAAACGCTCATGTTTTCCATATTAAGACAGTTTTGTGTCCAATATAATGTGTTGAATAAGATGTAAAAATGCAGTCCTTACATCATCCTGTGAGAGGACGGGGGACGAATACATCTCAATCAGCCCGCCGAGCTGCGGAAGAAACTCCACATGAAAACTGACCACTTCTAGCTGAGAGAAACACACACACACACACACACACACACACACACACACACACACACACACACACACACACACAGAGGCTCACCGCGCTTCCGGTGTGTGTTCTGGGTGTGTGACGGAGCTGTGGGCTCAGGATCAGGTGCTCAGCCTGCAGGCAACACAGAAACACAAGCAGTCACGCTGTAAATGAGTGCCGCCAGACTTCAAACGCTCATGTTTTCCATATTAAGACAGTTTTGTGTCCAATATAAATGTGTTCAGTGAGAACCAAAATGCAGTCCTTACATCATCCTGTGAGAGGACGGGGGACGAATACATCTCAATCAGCCCGCCGAGCTGCGGAACAAACATCTCATTAAAACCTCTAGCTGTGAAATATGAAGAGTATGAGGACTGATCTCATTTGGAGAGTTACCTGAATCTCTCTCCAGCCTCCTGGAACCTTCATATAGAGTTTACTGGTGTCAATAAGGAAAGACAGCGTCCCGTCCTCGACCACAGACGACTGCTGTCTCATGGCCTGCAGACTCACATACTTCCTGACCTGCAGGAAAACAACATGCCATTTAATACAGGGAAATAAAAACATAGCACTTCTGTCACGCGTTTCTTTCATCCATGGAACACAAAATTATATATAACATATTTAGATGCTTATGCTGCTCTTTCCATATAATCTTTCATCCCCCTGACAGTTTATGACTGGATGTGGAGATTTGATGAACAGCGTTAACTGTAATCTTGTCTTAACCCTCGTAACGCATTCAAAATCTCGATACTGTTTTCATATTCCAAGTTCATTCCAAGTTCGTTTGGAGCCGAAAAATCTTTATTTTATAAAACTTTCATAACTTAAAGGGGTCATATAATACCTCATAAATAATATTATCATGATTAATAAATACCTCATGATTATTCAAAAACGGTCCACATTTATAAAACCTACATATTTATTTCTAACAAAACAACATAGATATTACTCTCAAAATAAATTTTACACACAAAAAAATGTATTTTACTTCCATAAACTTTCACATTCAGATGGTAAAATTGATAAGATTTTTTTCAATGGTTATACCTCTTAAAAATATTTGTAGTCTTTATTCTGAAATTTATTTAAACTTTATTCAGAATAAATGAACAATAAATGAATAATACGTAAATGAATTCATGATGAATGAATGAATGAATGAATGAATGAATGATGTGTATTTGGAGGGTCTTAAAACATTTGCAAAGTTTTAAAAACTATGCATTTTTAGAAATGATGCATCACTTCCAGGTCAGAATGGACCTGAATGCATTATGAGAGTAAAGCTGGGTTTGCATCTTTCTGAATGAAACGGAGCACGAGCTTCGGCCTGTTTGATACGAGCATCTCGGGAAATCCTACAAGAAATATGACTGTGTTGTGAAAACTGAGCTGATTTACCGCTGTGCTCATCTCAGGATCTCAGTGTTTGCGTAAGGACACTCGAGCAGAGCGACATGACAGCAAATGACTGAGTGCTTCCACAGGTTTGATCAGACTGTTAGTGTTGTGTTTTGACTCACGGCACTGGAGGCCTCAGCGGCTCGTCCCGGGGGCCCGGGGGGTCCAGGAGGGCCAGGGATCATCACGCCTGAAACAACATGAACTCTGAGCATCTGTGCATATCAAAGTGTGATAGCAGCAGAAGTGTTTGCCTTCATCACGGTCAGATGAAGAGCTGTGGGGAGCGGTTCTGAAGGCCCTCGTAACCTTACATCAACAGCACATCCACTTCACACAAACAAACAGTGAACCTCCTGACCTTCAGTGACCTGGACTGGGCTGAAGATGAGGGAAAATACAAGACTTTTGAAATGTCATAGGTTTTTCGTACCGGATCCGTGTTGTCCAGGAAGTCCAGGAGGTCCTGGTGGTCCAGCAACACCGGTTCTCCCGAAACCTGGTGCACCAGGAGGTCCTCGAGGTCCTGGATGACCAGGGGGTCCAATGATAGATTCTCCTTTAGCTCCCTGCTGACAAACCAACATTATTAGACATTTCACAGCATTGCACTGGAAGCCGTCCATCTGGACTGTTTCTGAAAAACGCCAGACCTGATCAAATTAAAGGAACAGTTCATCCATTAATAAAAATTATCAACACACTTAGATACAGTATAAAAACCATTACGCCTATGGAGAGTCCCCATAAACCACAAATACAAGTATGTGTGTGTGTGTGTGTTTGTGTGTGTGTGAGTGTGTGAGTGTGTGTGTGTCACTCACCGCTGAACCGGATCTCCCTGGCATCCCAGCTTCTCCCGTCTCTCCTCTGAATCCCTGGTCACCTTTAGCAGTCTGACACAGTCACACATTCAACAGCTCAGTCTCTACTCAATCATTGTCTCGCAGCGAAGCGCTCTCAGTGTCTGTGAGAGAATGTCTGAGATCAAACTCACCGTGACTTTGGTTCCCATCGTGTCGCCTGTGAGAGAACAGATCAGAGCATCAGAAACACAGAACGACAGCTGCTCGAGTGAACTCTTAATGCTGTGATGTGACTGATTGTCAGGTGTGTACCAGAGGAGGAGGAGGAGGAGGATGAAGGCAGATCTCTGTCCCTGCTGGCTCCCTCTACAGGTCAGAAGCACACAATCAACACAAACCATCAGAGAGACATAACATTGAAATACATAACACCTGAAATATGACATTTGAAAAATGAAAATTATTGTTATTATTTTTGAAAACTGCAGACTGCAGAAAGCATACACTTTGCATTTACTTATGACAAAACAAAAGGGCAAAATAGAGGCGTAATCATTAAAAAGACAAAGTCATTGAACACTGACAAAATATAATCTGAAATTATTCTAATGTGAATGTGTTTTAACAAATTATTCTGTACTGCCAAAAAACACTGCCATTCAATACTTTGGTGTTAAAGTTTTTAATGAAGTGTCTTCTGCTCACCAAGGCTGCATTTATTTGATCACAAATACAGTAAAAACAGTGAAATATTATTACAATGTAAAACAGCTGTTTTCTATGAGAATATCTGCTAAACTGTAATGTATTTCTGTGACGCGCAGCTGTATTTTCAGCATCATTACTCCAGTCTTCAGTGTCACATGATCTTCAGAAATCATTCTAATATGCTGATTTGCTGCTCAAGAAACATTTCTGATTATTATCAATGTTGAAAACAGTTGTGCGGCACAATATTTCTGTGGAAACTGATACATTTTATTTTTCAGGATTCACAGATGAACAGAAAGTTCAGAAGAACAGCATTTATTTGAAATAGAAATCTTTTGTAACATTATAAATGTCTTTACTGTCACTTTTGATCAATTTAATGCGTCCTTGATGAATAAAAGTCTTAATTTCGTATTACCTTTTAAACAGTAGTGTATGATAATAAGAAAACAACTCTTAAAACTCACCTGGTGTAGAATCACTGTTAACCTGAAGAAAAGCAAAGAAAGACAAATGTGTGTTAGTTAATATAACTGGTGAGAAAGTAGTGTTAATTCAACATCTGGATGTGGAAACAAACGCTGGATGAATATGAAAGAGTCAGTCGTGTTCTGATGAAAAACGAGCTGTGTTCTTCATGAGATGATTTGTGTAGCTATTGCACAACATCTAAAACTCTTCCTTTCAGGAATAAAATAGAGGACTGTAAAAATACAAGAAGGAAAGCAAACATCACGCCATGCTCGTTCCATCACAGCAGAGATGCAGGAGAAGCATGAAGCACCATGATCAGATCATTTCTCCGTCCGTATGACATGCAGCATGCAGAAATGAGCGCTGTAAAGATGCCTGTGTGGATTATGGACCATGCTCACTGAATGCTGGGATATGCACAGCTCTGCAGCCTTCATATGTTTTATTACAGAGTGATAAACATTCACACATCTGAGCTCACAGGTGCATGATGACCTTGTTTTAGACAGTTATCCACAGCATGCATCACTATTCAAACATAACGTGTGTTTACTATGAAATCACTGACTCTAAAAGTCAGTCTTTGACTCTCCGTGGGTCTCAACATACAGCTGAGCGATACACCATACATAAAAACTATAAATGTACTGTTTATAAGCCGTATCAGTCCATAAACGCATCTCGAATACGACAACAGGCAAACATTCAGTCATCTCCACCTGAAGGACCTCAGCCACAGATAAAGGGAACTTGATCAAATAAAGATAATGATGTATGAAATCACATATTTCCCACTTGACATCCATTGAGTTCATGTAAAATGCAATGTGCATTACACTTGATGGGTTAAAGGGGAAGTGTGCATTTTTCACGTTAAAAAGTTGTGAATACCCTATACCCTTTAATTATGACAAATCAGCCCAAATTTGGAGAAATAATTTTTGAGCAGAGTTAGAGCGAGAGTTAGAGTGAGTGTAAAGACAACAATGATGAAGATGATGATGAAGATATTGAGCAGTAGACACTCACAGGTTTTTTGCAGCCGGGTCGAGGAGGGACTGGAAACACGGTCTAGAGAAACATGAGGGAAAGAGACACTGAGCAACAGCACTCTGTGTGTTCTGTGTGTTTGAGACAGAGACACACACACACTCACTCCTTTAGGACAGCTGAAGGGCCCCGCTCGTCCTGGAGGCCCCGGCGGCCCCGGCAGACCCTTCAGACAAAAACAAAACACAACCATTGTATATAAAATTTTGTATATAATCAAGCAAATTATATATGAACAAATCCCTCAGTAAAAGCCTTCAGGGTACAGACAGGAATGTAAAGTCTGGTGTGTGTAAGTGCTGCTAAAGTGGAGATTTATGGCTCAGTGTAGGAGAAAAAAATCATTTTGAGAAAATGACCTTTAAAAATATGTATTGTAATTGAAATCTATTGACACAAATAGATAAAGTGCTATAAAAGAAACACTTAACAGTGTTTTTTAGATGTTTTCTTTCAACTAGTCTAAAAAAAACACTTTATGAAAAACTAAAAAGCCCAAAATCTCAAACTTGTTTTTGCCTTAAAGGAAAAGTTCACAAAAAAAGAACATTTTCTGTAAATGTACTCATCATCGAGCCATGAGTTTGTTTCTTCATCAGATTTGCAGAAATGTAGCCACACCACTCCACCATCAACTGTTGCTTCTGGGCAAAATATGTTTTTATGCATATGTTTGGATTATGGAATTGTATTTTAGCCAGAGGTTTGAAATTAAAAATGTCTTAATGCTGGGTTTGTTTCAGCTTTTGTCTTCTCCAGATGTTAACTGATGGACTGGAGTGCTGTGGATTACTTGTGATGTTTTTATCAGCTGTTTGGACTCTCATTCTGACGGCACCCATTCACTGCAGAGCATCCATTGCTGAGACACTGATGCAATGCTACATTTCTCCAAATCTGATGAAGAAACAAACTCATCCTGATCTCGGATGATCTGAGAGTGAGCACATTTACAACACATTTTATTTTTTTGTGAACTATTCATTTTTTGTGAAATATTCCTAATATTCTTTGATTCTTTAAAGAATATCAAGTTCAGCAATTTAGTTCCTATACATTTTTTGGGAAAAGGCATGAAATGGTGTGAGAAACAGAGAGCTCAACAATCTCGTTTTTTTCTAGTTACTTACTGAAGTGCCACTTAAAATATCCATATATACGTTTATTAAGCAATAATGTATTAAAACGTTCAAGACAGACAAAGCATGGGCTTCAAGGCTGCTGAATGATGGCATATGCTACTGTAGTAATCTGTGACATTTGATTTTAAAATATGTGCAGTTAAAACTGTGAAAAATATGAGAGATGAATTTGAAAAATACTTTCAGAACCAAATCCGCAGAAAATGCTAAAAGTAAGAACGCTCACGTCTTTCTGATAAAGTAATAATAGTTTTTTGGGGACACATGAGACAAACTCACAGGTAAACCCACAGAATCTCCTCTTTCACCCTTACGCCCGTTAATTCCTGGACGACCCTGAGGAAACATACATAATCACAATCACAATATACTGTGCATATACATGTGTTTGAAAGCTTGGAGTAGTAAAGAAATTAATAATGAATTCATCATGGATTTATTGAATTGATCAGTGCCAGTGAAGACATTTATAATCTATAAAGATTTCTATTTCAAATAAATGATGCTCTCATACAGTTTATCACAACTGCGGCACAACTGTTTTCAACATTGATAATAATCAGAAATGTTTCTTGAGCAGCAAATCAGCATATTAGAATGATTTCAGTTATTTTAAACTCTAATAATAATTAACATTTTTTACTGTATTTTTGACCAAATACATGCAGTTTTGGTGAGCAGAAGAGACTTCTTTCATAAATCTTCCTGACCGCAAATTTTAAACATTTAAACATATTGTTAAGCATTATATAATAAAGCAGTGAAACCGTGGTTTACAGTGAATTTATAACAGCTAAGGGGCGTTGTTCGCGGAGTGCCTAAAACCCCCTTAGCTGTTATAAGTTCACTGTAAACCACGGCTTCACGGGGCTTATTGCTTTTATAAAACGGTTATTCCATATACGTAGTAAGGTTTCACAAAATAAAACAGAGCAAATAAAGTGTAATGATATTAATAAAAACAGTATTCTTCCACCAAACAATGTAGCTCCTCAGAAACAGTTGTGGTTGCAACAAAGTGGTTGCCGAGCAACACACAAACGTAAACAAAGGTGTATGTTACTTTGTAGAGTCATTTACAACAGCTTCGAACGCGGCTCAGCCAATCAGAATCAAGCACCGGAACTCTCTGTTTTATAATGTCATGTCCACTAATGCTGTTAAAGACAGTTATTATAAACTGTATATTGATTGTGCATGTGCAGTTTTGTTTTTAATAAGTAACTGACCGGTCGTCCTGGAAATCCGAACTCGCCCTTTGGTCCAGCGGGTCCGACAGGGCCCTGGATGAGACGAGACGAGACAGAAATCAGAGCAATGCAGACGAAAACAGTTGTCAGCCGCTCTCGCCTCAACACTTTTACAAAGACATTGTGAACAGAAGCAGCTGTACGCAAACAGCAAAGCCACCGGAAAGGAAAAAACACACATGAATTGTAAATATTAAGGGAGTAAGTCAGACTGCTTCCAGTATAATGGGAAAATAGTCCTGAGATTAAGTGTTTAGACCAAATATAATGAATGAACAGGTCTGGCTTGTTGAGTGTATAGGATAATAACAATAAACAACATGACCTTATATCTCTGTATATATAATCTGATCTCTCTCTCCTCTTTCTATATATATATATATAGAGAGATTTAGGATAAACATCTGTTTCAAAAATTGCAGAAAAGCATCAAAACAGCTGAGTTGTGTAGCTCCGCCCACAGTGAACTCTCATTGGTCCTTTTCACATTGGTGTATATTAAATATCAAGTATGTTCTGATTGGCTGATTTTGTCATTTCTTGTAGTGATGAAAAAACGACGATGCTGGAAACTGAGATATTCAACTAAAGCTTTAAGTTTTAGCAAATTAATTCTAGAAAAAAATGGAAGATGTGATGGAGGAATGTCAGAAAAATAGTTGGAGAATAATGTAAACAATTATATTTATCATAATAATTGATGGGATTAATTAAACATGTTCCCTTTAAACTTTCATGTGGAACATTCATAATGAGTAATAATACGAGTCAAAGTCACAGCATCTTCAGCTCACCGCTTGACCAGGAGGTCCAGGAACGCCACATTCTCCCTGTGAGAAGTAAAGTAAAGCAAGGAAATCAAACTAATGCAAATAAATCCTGTCCGTCTCAGAAAGGTTTGGTGTTAAAGTGGATTGACTGGTCTTGAGTAATGCAGCAGATAAAGTTTAAACAAAGTCCCTTTAAGACAAGTCATTTGCGGCCATATTTGAAACGCATGAAATGCAATGATATTTGACAACAACTGCCTCATAAATGTTGTTCCTTATGCTCTAATAGTGTTAAAAATAAAAGATTATTATCAGGCTAGATCAGCCAGTAGATCAGTCCTAAACGCGTCTCAGAACGCTGACTGTTTCTATAGCAACTGGGACTTCTAACGGC
>NW_015542416.1:324334-326786 GCF_001515605.1 Sinocyclocheilus anshuiensis | reverse complement strand
AGAGCGGCCATATTGAGTGTTGCATTTTTCCCCATTCAAAACTATACGAGTGACACGTCTTGGATATTCTATAGTCTTTAGGTTAAAGAAGTCATGGGTGACCTTCAGTCCTTTGGGTCCCTGCGGCGCATGAACTCCAGACACAATCCCCGGCTCTCCTTTCTGACCCTACAGCAGCAATTCATGCAAAATTGCAAAACACAGCAGAATTAAAAACACACTCGCAATCATATTCAGCAACAACAAGAACTTCTGATGATAATGTGTGAAATCAGAATATGATGCACACAAAAACCTCTGCAGCTGTTTGAATCACACACACACACACACCCACACCCACACACACACACACACACAGGTTTGTTTTTGTGAAAAGTGGGGACTCTCCATAGGCGTAATGGTTTTTATACTGTACAGACCGTATATTCTATTGCCCTACACCAACCCTACCCCTAAACCTACCCCTCACAGGAAACTTTGTGCTATTTCAGATTTTCAATACACTCCATTCTGTGTGATTTATAAGCGTTTTGAAAAGTGGGGACATGGGGTAATGTCCTGAAAAGTCACCTTCTCCTTGTAATACCTATGTTATACCTTTGTCATTATACAAATTTATGTCCTCATTTGTCACAAAAACGCGCGCACACACACACACACACACACACACACTCTTTCACACCTGTGGCCAGCTGCATAAAAGGCTTAGACTTGTCTTAAAAGTTAGTCATCTGATATTTTTCTTTAAGACTGATCATAACTTTTTTTTTTTATCAGTTACATAAAAATGTAGCTTGGTCTAATTTAAATTTAAAAAAGACTTCTTACCCCTTGGCTAACTGCTAGTTGAGTTCAAAGTTCTTAAGACACAGGCCCCTGCACTACATACACATCTAAAATTAACTTACCTTTAATCCTGGAGGCCCCTGAACCCCCGGGGCCCCGGTATCCCCCTTCGGACCCCTTGGTCCCTGGTGAAATAAAACAAAGTTATTTTGTCACCGCTGCTGTAAGATAATTAACCCATAAAGTAGATTGAAACATTTTCTGAAGTGCAAAAACCACACAAATATTCATGCTTCTCAAACCAAGGCTTTCAACTATAATTACTTACATTAACTTAAAAATATACTTAATTTCAGATGCTGAAACACTTACTGAATTCCAGTAATTGTTGTAGTTAAACGTTCCACTGAGACGTTTATATTATATCACAATATAGAGTGTGTTTTTGTGAAGCAGCGTCTGGGTTATTATCTCAAACCGCACGGCACGTTTGGAAGCTCTAATGGATTTGTGTATTGTGGCATAAAGTCTAAAGAAGTGTAAGCATTTGACACTGAAGCAGAAAGCTCTGCTCTGATTAAACTTTTCACAGGCGTAGATGTTTACATGCTGTGCAGATCTCTGTTTATTTCGCTTCACTTCTGCTCGTCAGTGCCCGTAAATTACGCAATAAAGCAAAGCTAATGTGTCGTAATTGTTTAAAACACAATTACACAGGCAACTCGGTGACTTATTGTACATAATGCAATTAAACCGCAGTGTGTTTACATTCCTGTGCGTTCCGTGAAGCGAGCGTGTGGTTTTGAGCAGCTATTGTACCATAATCTCCATGCTCGTCTTTCTTCAGCATTTCTGTTTCTGTTTTTGCAATAGAATGAGAGTAGCTTGGGAAATTAAACGCAGTGAGAAATATAATGAAAAATAATAGTTGGAATACTATGGCCAAAAGTACGAGTATAAGATCACAGCCATATTTCAAGACAATGATAAATGATATTTCATGCTTGTTAAGCTTCTACTGAATTTATATCGAACCAAACAAATGACTATACTCTTGTTAAATGTGAATTTTAAATTTTATGCGTTTCCATCTGGAGTTCATTTATTGAGTTTAAAAGTGAACCTTCATAATAATTTACTTCATAATAACTTCTTCATAGTATTGATATTAAAGCAAGGGGACATCCAGAATGGCTAAAGAATGTCACACAACATTTCTGATATTTCTCACTGTTGTATTTCCTGACTCACTGTTCTGTTTTTTTTTCTGATTCATTGTTATGTTTCTTCATTCATTGTTCTGTTTTCCGATTCATTGTTGTGTTTTCTGATTAGCTGTTTTTTTCTGATTCGCTGTTATGTTTTCCAAATAATTGTTGTGTTTTCTGATTCACTGTTGTATTGTTGTTTTTTCTGATTCACAGTTTTTTTCCGAATCGTTGTTTTTTTCTGATTTGTTATGGTTTCTGATTCATTGTGTTATTTGATTAATTGTTGTTTTTTTCTGATTCATTGTTATGATTTCTGATTCGTTGTTCTGTTTCTTTTTGCTGATTCGTTGTTGTGTTTTCTGATTCGCTGTTGTTTTCTGATTCGCTGTCATGTTTTCTGATTCGCTGCCGTGTTTTCTGATTCGTTGTTGTGTTTTCTGATTCGTTGTTGTGTT
>NW_015542416.1:321390-323245 GCF_001515605.1 Sinocyclocheilus anshuiensis | reverse complement strand
GTGTTTTCTGATTCGTTGTCGTGTTTTCTGATTCATTGTCGTGTTTTCTGATTCGTTGTAATGTTTTCTGATTCGCTGTCGTGTTTTCTGATTCGTTGTTGTGTTTTCTGATTCGCTGTCGTGTTTTCTGATTCGTTGTTGTGTTTTCTGATTCGCTGTCGTGTTTTCTGATTCGTTGTTGTGTTTTCTGATTCGCTGTCGTGTTTTCTGATTCGTTGTTGTGTTTTCTGATTCGCTGTCGTGTTTTCTGATTCGTTGTAGTGTTTTCTGATTCGCTGTCATGTTTTCTGATTCGCTGTCGTGTTTTCTGATTCATTGTAGTGTTTTCTGATTCGCTGTCGTGTTTTCTGATTCGTTGTCGTGTTTTCTGATTCATTGTCGTGTTTTCTGATTCGTTGTAATGTTTTCTGATTCGCTGTCGTGTTTTCTGATTCGTTGTAGTGTTTTCTGATTCGCTGTTGTGCTTTTTTGATTTGTCTTTTCTGATTTGCAGTTGTCTTGTCTCATCTGTTGTGTTTTCAGATTCATTGTTTTCAATTCTGATTCGCTGTTTTGTGTTCTTGTTTGTGAATTTTATTTACACTTCAGGGTTAGCAGGTGAATATGATTAAACAAGAAGATGTTTTTGGTTTGGTGTCGATGAAGTTTACTTAAGCCATACTGATCAGGCCATGAACAAACAACAAGCAGGGCAAAGAAAGGCTTCTTACCAATGGCCCTTGTGGTTCAAAAATCCCTGAGAGGTTAAAGAGTCCTTCAGTGTCATTCAGCATCAACTGAGGGTGGAGAAACAGTTCAAAACAAATGCATTGGAATTAGCATCCATATCCTTAAAAAATGTGAGACATTAATGGACTCACCTCATGTAGATTAATGACTGGTCCAGGAGGTCCCGGAGGTCCAGGTAAACCGATTCCATCTAGACCTCTCTCTCCCTGAAACACAAAACACATCAATTATTAGCATCGAAGCTGACGGCTCTGAGAGAGAAACGCCACAAATGTGATGAGAATACAAACCTTCTGACCCATATCACCTTTCTCTCCCCCTTCCCCCTTGAAAAAAGTAAAAAAACAGCAAATTAAAAACTAAAAAAGTATCCATAAATTGATGGAAATATAGATTGACTACATTAATTAAGATCAAGTTTTACAGCTTATTTTGTTTCGTTTATTTACTTGTCGCCCAGGCAGACCAGGAGCCCCAGCCTGTCCATCGTCTCCTTTAGCACCCGGCTCCCCCTAGTGGAGTGGAGGAGAACTGATTATCATAAGTCTGATAATATTCATATGACATATTTATAATATATAATATAGTTATTCTATGCAGAACTTCTATGAATATGTACAGCTATGTTAATGGTGTTTATGGCAGATTGTTCGTTTGCCACAGATCATGGGAGCAATTATTTTGGAATCTGATTTAGATGATAACTTCCTGAATCCAACTTCTGTAACTGTGTGTGTTATGTAATATAAAGCCATTATAATGTGTTTTTACTTTGAATTGCACTATGAAGGAGGTCAAGGCCTGAGATGCATTCACTGACCCTTACAGTTGTGCTAAAGATAGGAAATTTGGGGCTGATGGGGAACACGTGGATGGAAACGGCACGCTTGGAATGGAAACAGTTGTGTAAGAGAGAGAGAGTGTGTGTGTGTGTGTGTGTGTTTGTGTGTGTATTTGTGTGTATGTGTGTGTGTGTGTGTCTGTGTGTGCATTTGTGTGTGTGTGTGAGTGTGTGTGTGTGTGTTTGTGTGTGTATTTGTGTGTATGTGTGTGTGTGTGTGTCTGTGTGTGCATTTGTGTGTGTGTGTGAGTGTGTGTGTGTGTGTTTGTGTGTGTATTTGTGTGT
>NW_015542416.1:318422-320643 GCF_001515605.1 Sinocyclocheilus anshuiensis | reverse complement strand
CATGTGTGTGTGTGTGAGTGTGTGTGAGTGTGTATGTGTGTGTATTTGTGTGTGTGTGTGTGTGTATGTGATTGTGTGTGAGGAGCACAGACCTTCACTGAAACACCTGGAGGGCCGACGGCTCCTTCTTTTCCCTGAAAGTGTAGAGTTGGGTTCATTTAAATAAAAACTAAGGCACCTTTAACACTAGGTTTGCATTCTCTATACGGTAATTCCAGCTAATGACATATAAAATCACATGATAGATGCCATATCTAGGTTTTACAGTGTTGATAGATCATGCCAGATTTCTTTGTGTTTTTGTGCAGATCTCTGTGTGTACCTGTGGCCCTGGAGGTCCTGGGAGCCCAGGAAGGCCCTGAGGATGAGAAAATACATGAGAATGAGCTGCAGTTCAGCTGTGAGAGCCAGAAAGCCTCAGTAAATGTGGATGTACGTACAGGCGGTCCTCTGGGCAGCACAGGTCTGAAACCACTGCTTCCATCCAGACCCGAGCCCTCCAAATCCTGCCGCAGAGCAGACATCGAATGAAAAAAACACAACATTTCAGTTTTCAAAGGCTCTATTCAAAGGCCAAACCCCGAGTTCAGCTAATTTCACTAATTCAAACGCAAGTATCAACTTCACTTTTAAGTGCTTTCAGTTCTTCAGACAAAATCTAATATTAGATAAAGGAGAACATATGTGAACGAATACAAATCTGTACTCCTTAGATTATGTATAAATCTCAATTTAAAAAAATTGACCCTTATGACTGGTTTTGTGGTCCAGGGTCACAACTATCCAATACTCACATGTAAATAAACAAATAAATAAAAACCTGTCAAATCAATAAATCTGAAGGTCAGTGAAACACACCATCATGTCAAAGCTGAAGCCTGTTCCTGGAGGTCCGGGGGGCCCCGGAGAGCCTGGCTGACCCCTGGGGCCCTCAGCCCCCGTCTGTCCTGGGAGCCCCGGCTGGCCCGCATCACCCTGAAGACAAAGATCACTTCTAAAGCTATAACAGTCTAGTAATGTTCAGTCAAGTCTTCAAACTCATAACACATCTCTGATCGTTTGTTTTTTTTACTCATGATCTAAAGTAGTGAATCTGGCAAACTGATCTGAAACACCAGTGTGATCCAAACGACATTACCTTTGGTCCCATGATTCCAGGTAAACCTGCTTCACCCTGCCAAAAAAACACAAGACATGTCCAAATCTCCAGAGTTTCACTGCATGGAAAGACATTTCGTTCTGCGGGAGCGTTTGGAGCGACACGAGGCTGAAGATCAGGACGTTATCAGCTGCAAACAGAAATAATCTGCAGAAGTGTGACTTCACCTGAATGTGTGTATGATAATCATGCAACTAAACGTTCAAAGACAGCAAGAGAGGAATACAGGAATTAAATAAAGAATAAAATCAACAGACAGTGATAAATACAAGCCTGGAAAAATGCCACATTTCCTAATCAAATATCTTACGTTCTGCCCTTCTTCTCCATCTTTTCCTGGTTGACCGTCTCGTCCATTTTCACCCTAAAATGAGAGAAATCACCACATAAGGACCTCTTGCACTGAACACAATCCCATTGTCTTTTCTTGACTCAGGTGTTATTAGTGTTTTCTTGAGCAGTCATTCAGGAAAGCTGTCCTGCCAGAGAAGCCTCAGGTTTTTTGTGACTGTGTTTAAGCAGGAAACAGGAAGTTAGTAGTAGTTTTGTCATTTCCCAAGGCAGTTTAATCATAAATCATAACACATCATCCGAGCTCAGCAGATGAATGTCAGTTTATATGAAGAAGAAATGAAACCTGAACTTCTTCATCTTCACCCTCATCTCGCGCTCCTCCGGGCTGATCTGAGCTCGATTCACAGCTTTACGGGTCAATGTTCATCTATTAAACTTTATTGGATTAATGCTAATCTGATCAGCTTGGGAAAAAAATATTAATTTTCATTTTCACCCAACACAAAACATTTGGGAACAATTACTTCAATCCGGAGGTCTGGATAAGTAGGTCATGTAATGTTTCTCATAACTGTAATAACCCTTCAAACGGTCCAGTAATGGCATTATGACATCTAAAGGATTTTCATTAAGAATTTAATATTTATTTATTATTCCATTTTACATTATGGAAGCTTCCTTCCAACACAGGATAAATATATATATATATATATATATATATATATATACTTTTTTCTTACAATTCTGAGTTTATATCTCACAATTCTG
>NW_015542416.1:288148-317766 GCF_001515605.1 Sinocyclocheilus anshuiensis | reverse complement strand
AAAAAAAAAAAAAAAAAAAAAAATCAGAATTCTGAAACTAAAAATCGCAAATACTTTTTTTTTCCTATTTTTGTCCCATGTTGGAAACAAAC
Organism: Sinocyclocheilus anshuiensis; assembly: GCF_001515605.1. NCBI lineage: Eukaryota > Metazoa > Chordata > Actinopteri > Cypriniformes > Cyprinidae > Sinocyclocheilus > Sinocyclocheilus anshuiensis. Next base: position 317,674 of record NW_015542416.1, on the reverse strand, counting down.
TTCTAGAGTACAGTGAAGTAGTGCTTTAGTGCATGTATTTTATTCCATCTGCTAAATAACAGCCCCAGTGTTTTTCTACATCACGGAGGACACGTTTCCACACGCTGGATTGTGACGTGATTTAGAAGGTTGCGTGTGATGAAGGCAGAAGCAGATTTCTGTGTCTGGAACATGATGGTTTGAGTTTACCATCGTGACAGGAGCTCTACCTCTTCTGAGTCCAGCTCAAATCCAGAGCCACTAAACCAGTCCTCAATCACCTGCAACACACCTCCATCAGGACTCAAACACACTGCTCTTACACACCACATGACTTTCGCAGTTTTGTGGAACACAACAGGAGATGTTTTGTCAAATGCTCGCGCTGCTCTTTTCCACACAATGAAAATGAATGTACACCAAAGCTACAAAAATGACTACAGTAAATAAAAGAGTATTGTGGACTGTTTTTCATAAACATTTTTGAAAGAAGTGTTTGGTTGGCTTCTGCTCATCAAAGCTGCATTTATTTAAACAAAAATAAAGTAAAAACTGAAATATTATTACAGTGTAAAACAGCTGTTTTCTATGTGAATGTGTTAAACTGTAATGTATTTCTGTGATGCGCAGCTGTATTTTCAGCATCATTACTCCAGTCTTCAGTGTCACATGATCTTCAGAAATCATTCTAATATGCTGATCTGCTGCTCAACAAACATTTCTGATTATTATCAATGTTGAACACATTAATATTTTTGTGGAAACATCTTATTTTTTTAGAACTCTTTAGTGAATAGAAAAGAACAACGTTTATTTGAAATAGAATTTTTTTTTGCAACATTATAAATGTCTTTACTGTCACTTTTCAGCAATTTAATCCATCAGTTACTATTGAATGCTGTGTATATTTATATGATACTCAAAATTCAATTATTGTATGGTTTAAGAGAAAACTTAGAAAATAGAGCAAAAATAATTTGCATTGTCTTCTTTTTTTTTTTTTTTTGGTCATCAACAGTGTCTCCATTCAAAGAAAATCAGACCGTTTATTCATGAGGAATGAGTGTGAGTAAATAATAACTGAACTTTCATTTTCTGAAGAGCTTCAGCTCAGTTAGACACACATGTCTAGAAGCACTTGCTTGTTTCTCAGTGAATCAGTACTGATCCTCACTCACCGGGACTCCAGGTTTGCCCGTCTCCCCGTCTCTTCCAGGAACCCCTGGAGGCCCAATGGGCCCCGGATGAGCTCCGACAGAAGGGCCCGGAGGTCCCGGTGGCCCCGGTGGCCCTGGAGGACCCTGATGAGAGTCCAACACAAAATGAAAATTAACCTGAGCACCAAATTCTGTCTGACAACTCATAAGCACACATCTTACACATGTATATAATGACTACCTCATGTCTCATTTTGTTCAGTGTTAAATCATTATTTCGTGTCTCAGAGTTCATTCCGCAGGTACTCCAGCTCCTGTGACTGTAATAACTCACCCGTATCAGCTCTGCGTCACTGTCCAGATCCACATAGCTCGATCCGGAGCCGTCGATGCCGTCCTGCTACAGTCAGGCCATCTGCTGTTATGACATGCATAATTATATCAATATGCACATAATAACATGTAATGGTACATACCGGATACTTGTATGTTCCTGCAGGTCCAGGAGGTCCAGGCGGCCCCGGGATGCCCACACCAGGATCACCCTAAAAACATGAGTGGATCGCTTGCTGTGATCGGCCCAAATTCATCATGTTAGCAGTCAATCGAGCGCATTAGTTATTATAATCTAAGCATTATAATCCGTGAACCAAACCAACCAGCTATGAGCAGAATCACAACATCACAAACTTTGATTTGAAAATTGGACAAAAAGACAAAGACAAAAGACGATGGTTTCGATGAGGGAAAGAACTACAATCCCATGAAGCGCTGTAAACAACATCAGCGAATTAAAAATTATGGAGAAATATCAAACTATGCATTGGATTGTATTTACATTAACAAAATATTTCAAGTTTATTGCAAAATATGCATACATGTATACACATATTTAAGCATTTTTATGATTTGTGTGAGTGGGCGGAGCTAACGAGCTTTTCTGGACTCACCAAGACTCTCTGATTGGTGGAAGTTTTGCACAGCATCATGGGTAATGTAACTTTTCATCACAAATTCTGCTGTTAAACACTATTTTAAATAGAAGTTGAAATAATGTGGCCTGATGGCTTCCACAAAAGCATATACCATCGGTTAACAACCTCAGAGCTCTTAATAGGTCTGTCTTTAACAGTTAATCGCTAAACATGGAGAAAATAAATGCAAATGTTACTTTTGAAACCTGACTGTCACACTCTATAGGTTTATTAGGCATGCTATTATAAAACATATTCAGCCAGTGTGTGTCATACCTTGTCACCTTTGGGACCTGGATCTCCAGGAAGGCCCGGGAATCCCGGAGGTCCAGCCTCTCGCTGAACGTCACAGAAAGAGAGGAAAACAAAGCAAACGATCACTGAAACATCAGCATGTATTCCTCTGCTGTGGTCAGGAACGAGTAAAATACACAGCCTATAGCGTGCACAGAGTCAAAACATCAAGCTACTGTTGAGTAAAACCCCAGTGTGGTGCATTAAAGGCTTGATGCTGACGTTGAGTTTGCTTTGCTGCTGGTTCTAGGTTTGGTTTGGTTTGGTCATATCCAGCTCATGGGACTTAAAGCTTGCATTTCACAAGCATTTCCATTTCTGTTTCCACATCTGAGGCTGCTAGCAAAACATCTGTTCAGTTTCACTTCACAACGAAAAGCAAAGCTTTCACAAAGACTATATATCATTGAGAACAATATAAAAACTAAAAACATATATCAATATACACTAAAGTTTGCTTTTGTAATGTTTTTGAATGAAGTCTCTTCTGCTCACCAAAGCTGCATTTATTTAATCAGAAATACAGTAAAACAGTCAAATACTGTATTATTACAAATTTTAAAAAGCCATTTTCTATATGTGAATACATAGTTAAACTTTTTCCCCCTAGTGTTTATTAGTTTAAGACTCTCATATCATATATATCTACACAGAAACTGTGCATGAGAAGATACTCACCGGAGCGCCATCTTTCCCTGGATCACCCTGTAAGAGAACAAATTCAGCATTATTACAGCATATGTGTCTATCTGTCCATTTGTTGTCCTCTGAGATGTTCTGGAAACAGCTCATTAATGATGTGTGTGTGAGAGAATAAATGTGGTTCTGCTTCAAACACCTGCAGTGCCAGATGCCACCAAAAACTCTTCTTTCATGATCAACGCTCGCAAAAAACTAACTAAAAAACATCCATAGGTTTGCAACGCTCCGCAGCACATATTAACACTGCTTACCAGCAGCAAAGCATTGACTGTGCAGCGAATCACTGACTCAATCAGCCGTTCACAAGTGAAGATCAATAATGATGTGATTTGCCAAAGACAGAATCAACTAACCACAGAATGATCTGATCTGATTCTGAGCATCGACTGCAGTGTTTCACATACATCAGGACCAATTCACTGCTTCAGTCAGCCAGCCAATCAATCCATCCATCCATCAGCCAGCCAGCCAGCCAGCCAGGCTTTTTAATATTTCAAAAATATTAAAATATTAAAAAATATTATTAAAATATTACTGAGCCCTTTTGAACAGTAGTGTATATTATAAATAATTCAGCTTTTCAGGTAACTGTAAAAACAAGGCAAAAGTGATGATTTGACAGCGATTGTTGAAGACGCTGTTCTGGTTTACTCACAGGCCGGCCGTCTCGTCCTGGTTCTCCCTGTGGGCCCCGGGGCCCTGGCTCTCCTGGTGTGTGTGGAGCGGCGGGTCCTGGAGGCCCCGGGGGCCCTCGCTCTCCTTTCTCTCCCTTCTGCATGGTTATGACCTGAGAAAACACAAGCAGCAAATACAGTCAGCTGTAATCGTCACGAGAGAAAGCGTGAAAGAAGAAAACTGAATCTGACTCACATTTCTGTCCTGAGAAGCTCCTTCTGATCTGATCGGCTCTGCAGTGACAGAGAAACACAAACAGATAGCATGGTGCATGTGAAAAATCTGCATAAACAAATCAGATGAAAGCTTGTCATGCAAACTCTGGGCTGATGAAAATATCAGAGGACTGCTGAAGTGAAAGAGTGAATGACAGGAGAATGATCTGAAGACTCCTGTGAACGCGTTCACCTTTCAGACCGCTGATGATGATGATGTCCTCTCCAGAGCCTTCCTCCAGGTCCTCATCATCCGTCTCAGTGCTGAACGAGGGAGATTCAGTAGGTGGCGCTCTCATCGGACCGGACTCTATATCCTCCGACTAAACACCAAACAACCGAAGAAAGCAGAGGAATAAAGCTTGAGCATCACTGAATCAGTCAGGAGCAGTGATCTGATCCAGCACACACATCAAGACCTCATGCCTTTTGGCCTTTTTAGGTCTTTATTTAGATAAATATTAGCATGTATCATTTATATTATAGATAAATAAAAAGAAAAGAGAAAATACATTTTAAAAAATGAACCATATACACTACCAGTCAAAAGTTTTTAACAGTAAGATTTTTTAATGTTTTTTAAAGAAGTCTCTTCTGCTCACCAAGCCTGCATTTATTTGATCCAAAATACAGAAAAAACAGAAACATTTTAAAATATTTTTCGTATTTAACATAACTGTTTTCTATGTTCCTCCAGTCACATGATCCTTCAGAAATCATTCTAATATGCTGATTTGCTGCTCAACAAACATTTCTGATTATTATCAATGTTGAAAACAGCTGAGTAGAATTTTTTTTTTGATGAATAGAAAGATCCACAGATCAGCGTTTATCTGAAATCAAAAGCTTTTGAAACATTATACACTCTACCATTGGGGGGGGGATAAATTATAGAAATTGTTACTTTTATTTAGCAAGGATGCTTTAAATTGATCAAAAGTGATGATAAACAAAGACATTTATAATGTTACAAAAGATTTCTATTTCAGATAAATGCTGATCTTTGGATCTTTCTATTCATCAAAAATTCTAGTCAGCTGTTTTCAACATTAATAGTAATCAGAAATGTTTCTTGAGCAGCAAATCAGCATATTAGAATGATTTCTGAAGATCATGTGACACTGAAGACTGGAGTAATGATGCTGAAAATACAGCTGCACATCACAGAAATACATTACAGTTTAACACATTCACATAGAAAACAGATGTTTTACTTTTTAATAATATTTCATTGTTTTTACTGTATTTTTGCACAAATATATGCAGCCTTGGTGAGCAGAAGAGACTTCTTTAAAAAACATCACTGTTCAAACACTTTTGACTGGTAGTGTATATGGTACATATGGCCCAGTAAAACGCTCTGGTGAATTATACTGCTTCTAGCAACAGTCAGCTCAGTGGTTTTGTTGGGCTGTGATATAAACTAATAAATGTGTGTTTGTCTCCCTCTGCTGAACAGAGCCGTGACCGTCAGTACACTCTGACATGATCATCAACATTTCATCTCAGCTCTAAGTGTTCTCCTAAACAGCAGTGGAAGTTCTTATGTAAGAGTTCAAACCTGTTCCCAGAGCTGCTGAGACAAACCTTCACTAATGGAGAGAAAGAGCAGGGCTGATGATGTCATCAAGCTTATTAACTATGCGCACAGTGATTGGCTGAGAGGGGAGGGGCCTCTGTCAGTGAGTTCATCACAGAAATATTGAAGAATGAGGCATCATGTGGCCATATTCAAAAAAAGATATTAAAACAAAAATGTTGCCAAATTTAATTAAAGATTTTAAAATTGAAATGTCATATTCAAATAAGGATTTTAAAATGTAAGCTAGTGTCACTAATTAAGCAAGTATATGTTCATCGTCAGCCTCTTACATGTCTGCATCTTGTAAGCAATTAGTGGATATGCATATAATCAGCCTTTTAATTAACAGACTAGAATAATTGTGGCTGATAGTGAGACGTGCAAACGTAGAAGAACACCAAACTGGACACAAGAACAGCTGTTACTTCTTGCCCAACTTGTACACGAAAAGAAGGACATAATCATCATATATCAAGAAATGATTCTAAAATGTTATTGTTCTGAGGTGGATGCTTTGTGATTCAGTCTCAGTGAATTACAAGTCCTCTTGACTAGCCCTAACTGTTCACAGATTTAGGAGCTGGTTTCAGCGCTTTGTGAAATACTCAAACATTTAAGAGTCCTTCAATTAGGACTGACAAACCCATTATTTTTAATAAAAGAGTTTCTCCTAAATCAGCACGTCAGGAGCTACTGTTAGCTTTAAGATGTTTTGTGAATGCATTTCAATACAGTCAATATCACTTGCTGGATGTGAATCACTTAGAGTGTTATTATAAAGACTATAGTGTCTATAGTCATAGATGATAAAGAAAAACGACTTCAGCTTCAGAATAACATTGAGAAATAGGACACAGAATATAATCAGCAGTGATCAGTTTCCTCCCTGTGACCCGTCTCCTCTAGCATGAGTTCAGTGAAGTGTCTCTCACCATCACATATTCTCTCTCCTCAACCACTTTCTTGACCTCGTCTGGAGTCTCCGTATCATCGTAGATGTTGTCACCGCTGCCGTATCCAGATGCCTGGAATCACATGCTCAGTGTTTATTCCCTGATCATTAGGGACTAACTGTGCGTGTGTGTGTGTGTGTGTGTGTGTGTGTGTGCAGTCTGGAGACACACGATCAAACTCAACTCGCTCTCATTTAGAACAGCACAGTCAAAACCATAAGAACAGACCAACAAATGCCGTAAAACTAAAACAATACCATAAACAGCAGTTAAAATAACATCAAAAATACATAAAACACACAAATAAAACTCATTTCACAACACAAGTACCATGTAAAGCATTTGAAACTAAATCCCTGAATGAAACAGCAGCATTACAGTAAACCGCTGAGCTGTAATGACGCACTGCGGCCACTAGAGGACGCTGTTAGTCTACTGTACTCTACTGTACTCTACTGTAACGCCGCAGTGAGTCTCTCTCAGTCTGAGGACTCGCTGCTTCACACAGCATTAGTGGCACAAACTCCTCTGTTACTTCATGAACGCTAGCAGCTTTAAACACATCAAATGTCTGGTTCCTCTCTATGTTGCATCTCTGAAATAAGTTATGCTTCAAATATTTTTACATAAATATGCATATATTTAACATGACTTTCTGAGGTTGATGATCAAAAATGCTCTTTTTGGGGAGCTTCTGATTTTGTGCCACATTCATATATTATATTTGACCTATGGATGTAAAGTGATGTGTCTCTCTTGTGTAAGTGTATGTTGTATAAGTGAATCTGCAGATGGATCTGCTGACACTCACGTATGGATCGTCCTCCTCACACTGTTCATTCAGAGCACTGGGATCCGGCGTCAGCAGCAGCTGCTGGATCGAGCCCTGCACACACACACACACACACACACACACACACACACACACACACCAGTTCAGCTCTGCTCAGAATCAGAATCAGAATCACACATCAGTCTATTCTCCACATGTTCTGATCTGATCATGAACGGTCAGCATCAGCTCTTGACCTTTGACCTCTGTGCATGTAAAAGCTGAGGTCAGTGTTTTCTCAGCGCTCTAACGAGCTGAAGTCCTGATTAACACAGGCGTGGCTGCAAACATTCTTGTGCAACACATCCAGAGGAAACGCACCTGTTTTCCATTTGCTGGAGCGACAACAAATGCTGCTGATGTGTGGGAAAAAAACAGAGAGAGAGAGAGAGAGAAAGAAAGAAAGAAAAAGAAAGAAAGACACCAACAAGACCAACCATAATCATCTTAAATGAACTTTTCCACGACATTCTAATTTATTGAGATGCACCTGTATCTATCTATCTATCTATCGATCTTATTTTATGTCTGAGGTAGGTTTGCAAACTATACCTTTGTAGATGTATGAAAATAAAATATTTAAGACCATTTCTAATTAAAGTGACTTCAAACTGAAGACTGTTAGTAAAAGCAGAAGAGCTGGGGAAGCAGCTGGATTCTCTGTTTCAATTAGTCATGTTGATTAGCCGGTGTTTCCCGCCAGACTGACTCAGCTAGCCGCTATGCTAACCGTCAGTCTGAACATCTGATTACTGCTGTGTACAGCCTCAGAAACAGGAGAACGGAGGAAACGTTCCCATGATTATCAGCACAAAGCAGGAGAATCCAATTCCAGTGATAAGAAGAGAATCCATCGTTCTGAAAATAAGGAGTTTCTGAGTCACTGATATTTCTGTTCCAGTCCAGCGTCTGCGTCACCAGCTCTTACACAACACACACGGTGAAGAGGATTTCATCCAGAACGTCTGGGAAAACTTCTAACACTTTATGATCTTACAGTCGTCTCAAAGAGTGACCTTAATTCAATGCATTGTGATTAAAATATTATTTATTATAGGGTACAACGGGGCTAAAGGCGCCTTTGATATTATTTTCATCTAAACCACTAGATGGCAGAAAAACGTGGCGTAGCACTTTCCAAAACATCCGCTTTTCAAGATGCACGTGTATTTTTGTCTGATCCTTGACGCGATCACGTGCCGCAGTTCAAAGTTGATTCTGTGCTTGCTTGATCTAATATTTTGTTTTTTAAAATGTTGTAGATTTAAGTAGCAAATGAAAATCGCTAAAATTAATGCATATATTTTGAGACAAAGGTCGTCTTTATGATTTTCAGTTTTGTTTAAGATAATTAAAGCAACAGTTTTTAAACAACGAAAGAATATGTAAAAGTATGGTATTTGGGGTAAAATGCACCCCTGCTGTTGGGGCTAAAGGCACAGTAATTAACATGATAATTAATAGATGGCTAACTTTTCCATTTGTTGATATGACATGGTTAGATTCAGATGGTAAATATCATATAATATGTTGGGTGTCCATATTAGAGATAATCACCATGTTTAGAATGAAACCATCATATTTAAAAACACGATATTAATCATATCATATAATAAAATATAATTTGTTTTTACTACTGTAAATATATATTCAATTATTATTGGATCTCCTTCAATACTTTCAGAATATTTACTTATTAAAATGATTTTGTTTCTGTATTTTAAAATATATTTTTTTTATATTAACATATTTTAATGACAGTATATTTATTGAACAAAATGTAATTATTTTATTTTTCAAAATAAGCAGAAAATAGTACAAACTTTGCTAAAGTGATTGTTTTGAACTAGTATTAAATTATAAAAAAAAAAAAAAAACATTATTTTTAGCTGAAGTATTTGTATCAATACCGTGTGCCCCGTGCGTGGGGTAAAAGGCCCCCTTGCCACCTCATACATTTATAAGATTTTTAAACAAAAACAATTTGAATGATTATTTTCAAACAAAATCTGTTGCTCCATTAATGTTCAATACAAACGTATATATTTTTCCTGCACTTATACATTTTAGTCGCAGTGAATAGCACATTTTTTCTTAAGGTTAATTAATTTACACTTAATTTCAGCTGAATAATCTCAAATATATAGTTTCAATGTTCTGAACTGTATGGATGGTGTATTTATAGTGGTGTGTGTTTGGGGTCTGTAGACTGCAGCTGTAAACGCTGTGATCCTCAAAGACTCATTTATTCAGGCCATCAGATGAACAGTCTGTGTGTCAACTCAACATTAATAGACACATAGAGCACATGCGGCCACACACACACACACACACATACTTGCATTTGTGGTTTACGGGGACTCTCCATAGGCGTAATGGTTTTTATACTGTACAAACTGTATTTTCTATTGCCCTACACCAACCCTACCCCTTATAGAAAACTACTGACAATTTTTGCATTTCATAAAACACCATTTTGTATGTTTTTTTTAAGCATTTTGTTTTACGGGGGACACAGGAAGTGTCCTCATAAGCCATGTTTACGTTGTAGTACCCATGTCATTATACACATTTGTGTCCTCATACACCATATATACCTGTACACACACACACACTGACAGTCAGAGTTACAAATGACCTGCTCTTATCATTCGATCGTGGTTGTATCTCTCTATTAGTGCTAATAGATCTTAGCGCTGCGTTCGACACTATCGACCACAACATTCTTTTGAATAGACTAGAAAATGATGTTGGCATTAGTGGATTGTGCATGGTTCAAATCGTACCTATCTGACCGCCATTAATTCTAAGCAGTGAATGAAGAGGTATCATATCGATCACAAGTGCAGTATGGAGTACCTCAGGGCTCAGTACTAGGACAGTTACTTTTCACGCTGTACATGTTACCCTTGGGAGATATCATCAGGAAAAATGGTGTTAACTTTCACTGTTATGCTGATGATACTCAGCTCTATGTTTCTTCACGGCCCGACGAAACATACCAATTTGAAAAACTAACGGAATGCATAGTTGATATAAAAACTGGATGACTAGTAATTTCTTATTAGCCCGGTTCTGTCAACACTGCACTGGCTCCCTATTAATACATCGTATACATTTTAAAATATTGCTAATTACCTATAAAGCCCTGAATGGTTTAGCATCTCAGTATTTGAGCGAGCCCTTATTGCATTATAGTCCTCCACTTCTGATGTGTTCTCAAAACTGTCAGTTTATCCATTGTATTATGTTCCGGGACAATTTGACCCATTTTGATTTTCGAGCTGTCGGAAATACCAGTTAATCTGTGATTTTATTCTTGATATTTTGTGACTTTTTCTTTAGGGCCATGAACATGCATGCAAAGTGAGGATAGACTGATGTGTTTTGAAGTGTACACAAATAATTTTCTGACCATTTTGATGTTCACGGGTCAATTTGACCCACATTTTTTTTTTTTTCTTGGCAACTGTACAGACCCAAATTAAATATATTTCTTGGGAATATGTTGTTATGTTGGTGTTTTGCTACCCTGGAAAGGGAAAAAAGGAGCCTTTTCTCATTATTTTCAGTGCTGAAAAAGACTTTCTCAGACTCAGATGATAAAAGTGAGCTATCATTTCTATTTCCAATGTATATGAAATACTATTTAACTTATCTTTTTCTTCCAGACATTTTGTAACTTTTTCTCATTTAGGGCCATGAACATGTCTAAATAAGTTGTGTTCCAAATTTGTGATATAAAAAGTTGAGGTTCCTATGCAATTTTGTTTAGGCGTTATATCAAAACTAGCCACCGGGTGCCATTCAAACTCCATATATATATATAATTTTTTTTTGAATGCAATTTTTCTGTCACAAATATATATATTTTTCTCTCAATATTACTTCTTTCACAAAATATGTGTCACGCCCTTGGACTGTTTTGTGTATGTTTTCCCTCCCCATGTGCTCCGTGACCCAGTTCCTCCCGTGTCTAATTAGTAATGCTGTGCACCTGTGTCCCTCCCAATTCCCTTGTTATGTCATGTATAAGAGTTCCTGTCTGTGCATTCCTCGTGTGTCAGGTCTACAAGTTATGTTCACATGCCATTCTCCCTTCCCGTTGTGGATTTACTCCTGTGTCTGATCATTAAAAGACTGTTTAATGCTTCTCCGCGTCTCCTGCGTTCCTTCCGGCAGCGAATCGTGACAATAGCTGATATGGAATATGGAATCTTGAGACTCTGACCTTTCCAACGATATGTATTTTGTCAAGATTATAAAAAGTTTTGATTCTAAAAGCCCGTAATACATTTTGTAAAATGACAACCCCCACTAAGGGGGAGGAGCCCACTAAAATATTTTAAAATACCATTTCCATGGTAAAGCAATGCTCAATTTTAAAATGGTTTTCACAGGATGAATTTTGAGGTTTTAAGCTTTCAAATTATATTTAATTTTTGAAGATTACTAAAACGTGATAGGGAAAAATTTTATAAAAATGAATTTTTGTGACAAAGGTCAGAACTCCTATTATGATGTAGTATATGTTTTGAGGTGCACTCTTGTCATAAATTAATCTATAACTGTTCCTACATAATTAGTAACAAAAACAGTGATAAAATATATATTTAGGAGCCTTAGACCTTTCCAATGATATATAGTTTGTCATGATTAGATTAGGATTTAACTGTAATATAGTAATACAGTATAGAATATAGTAATATAGAAGTAAACTTCTACCAGCCGGAAAATGTGGTTAAACACATTTTTAAAAATCATACTTTTTGATATTAATTGTTTACACTGTGTGACAAAAACTGATAATTTTTTTTCTGTTCATACCTGATTCCTTCTTGTTTTTAATAATGTGATATTTAGGGAATTAGGATCAATTTGACCCGCTCCATCAAAATCGTACCCAGAAATCGAACATAATACAAGGGTTAAATCTAAATTAAAAACCCATCTCTTTAACCGGCTTACACATAACACACTAACACATTTCTAATATTCAAATCCGTTAAAGGATTGTTAGACTGCATTAATTAGGACAACTGGAAACACTTCCCATAACACCCGATGTACTTGCTACATCGTTAGAAGAATGGCATCTACGCTAATATTAGTATGTTTCTTTCTTATTCTGATGTCACCGTAGCAACCAGATCCAGTCTGTATCCAGATCAGATGGTCACTGCAGTCACCCGGATCCAGTACGTATCCAGACCAGATGGTGGATCAGCACCTAGAGATGACCTCTACAGCCCTGACAGCAGAGATCAGGACAGCTAGATGAGCCCCAGAGACAGATCCCAGTGAAGACCTTGTCTCCTAGACGGCCACCGGGACAAGACCACAGGAACCAGATGAGTCCTCTGCACAATCTGACTCTGCTGCAGCCTAGAATTAATCTGCTGGATTCATCTGGCCAGAGGAGAACGGCACACTATTTTGACACACTATTTCCCTCTTTAATACTTTAAAGCTGCTTTGACACAATCATTGTAAAAAGCACTATATAGATAATGGTGACTTAACTTGACTCACACACACACACAGACTGATGGATGGATGAGTGTTTGTGCTCGTCTGTGTGTCTGTGCTGATTTAAGTGCAATGCACTGATGCAACACTAAACACTACAAACCTGAACAGAACTGAGGAAAAAGTAAGAATTGTACAATTTAAAAAGTGATTTATTTTTGTGTTCTGTGGCATAAACAGGCTTTCAGATAAATGTGTTTTTGCCAGATGCTACACAATAAAGGCGAGTCACAACTTTCTGTGGTCAGAAAGGTGCATGTAGCCTGGAGTCAGTGGTGTAGTGCTGCGTGGAGCACAACTTACACTCAAGACACTGGCTACGTTTACATGCACAATTTTTGGTTAAATCGGACTGAATTCATTCCGATTGATGAATCTGAATGTAGTGTTTACATGAACACTAAAGAAAGTGATCGGGTCGATGTGTGTGTTTATATGTCACAGCTTCAAATCGGAATTTATAATTTTTTTCTACATGCGTACGCTGCACAAATATAGAGTTTCTCACTGTTTGCACATAATAACCACTCTCCTACACGGTTTCTTTATTTGTTTTTAACAGCAGAATTAATATTTATTCATTTTTGGATAAATATACATATAAACCGCTGTGCCGTGCTGCTCATATTTATCACACAGTAAAAATACAAATTAGAAAAATTAGAAAAGGAATAAACCACCCCCTTCAATCCGATCGAAATTTAATTCCGATCGAGCTCAATCGGATCGATTAAGGTGTTTATCACAAACGGATTATTTGGTTGCATGTAAACGTAGCCACTGTCAAAGCACACAGATTTCTGATGTCAGTGGGGAATCTGTGTGACCAACTTGAACTCCTTTCAAAATCTGCATTAGGAAATCTTTCGCCTTCACACAAAATGTGCAATTGTAAAGAGAAACATATCATTGTGTAGCTTCACCCACAGAGAAATCGAATTAGTCTAAAATAATCCAAATGAGTGCATATAAAACATCAAACATTGTGGAAACAGGGAATTGTCAGTGCGTGTGGTAAATTATGAAACTCAAACTGCGAAACACAGCTGGTCATAAATAATAATAGCTGTTTTTCGGCTTCTGCTCTGTGTGCAGTCATCTTATATAAGCTAGAAATATCATTTTTTAAACATAAAAACAAACAGTTGGGTTTGTGTGTGTGTGTGTGTGAGTGAGTGAGTGTGAGAGTGAGTGAGTGAGTGAGTGAGTGAGTGAGTGAGTGAGTGTGTGTGTGTGTGTGTGTGTGTGTGAGTGAGTGAGTGTGTGTGCGTGTGAGAGTGAGTGTGAGTGTGTGTGAGTGTGAGTGTGTGGGTGTGTGTGTGTGGTTAGGGTTGGGTTAGTGGATAAAAAATATCATTTGTTCAGTATAAAATTAATAGAAGTCTATGGAAAGTCCCCACAATTCACAGAAACAAACATTAACACAACTGTTATGTGTTGTGTATCTCCCAAGAAAGAGTCTTGACAAGAAGTTTGAAGCTCTGCAGCTGTTTGCTGCCAAAAATGACTGTGACGTCTGAATGACAAGCTCTTCCTCCGACCAAACACAGCTTTACTTCATCTGAGACTCATGCTACTACAGTAACAGCAATATTACAGTTATAATAATACTTTTTATGGTACTTTATGGTATACTTTTCCGTCCTTAGTCACTGTATGCTTGCTTTGCATGGAAAGGAGGAGCATGGACATTGTGTTAAATATCTCCTTTTGTGTTTTACAGAAGAAAGAAAGTCGTACAGGACTGAAACGACATGATCAGAGTAACTGAAGAAGTTTTATGTTGAAATATCCTTTGAAAGTTTTTTTTTTTTTTTTATGAGGAGAACGAAAGGGGAAACATAAATTAATGCTCTTAAGGGTCTGAAGAGGGAAAGCCATTAAAACACGAGTCTCATTGGTGTCAGACTGCCACGTTGTCGGTCTTGTGGCGCGGCTGATGTTGTCCAATGTTGTTCAGAATGTGAACGAGCCACAAATCAATGTGTTGGCGTCTGTGCCGCGCCGGTGATACGGAACATCTGTGTCGTGACGTATGTTCAGCTGCTCATCTTAATGCAAGCGCTTTAATCATTTTAGACACATACAGGACATGCCATTTACTGCATTTCTTTATGAAAAAAAAGACAATTCTATCTATACAGTACTGTGCAAAAAAATTCTAAAATTCTAGTGGCCTAAGACTTTTGCCCAGTACTGTATATGATTATATGCAAATGATATTAGTATGTATTTTTATTTGATTTATTTTTTTAATGAAGAGCATGGATGAACCACTAGGAGGCATAAGATATATAGCACCAACATTCATTAAAATCATATTTGGGCATCAACTGGAGTTTCTGGTGTGCTCTCTGTGTGTTGTTCGTGAGTGATGACAAAGTTTAGAAGGTGAGGGTCTAAATTTAGCAACTTTTCAGACTACCCCAGCAACTTTTTCTTCCAAAAGCACCTAGCAACAAATTTAGCTATTTCTAAAAATTGGTCATTTTTAGCAACTTTTGATAAGTGATTCAAAAGATAAAAAGGCACACATTTACCATCTAAATGACACAAAAAGAGGAAACCAAAGATGCCTAGCTGTACACACATCACGTGAATTAAGTTGCAAATGTGCAATTTAATAATAATGATTGAATAATTGTTCATTTATGATACACCTTGTTAGTAGCTTGTACATGTGATTGTTGATCAGCTAGTACATGTAAGAAAAATATCTAGAAAAATGGAAAAGGTACTAATAATTTTACTAGTACTAGTAAGGGAAACATCAAACTGGATTGTTCATATCCTGTAGTGAAGCGTTATAAAAATGAATAACGCCTTCCAAAGTGCAGTGTTCTATTACAGCTGCTGGCTTCACATCTGGTTCTACAAATGATTCTTTGTTTTATTTTTATTGTTTATAAATAATGGTCATTGTCAAAGTCATTCATTTGTGTCAGTGTACTGCCACTAAAATAAGTCAAATAAATCAAGCATAAATTCATAAATTAAATCTGTGATCTGTCTATTTTACCTCTGCCTCAGTTCTTAGACTGTTATTTCATGGCCAAAATTAATTTGATCTTAATATATAAAGCGGTGAGTGGATTCTAACTCGAACGCCTCTGATTCAAGATATCAACAGATATGTCTGTGATTGGCTATATTGCTCAACGCTGCAAAAACACGTTGAAATAGAAATCGCAAACCATAATGCACTGGGCTGCTTTTCCCAAAAGCATCGTAAGCTTAAGTACATCATAGACCCATTGAAACCAATGTAGCTACGATCAACTTAAGCTTACGATGCTTTTGGGAAACGGAGTCCTGGATAGTTTGCCAAATCTGCAATAAAATGCCATTATTACAGCTTTAACTGAGGGTGCTATTGATTTCGTTTGAGGGTGCTTAGCACCTTCTAGCTCCCCCGTAGAACCGGGCCTGCTCCGATACAGTGCTTCAATGTGAAATGTGTGGGTTTTTTGATTCAAGCTTCAGAGCTTCCGTGTTGAACGTATCATCGCTACTGCAGACATGCGTGAGAAAACAGTGACACTCACTAGAGATGGGCGATATCTTATCGTTTACGATTGACCAGTAAGAATTCTCCCCACAATAAGAATTAGTCTTCCCGCGATATTACGATAAAGTCTATTTGATGACATATTTCTGTGTGCGACAGTGCGGAGCGACATGGCGCAAGGCGGACGTGAAATTGAGAAGGAGTTGATCACTTTTACAATCTGGAACTGGTTTGGTCAGGGCTGTACTGTGCGACAAAAAATCGCTCTGAGCCTAACCCTGGTTGAAATAACTTCTTTTTGTGACCAGACGTGGTTTTATATTACAGAATTATAGTGTTATATACAGTGATAAAGGCTATCGATTACCGTTGCATTATAAATATACATTCCTTATAAAAAAATACCCAAGATTACTTGAGGAACACAGATAAACCATATATTTTGTGCAATCTAATGTTTATTGTCTTCAAGTTTTATCAGTTAAAATTTCCCTATCTCCGTTGTGCGTTTTATTCAGCGATAACGGGATACTTTGTCCATATTAGGGATTTCCTGGAGCGTCGTCAGTGCCATTACTTCTGCGATGCATATGTGGATTTTCTGTGCAAGAGCGCCCTCTGGCTTCCAGTGTGAATTAAAGTCATTACATTACGTGTGTACTCAGTAATGCTCACAACACCCTATTTTGGGTAAAAATAGGAAAGATAATACTTTTCTTTAAAGAAACAGGATTCCCTAAATTATCGTCATTGATATCGTTATTGCAATAAATACCAGAAATATTGTGATATATTTTAAAGCCCATATCGCCCAGCCCTAACACTCACCAGGAAGCGCTCCAGCCTGGTTCCCCCGGCGTTCCCTATGAAGATGCCGGAGCTGGGCTGGAAGGTGAGTGGGTCAGGGCTCCTGCGGAAGGCCACGCGGTGCTGCTCCTCACAGTCCATGTACAGCTTCACCTCCTCTCCCTGTACAGCCAGCGTGAAGCGCGCCCAGCGGCCCGTCAGATCGCCCATCTTGAATGAAGCCGCCTCCTGTGTGTGCGCGGCCCCGGGCTCGGTGTAGTACAGAACCATGCGCTGGGACCCGTCCTCCACCGGCGCCAGAGACACTCCCAGATGGACGATCTTCTGCAGTGCGTCTGTGACGGCGAACAGCACTCCTCCGCGCCGAGAGCTGGGTCTGGCCGTCACCACGATGGAGAAGTCGCGGTAGAACGGGTCGGGGATGAAGGAGCGCGTCAGGCGGCCCACGTTAGCGTCCGGACCAAAGCTATACGCCGGGAAGCCCTCCAGGCCCGTGACGAAGGACACAGACGGCGGCAGAGGAACGCCGATGAGCTCGGTGAGGTCCAGCTGAGCGCTTGAGTCCCATTCTGCACAGACGGAGAACAGAGTCAGTAAACGTGTCCGGACACAGCCGGTCGCCGGGATGCAAGATATCAATATTATTGTCCAAAAACATAGACCTAACCCGATTCCTGGTGAACGTGATTTCACCAAGTACAACATGTTCCTGGATTAAAGGGGTCATCGGATGCCTATTTTCCACAAATTGGTCTGTAACATAGTTTGGTTAAAATTTCTCAATGGTAGTGTAAAACAACACCCTTTTTACCCTGTCAAAAACAGCTCTGTTCACAGTGACCAGTGTCAGTGCATGTCCCTTTAAATGCCAATGAGCTCTGCTGACCCCGCCCCTCTCTTCCGTGGGGTGACGAGCCATCCTAATGAGACTGTAAACTTTAGCCACATTCGTCATGGAACTTGCTAACTAGCATGTTACTAGGAAAGGCGATTTGCAAAGATTCATTAAAAACTTTACACTCACTTCTACTGGAGGTATGATTCGCGCAAACATAGACACATTTAGGCAGATAGGGGGCGCATTCCCTTCAGAAACAATGTAATCCACTGCGTCTTCAGCGGCTCAGATGTCGGGAGTAAATGACGACTGCTATGTTCATTATTACATCCAACAACAGAACACCTCAATCGCTCAGGAGTCATTCTTGTCTACATCTGCTCCGGCGGTGAAACAATGGCGGACTGATGACAGCTCACTCAGGGCGGAGCTAAGGTAAAACACTAGTGTCAATCAACAATAGTGGGAGGGGCCTGGGTCTGTGTGACATCACACAGCCAAGAATCTGAGAACAGCTTGATCTGAGAAAGGGGTTATCATTTATCGCGATTTAAAAAAAGCACTGGGTGGATTTTTAGCATTGTAGGGTGGTTGTGTACACACACTGCCATCCTGGAACAACATTCCAATCAACCAATCAGAATTGAGAGATAACCTCAGGAAATCTCAGTTTTAGGCTTACGATCAGAGTTAGGTGTTTCTACACCCTTGTTAATCAGCTATCATTTCCCTCTGATATTAGGAATAAATTGTGGGTAGGGTTAAGTTTAGGGGTAGGGATTGGGTTAAGTCTATATTTTTGGACTGTAATGTTGATCCAGGAGCATTTTGCACTTGGTTAAATCACGTTCACTGAACAGAGCCGTTCTAGGTCATTCTGAGACACACGGATGAGTGGAAACATGTACACAAATAATAATCATAATCATAATCAGTGAAAATGTTGAGTTGAGGTGCTTGTTTTAGCTAAATTCTAGGGCAAAATCATCTCATTATAAATATCAAATAGTTACATCTGATTAAAAATGGAATGTGTTAATATCTATTAGCATTTCACATGACAACCAACAGACAGAAAAATTATCTTATTAATGACATTATTTTTCTGAAACAGATATATAAAATATTTTTAAAAACTATCCATCTATATAATTATTTTATTATTATATTTGGGGTTGGTAAGATATTTTCATGTTTTGGAAAAGGCCTCTTCTGCTCATCAAGGCTGCATTTATTTGATCAGTGAAATATTATTAGCTGTTTTCTATGTGAGTCTCTGTTAAACTGTAATGTATTTCTGTGATGCGCAGCTGTATTTTCAGCATCATTACTCCAGTCTTCAGTGTCACATGATCTTCAGAAATCATTCTAATATGCTGATTTGCTGCTCAAGAAACATTTCTGATTATTATCAATGTTGAAAACATTGCTTGAGCAATCAGAGTTTGAATTCCATCCACAGACTTCACAATGAATGCTTTACAAAACAAAAGACTTTATTATAAGCACACTTTCCTTCTCTAGTATTTCTTTACAGTCTCGGTCCTGCTAATACTTCATGCCACAATAAAAGTCTTTATAATCACACCATGCATTTTCCTGTTTATGTGCTGAGATCCGGCGAGCAGTTCTGCACACATTTGATCCGGGGCTGTAAACTGCCTCCAGGCATCCCTGCAGCTCCTACAGCTTCACTTCAATCGGCTGCTGTTTTCAGAAAAGATCTGATTGTTTCCCTCACAGATGAGAAACCAAAACAGCAGTGTCTGCCAGAACTACTGTACCACGGTGGATCACGCTTTAGCTTCATTTACATGTAACCAAATCAGCCGAGCAAACCGAACTGAGCCGGATCAGAACTGAAGCGCACACATGGCCTTGATTAGAGCGCAGGAGAAGCACAAACAATCAGCCGCTCTGTTACCGGCCCATCATCTGGAAGGGGTTAGTGCTGGAGATCTGGACCACAGGCTCTTTAATGGCACACTACAGCAAGACATGCCATCTTAGCACTCACACAACAGCTCAACGGCGGAATGAAGAGGTTATGCTCATATACTAATGACAGTTCAGCTCGGTGAGCTTCAGACTTCAGATCCCGAAGGAAAGGAATCTCCCAATGTTTTCTTTTACATGATATAAAGCAGGCCAAAAACCAATTCATGAGTCATATCAACCAGTGTGAGTGTTTATGCACACGATCTGATGCAGCTGAGTAAATAAAACCAATGAGGAGATTGTGAAGTCAGAAACCTGGCGATAAGAGTCTACGCAGAGGCCTAGAGGATGTTCAACCTCAGCGACGCCAAATCCAGCTTCAGCTTCAGCAGTTACGCTCACTAACGAGTCTTATAATCGACATACAGTGGGTACGGAAAGTATTCAGACCCCCTTCGCTGTGTGTACATTAATGAGGAAAAAAAATTAACTTAAATGATTTTAGCAAATGGCTGCAATATAACAAAGAGTGAACAATTTAAGGGGGTCTGAATACTTTCCGTACCCACTGTATATATGATCAGACGCAGCTTCACTCATAAATATGCTTCATGTTATTAGTCAGCTACACCAATTATCCTGTGACGTTGATCAGAGGCTATCGCAAGGAGACGCCGACTTAATAAACCCAAGATTCCCATCAAGCTCAGGATCAGGACTCCAACACAGCTTTATACAGCAGTGAGAACAGCGTGATATCACCTGCTGTTAAGTGGTTGTCAAAAGTGAACAGAGACACCTGATGCAGTCATTCAAACAAGACATTATTGTGAGAGTTGAGTGTTTCCAAGTGAAATGCATAGACAGAACTCGGCTGTTGACTGGATTGTGAAAAGTGAACGCTGAAGACTGGAATGGAGGCAAATCGGAATGCAATTTTAATTAATAACCGATAAGTCATTGACACTAAAACCAGTAACATGTATTAATTTCACGCAGAATTGACCTTTTAGAAATAGTAAATAATAGGCACAATGGCGTGCATTTAAAAGTTTTACTAACACCTTGAATTTTTCATAAAATCTGCAGTTACAATTATTCATACAATGGATAATTTATAAGCTACATTACAAGGCATAATTCATGCATTAAATTCTTTTATAATGCATTAAATATAAAGGTTTCAGGTAAAGTCTTACCAACGTTTATTTACATCTTTATATGCATGAAAGCATGCATGAGTTTGGAGACTTGTTTACATCAGTGAATACGTTCACAAGCACAGTCTTACAGTGATAATAACCTAATCACCTAAGCATAATAACCCGATAATGTGTCACCATGTAGGTCAGTGTTTTGTTATGCAAAACACACTCAATGATCAGTAATCTGTTATTATTTATTTCCATGTGCACACTTGTCCCTTCATGAATGCTCCATAGATGTGCCCGATAATACGATTTCAGCAGTCTGTTGTGCAACTAGTGGAAACACTTCGCCAGTATGAAGACGTTTGGGAACGACGTGTATTTCTCAGAGCAGAGAGGTTCACTCCAGACCAGATGAAGACTGGACAATCAAAGGCTTCTGGGTAACGCCTGAAGGTTTGAGTTACTGGCTCTCGGTGGGCTGAGGTCATTTAATGTATACATTTAATGTTAACGGTAAATATCTTTCTCTTTGAGGTCCAGTGGTATATGATGCACGAACCCCAGAGATCCAGATCTTGTGGTTGATCAGAAAGAACACCAGAAATGACGGGAACATGAGAGAAAACCACTGAGGTCCACGGAAGTGACCGCTGTGCTGTTTGTTAGTGATGAAGCGAGCGTGACGTTGAAACACAGATTCAGAAACAGACCCTTGGCTCACACTGAGAAAATCAGAATCTGATGAAGTTTGTAAATGTAGAAGTACAGCGCGAGCGTGAAGGTCATCGCTGGCTGCGCAGCTCCTCATCTGTCTGAGCTCGTGGATGAAGTGTTTTTAGTGAGAAAATGAGCAGATGCAGCAGAATGAAGGGATCTCAGTTGTCCAAAATGAGGTCTTGAATTTGGCAGATCGTGCAGCACAGGGAGGAGTGTTAAACTCAATCTATAGACACTCCCATGAGCCTCAGAGGAGACGACCTACATGACGGAACGGCTTCGCTTTATTCATGAGCTCATACACCAGAACAGCAGCGGAGCGACTGGATCGGAGCACCAAATGCTTAACCAAGACTAAATAAATGAGTAGAATGTGTAGAATGTGAATAATAGTCCACTGAGCACAAGAAAACAAGAGCACAAGAAGTTCAAAAGAACAGCATTTATTTGAAACAGAAATCTTTTGTAACATTATAAATGTCTTTACTGTCACTTCTGATCAATTTAATGCGTCCTTAGATAAAAGTATACATTTCTTGCCAAAAGACAAATTCTTACTGACTCCAAACATTTGAACATTTTCATGCTATATTTAATTAAACTTGATGAAAGCTGAATTAACTAAACTATATCTCATTGTATTGTAGCCTATTAAAGTGCTACAGATCTTTGCTGTCAGTCTTCACAGATCCTGTAATATCAGCTGAATCACACACTGCGCTACAGATTTCAGCATCAAGCTAAAGAACAAACACACACAGCTTTCATTTCTACCAGCAGCACATAAACAAGCAGAGCGGCATGTCTGTGGTTCCAGATTGTCCAGCGCTTTCACTGAGAGAGCAGAGCTGAGTAATTCATCACCGCATATTAATCTCTCGCTTATTCACAGAAAACCAACAGTAAATGTCCCTCAGATCCTTAAATACTTCACTGTGAAATATGTCGTTTCTCAGAAAATTAGTTTCTTCTGGCTGGTTGTTTAGTGGTCTGAATCAACAGTGCCAATGGAAATCAATGGCATTTTCTTCTAGAACCACAAATGAGACTCAGATTTTGGGAAACATTCGAGCAGTTCTTCAAACACAACGGCTCATGAAATGTGACTGGAGATGTCTGCTGTGCTCTGGAATAATCAGAAATCACTCACTGAAAGCCTGATCGTGCCGTAGCGGAGGAAAGCGTGGGTCATCATCACACTGAGCGCCTGACAAACACAAACACGCCGCTGTGAAACACAGACTGGAAGTAGCACAGGTGTGTCACATGCAGAGCATCATGGGAACGCTAGGTTTACTCACAAACATTCACAGACTCCTGAATGCTTTTCTCCAAGAGTAAACACACCGGAAACACAACTTACAGAGTGAACAGAGAACCAGTGACAACAGCAGCGCTTTATTCAGAAACGACTCGCTTCACACAACTACTTCAACACGGACTTCACTTAAAATGCTTCTTATTAATGTTGTTTTAACTGCTATTTTTGTGCAATACCAGTACATTATAAATTCATTAATAAAACATACTGTATGTGCTGGCCAAAACAAAACTTACATTTTCTTATAAATAGATTTTATAAATAGTGTTATGTAGGATACTGTATAATTTCACAATGTGTCCTGTATGGAAGCCTGACTCCACCATGGAATAACAAAATAAAAACAGTAATTGTGTTTTTTCTTCTCACATTTATGTCTTTTTTTCTTGGAATTGTGTGGTTTTTGTTTTTTTTTCGAAAAAATGTAATAAAATGAAACAAGTAACTGTGACTTTATATCTTACAATTATGACTTTTTTCTTGTTTTTCTTGAGTTTAAATTTCACAATTCAGTTTTTTGTTTTTTTTTCCCCTGAATTCTCATAAAAACAAGTTTATATTCAGAGTTTAGAGGTCAGAGGCAATTCTGAGAAAATACACTCCAACTTGGGAGCAAAAAACCTCTTAAGTGTCAGATACTGTATAAAGTTAGGACTGTTAAAAAAAATAATAATTTTGTGTTAATTGTGAGAAAAAAAGTTGCAATTACCCTTTTTATTTTTTAATTCCGTGGCCTCCATAGTCCTGCTGTTGGGGCATGTTGTCACAGAAGGTGTATTTAATTAACTGATGTTTTGAGATATACAGTAAAGTGTGACAACTAGCCCCAGTCTCCCCTACTAATGACTGTCCACAGAGGAGCCTACAGTCTTCAGTCCTTCAGCTTCACATCAACACAGCGATCAGAGGAACGACCGGCACTTTCTAACTTCTCAACTCAGACTTGACTTTCTTTGACTGTTCTCCTCATAGATGCAGATCTAAATGTTTAACATACATTTTTCATGTTTCTTTTGCAAAAGCATGCAAACTTCAAAACATATCCTGCATGCATGGTGTCCAGATTCTTTGTATTACAGTGACTTGATGAAGTCTGAGATTCTGTGTGTGCTTATTATGACTGATGATGATTGATCATATTTGGCAGAAGATCCTTCTTTTAGCAATACTTCAGCTGTTCTGACCCTTTGCTAAAACTACGAAGCATCTCTTGAGTCCGACTGAGTTTCTGATGAATCGGCCGCCGGCTGCGTATGAAGGCAAAGCAGAAGCACAGAAGACCAGGTGCCGATATCAGCCGCTGAGAAACACAAACACTGCAGATGCTGAGGAGGGGAAGGGAGCGTGTTTATGGTGGCACACGAGGAGCTGCTGACGGAGAGAGATCAGGAACACATCTGTTCCTCTGTTCAGTATGAGGATCTGTCCTGACTCCATTCACAGCCACTGAGATATCACTCAGATCTGTTTATACCTGAGCCAGCGTTAGTGCACTGATATCAGCACTGTGCAGTGAGAATCATATCTACTGTCTCTGGAAGAGTCTCTTCTGCTCATCTTGATCAAAAACACTGTGAAATATTATTATAATGTAAAACAGCTGTTTTCTCTGTGAATCTCTGTTAAACTGTAATGTATTTCTGTGATGCGCAGCTGTATTTTCAGCATCATTACTCCAGTCTTCAGTGTCACATGATCTTCAGAAATCATTCTAATATGCTGATTTGCTGCTCAACAAACATTTCTGATTATTATCAATGTTTAAAACATTAATATTGTTTGTGGAAACCGTCATACGTTTTATTTTTCAGGATACTGTATCATTTCACAATGTGTCCTGTATGGAAGCCTGTTTCCACCATGGAATAACAAAATAAAAACCGTAATTGTGGTTTTTCATCTTACATTTATGACTTTTTTTTTCTTGCAATTCTGTTTTTCCCCCACAAAAAAAAAAAAAACTTGTGACTCACAATTATTACAGATATTTCAATTATTTTTTCTTGTTTTTCTTGAGTTTAAATTTTGCAGTTCTGTTTTTTTCCTTGTAATTCTGAATTAAATCAAATCTCAAACAATTCAGAGTTTAGAGGTCAGAGGCTGTAGGCTTATTGGAAATAAGTGCAGACTTAGGAAAAAACGTTTCTGCAAGGTTAGTGCGAAATGATCATATCAGTCAATAAAGCTGCTTTTATTAAGTAAATACAGCATCAGTTTCCGTCTAGGTCAGTAGTACATGCAGGATTGTGGACAGAGAGATTCAGAAAGACAAAACTGAAGTTGAGGTTCCCGCCATGTAAGGTCAGAGAGTGCTGTGATACAAACAGATCAATAAACCCCTGACAGACGACACTAAACTGACAGAGCCTGGCCTCATGGACTCAGTGTGTTTGGTGGTAAACATCAGCGACTCTGCGGCCCACAACTATGTTTAAGCAGCTGAGAGCTCACACAGTGCTGAGAATTAAGAGCCTGCTTTCAGACCAAAGCCATTCAGAGCAAGTGTGAAGCTTTCCAAAGGAACAGGAAGACGAGAAAAAGAAACTGAAAAGAATAATGGAAGGAAAATGGGAACTGCTTGAGATCTTGTGTAACATTAGTGTAGGAATGACAGCTTTCAGGAAGGTTCCTGTCTCTCGTGAACATTCACTCCAACATGCTTGTAAAAGTATTAAAGGGGTGGTTGATTGCGATTTCACTTTTTTAACGTTAGTTAGTGTGTAACGTTGCTGTTTGAGCATAAACAATATCTGCAAAGTTATGAATCTGAAAGTTCAATGCAAACGGAGATATCGTCTTTTAAAATTCTTGCAGTTTAATGCCTACAAAAACGGCTGGTAGGGACTACAACGAGTTACTTCCCGGGTTCGTGACATCACAAACCCAGATAAACCCCGCCCCCAGGAAAAGGCAGCAAAGGGGGCGGGGCCATGCTGCGCTGCTTTAGAGAAGAGGAAGAGAAAACTAGAGGTGCACGTAAAAATCTATTCATATATGAATCATGATTCTGTCTTCTAACGATTCTAATGGATTCACAAGTTTCAAAATCAATGTTCTGAAGCAGTGGTTCTTAATACTGTTCCTCGCGTCGCCTGCTCTGCATCTTTCTCTCTCTCTCTCTCTCTCTCTTCTCTCTCTCTCTCTCTCTCTCTCTCTCTCTCTCTCTCTCTCTCTCTCTCTCTCTCTCTCTCTCTCTCTCTCTCTCTCTCTCTCTCTCTCTCTCTCTCTCTCTCTCTCTCTCTCTCTCTCTCTCTCGCTCTCTCATTCAGATCATCAGCTCAGTTCTGTTACAATTATACCTTTATTTTTACATAGCTATGAGAAGCGTTAAACATGGACGTGCATGCGGTTGCTGTGCTGTATTAAAGCTTTAATCAGGATAAAACCGTATATTTACAATACAACCGGAGCACATGCCGCTGAGGTGAGGGGCGGGACGTTAGACGTGCACTAGAGGCTGTTTAGCCAATCACAACACACTGGGCTAGCTAACCAATCAGAGCCCATCGCCTATTTCTGAGGGAGGGGCTTCATAAAAGCAGGAAATGATCAGCGTGTTTCTCAGAGAAGGGACAGAGCGGTGTGGAATAAAGGTAAATTATATGAAAAATTATGCGTTTTTTAAAAAACAAAGCATGTTAGACTGCACCCCATAAACACAATCAAGTCCACTGAACTTAGAAAAAGACCACTGAACCACCGCTTTAATAGTAGAGTGCTGATAAACTCATCAATACTGTCCTAAATGCTCTATGAAAACTGGCTTGAATCCTAATAACCAAAACTCAAGCAGACGTTTTATATTGCTGTCAAGACGTCAGTGATGAATGAGACGAGAAGCTTCATCTGGCAGTGAAGCGTCATTCTTTAGATGCTCTTTATGAAGAATCCTCTCACACACATCTGCCTGCTGTTCCCAAACCACAAACCAGTTACACACACACCGATTATCCTCACGGAGAGAACCAGCAGGATCCCACACACACTTCTGTCTGTGTGATTATGATTCAGATGATAAAACTCCACAGAATCCATCGGGAGATCCTCGTCCTCTGCTGCGAAGCCAAAATAAACACAGCACACTTCTGCAGGGATGCACCTTATAATGCTACTGTACTGATTAAATATGAATTCATAATGCCATGGCTCTATAAGAACAATCCAGTCACAGTGGAATTAAGGTTCCATATAATTGAAATGAGTAAAATAAAAGCTTATTTAAACAATACTTTAACAACTATTCAAGAAAACCTTCATCAAGAAACAAACGATTTGCTTTTTAACCCTCTAATGCATGATGTCCTCTACAATCAGTGGGTCTTTAAAGGACACACTAATTCAGGACTCAAACAGTGTGACCTAATTATTATATATCACATTTATATCTAATTCTTCATGAATTCACTAACAGCTGGTGTAACAGCAGGCGTGAGCTACAGCAGCATTTAGCTGAATCCGTATCTTCAGTGTTTAATGGGAAACCCTTAACTTGTGTTTGAACTCCACGTGTGCATCCACACATAAATCAGACCATCCAGCCATATAAATCTGAACCTCAGGCTCTACAGTTGATCTGGAAAGCTTTCGGACAGTTTTGTGGCAGTCGGACGACTTTCTCTGCTTATATGTGACTTATGAGGCTTTACAGCACAAAACTTCTGGAAAAATACAACTGGAACGTTCACAGGACATTTTTCATTAGCTTTTCATAGGGGACGTTTCTGGCTTTGCATACACAGAGGTTTACAGGAAACAGTACTGTTTAAAAATGCTGGATCTGCAGAGTTTGAGTATCTTGAAATGAAAAACTTGGTTTGCAACTCTCAGCCGGTTAAATCTGGAGTTCAACTGTTTTAGTTCTAGCAGACCACCTGGTTTGACCAGTCCAAAACCCCAAAACTAGCTTCTGAAACCCTGTGAAACCAGGCTGTCTCTTTTTAGAAGTGGGAGATTTGCTGAAAGATTTCACATCATAGTCAAAGTAAAGTTTCACAGCAAACACAAAACCCAAAAAACTAAACTTCCACTAAAGTTTTGAGGCACACATTCACTGACTGAAGCAGCCAAAGGGACGTACAAAAACATTATTAAAGAGATTTACCCATTCAGTTTTAGTTTCAGTTCTAGATAACTTTAATAACCTGCATTCAAGACATGATATTTTCAATATAATATAAATGAATGAGGACTAAAGCGTTCAAGCTTCATAAAGGACATGAAAGCACAATATATAAGTATCATAAAAGTGGCTCATGTGACTTGTGCACTATATTACAAGTCTTCTAAAGTCAAATGTAAGTTATTATTTCAGATTTAAATAATTATTCACTGATAATGTCTTCTCCTGTGAGCAGCTGCAACCGAATCAGTGAATCGTGGATCAGTGAATCAGTGGATCTGTGAATCAGTGAATCAGTGAATCGGTGGATCAGTGAATCGGTGGATCAGTGAATCGGTGGATCAGTGGATCGGTGAATCAGTGGATCGGTGAATCAGTGAATCGGTGAATCAGTGGATCGGTGAATCAGTGGATCAGTGAATCGGTGAATCAGTGAATCGGTGGATCGGTGAATTGGTGAATCAGTGGATCGGTGAATCAGTGAATCGGTGGATCAGTGACTGGATCTGCAGAGTTTGAGTATCTTGAAATGAAAAACTTGGTTTGCAACTCTCAGCCGGTTAAATCTGGAGTTCAACTGTTTTAGTTCTAGCAGACCACCTGGTTTGACCAGTCCAAAACCCCAAAACTAGCTTCTGAAACCCTGTGAAACCAGGCTGTCTCTTTTTAGAAGTGGGAGATTTGCTGAAAGATTTCACATCATAGTCAAAGTAAAGTTTCACAGCAAACACAAAACCCAAAAAACTAAACTTCCACTAAAGTTTTGAGGCACACATTCACTGACTGAAGCAGCCAAAGGGACGTACAAAAACATTATTAAAGAGATTTACCCATTCAGTTTTAGTTTCAGTTCTAGATAACTTTAATAACCTGCATTCAAGACATGATATTTTCAATATAATATAAATGAATGAGGACTAAAGCGTTCAAGCTTCATAAAGGACATGAAAGCACAATATATAAGTATTATAAAAGTGGCTCATGTGACTTGTGCACTATATTACAAGTCTTCTAAAGTCAAATGTAAGTTATTATTTCAGATTTAAATAATTATTCACTGATAATGTCTTCTCCTGTGAGCAGCTGCAACCGAATCAGTGAATCGTGGATCAGTGAATCAGTGGATCTGTGAATCAGTGAATCAGTGAATCGGTGGATCAGTGAATCGGTGGATCAGTGAATCAGTGGATCAGCGAATCAGTGGATCAGCGAATCAGTGGATCTGTGGATCGGTG
>NW_015542416.1:287062-288049 GCF_001515605.1 Sinocyclocheilus anshuiensis | reverse complement strand
GTGAATCAGTGGATCGGTGAATCAGTGGATGGGTGAATCAGTGAATCATTGGATCGGTGAATCAGTGAATCAGTGGATCGGTGAATCAGTGGATCGGTGAATCAGTGGATCGGTGAATCGGTGAATCAGTGGATCGGTGAATCAGTGGATCAGTGGATCAGTGAATCAGTGGATCGGTGAATCAGTGGATGGGTGAATCAGTGAATCATTGGATCGGTGAATCAGTGAATCAGTGGATCGGTGAATCAGTGGATCGGTGAATCAGTGGATCGGTGAATCGGTGAATCAGTGGATCGGTGAATCAGTGGATCAGTGGATCAGTGAATCAGTGGATCGGTGAATCAGTGGATGGGTGAATCAGTGAATCATTGGATCGGTGAATCAGTGAATCAGTGGATCGGTGAATCAGTGGATCGGTGAATCAGTGGATCGGTGAATCGGTGAATCAGTGGATCGGTGAATCAGTGGATCAGTGGATCAGTGAATCAGTGGATCGGTGAATCAGTGGATGGGTGAATCAGTGAATCATTGGATCGGTGAATCAGTGAATCAGTGGATCGGTGAATCAGTGAATCAGTAGATCGGTGAATCAGTGGATCGGTGAATCAGTGAATCGGTGGATCAGTGAATCGGTGGATCACTGAATCAGTGGATCAGCGAATCAGTGGATCGGTGAATCAGTGGATCGGTGAATCAGTGGATCGGTGAATCAGTGGATCGGTGAATCAGTGGATCGGTGAATCAGTGGATCGGTGAATCAGTGGATCGGTGAATCAGTGGATCGGTGAATCAGTGGATCGGTGAATCAGTGGATCGGTGAATCAGTGGATCGGTGAATCAGTGGATCGGTGAATCAGTGGATCAGCGGATCGGTGAATCAGTGGATCGGTGAATCAGTGGATCAGTGAATCGGTGAATCAGTGAATCGGTGGATCAGTGAATCGGTGGATCACTGAATCAGTGGATCAGCGGATCAGTGGATCGGTG
>NW_015542416.1:278012-285794 GCF_001515605.1 Sinocyclocheilus anshuiensis | reverse complement strand
GGTGGATCAGTGGATCGGTGAATCAGTGAATCAGTGGATCGGTGAATCAGTGGATCGGTGAATCGGTGAATCAGTGGATCGGTGAATCAGTGGATCAGTGGATCAGTGAATCAGTGGATCGGTGAATCAGTGGATGGGTGAATCAGTGAATCATTGGATCGGTGAATCAGTGAATCAGTGGATCGGTGAATCAGTGGATCGGTGAATCAGTGAATCAGTGGATCGGTGAATCAGTGGATCAGCGGATCGGTGAATCAGTGGATCGGTGAATCAGTGAATCAGTGGATCAGTGAATCAGTAGATCGGTGAATCAGTGGATCGGTGAATCAGTGAATCGGTGGATCAGTGAATCAGTGAATCAGTGGATCAGTGAATCAGTGAGTTGAACTCAAGAACTAGATCAACCTGATTCATGAACATCATTCAGAATGGTTCTGTGGCCTGAATCAACAGATCATCAGACTCTTTGTTCACAAATCAGACATCAATGCTTCTCTTATGAAATCTCAAAAAAGATTCTCACTGGCTTGTTTTTGTTCTGTTCCTCACATAAAACCGTCATATGAATTTGGAAGACATGCAAAAAGCTGCACAACCACTTCATGGTACGTTTTGATCATTTCAGAGCTTGACAAACTCAGTTAAAATTGATTGCTGTGATATTAAAAGAATCAGCAGGATACAGAACTGCTAAAGAACATGATAAATAACCATTCTTCTGCTTATCAAAGTTTTTATCTTACACCACAAAAACAGTGGAACATTTGACCAAAATAATTAAAGCGCTGAAACCTGGTGAGCTGCCATCACAAACACGAGCCTCGCGAGGGATGGACTAATGGATATTTGATTAATGAAGCTTCATCTGCTCTGATCCAGCCAAACGCTTACAGCAAACACTGCTGCTCTCCAGTAACGCTCTTCTGCGCTTAGCTCAACTGAAAACAAATCCCTGCATTTAATATGCTGTTTTTACATGAAGCCATTCAAGCCCAATACAATTCAGCATATTAGCTTATTAAAGAAATAACATTTAGGAAAGCAAATTGCCTCGGCATGAGCATAAATCAGCATCGCTGGAGGTTATTACAGATTGCACATCCAAACAGCTTCCACCAATCAAAGTGTTCAGAAAGTGATCTGTCCGTTCATTTTCTCAGGCTCACAGAGGCTTTCATTGCTCTTTCTCTCAGTCTGAGCTCCTTCAGGAGCCTGGGAACTTTCTGAAGATGCTCTTTGATATGTCTTCTAGTCTCCCAAAGTGTCTCTTATGAAAGACCTACTGTCTCTTTTACTTTTATTGGGCCACAACAGCATGTCGGATCTGAATCAGCAAATTTCCCCTGCGCAGATCAGCCGGGAACCACTTGAAACGGAGGAGGCCATATGTTTTAGACACCGCACCATCTGGGTTTGTCTTTGACAGGCTGTTCCGAGCTTCAACTCTACAATCGCTGGATTGAAGCGGCCAATCTGGTGCATAATTTGGACCACCCACAACAACTATAATCATTACAGTTGCTTTCCAAATCAGCTATATGGATTCACTTTCTGAGGTTCTCCAGACAGCTCTGAATTTGAGAACGATGTGGAATTAGACTCAATTTGAGATTTGTCTTTCAATTTTGAAGCTGGAATGAATTATGAATTATTATCATAAATTATGAGAAAAATAGATGTATTTTTCCACTTTAATTTGCAAAGTGCTGCTGGTTTGAAAAAAGTCTCTCAGTTTGGAAACCATGAGCTTATATCATAAATCAAATAGCTGAATTCAGGCATCAAGTGTTAAATGAATGAATGTAAATATACTAAGTCAGGACCACAGCATCAATATAATCATTACTATTGTGTTTAAAATACACAACCATTCAAAACTTTTGGGTCAGTATGATTTCTTATACTAGAAATTAATACATTTATTGATCAAGGATGCATATTTTGGACTTTCTATTCATCTGTGAATCCTGAAAAATAAAATGTATCACAGTTTCCACAAAAATATTGTGCAGCACAACTGTTTTCAACATTGATAATAATCAGAAATGTTTCTGGAGCAGCAAATCAGTATATTAGAATGATTTCTGAAGATCATGTGACTGAAGACTGGAGTAATGATGCTGAAACTACAGCTGCGTATCACAGAAATACATTACAGTTTAACAGATACTCACATAGAAAACAGCTGTTTTACTTTTTAATAATATTTCATTGTTTTTACTGTATTTTTGCACAAATGTGAATCGGTGGATCAGTGAATCGGTGAACCAGTGGATCGGTGAATCAGTGTATCGGTGAATCAGTGAATCGGTGGATCAGTGAATCAGTGAATCAGTGAGTTGAACTCAAGAACTAGATCAACCTGATTCATGAACATCATTCAGAATGGTTCTGTGGCCTGAATCAACAGATCATCAGACTCTTTGTTCACAAATCAGACATCAATGCTTCTCTTATGAAATCTCAAAAAAGATTCTCACTGGCTTGTTTTTGTTCTGTTCCTCACATAAAACCGTCATATGAATTTGGAAGACATGCAAAAAGCTGCACAACCACTTCATGGTACGTTTTGATCATTTCAGAGCTTGACAAACTCAGTTAAAATTGATTGCTGTGATATTAAAAGAATCAGCAGGATACAGAACTGCTAAAGAACATGATAAATAACCATTCTTCTGCTTATCAAAGTTTTTATCTTACACCACAAAAACAGTGGAACATTTGACCAAAATAATTAAAGCGCTGAAACCTGGTGAGCTGCCATCACAAACACGAGCCTCGCGAGGGATGGACTAATGGATATTTGATTAATGAAGCTTCATCTGCTCTGATCCAGCCAAACGCTTACAGCAAACACTGCTGCTCTCCAGTAACGCTCTTCTGCGCTTAGCTCAACTGAAAACAAATCCCTGCATTTAATATGCTGTTTTTACATGAAGCCATTCAAGCCCAATACAATTCAGCATATTAGCTTATTAAAGAAATAACATTTAGGAAAGCAAATTGCCTCGGCATGAGCATAAATCAGCATCGCTGGAGGTTATTACAGATTGCACATCCAAACAGCTTTCACCAATCAAAGTGTTCAGAAAGTGATCTGTCCGTTCATTTTCTCAGGCTCACAGAGGCTTTCATTGCTCTTTCTCTCAGTCTGAGCTCCTTCAGGAGCCTGGGAACTTTCTGAAGATGCTCTTTGATATGTCTTCTAGTCTCCCAAAGTGTCTCTTATGAAAGACCTACTGTCTCTTTTACTTTTATTGGGCCACAACAGCATGTCGGATCTGAATCAGCAAATTTCCCCTGCGCAGATCAGCCGGGAACCACTTGAAACGGAGGAGGCCATATGTTTTAGACACCGCACCATCTGGGTTTGTCTTTGACAGGCTGTTCCGAGCTTCAACTCTACAATCGCTGGATTGAAGCGGCCAATCTGGTGCATAA
The DNA here is from genome assembly GCF_001515605.1 of Sinocyclocheilus anshuiensis. Classification (NCBI taxonomy): domain Eukaryota; kingdom Metazoa; phylum Chordata; class Actinopteri; order Cypriniformes; family Cyprinidae; genus Sinocyclocheilus; species Sinocyclocheilus anshuiensis. Next base: position 282,353 of record NW_015542416.1, on the reverse strand, counting down.
TTTGGACCACCCACAACAACTATAATCATTACAGTTGCTTTCCAAATCAGCTATATGGATTCACTTTCTGAGGTTCTCCAGACAGCTCTGAATTTGAGAACGATGTGGAATTAGACTCAATTTGAGATTTGTCTTTCAATTTTGAAGCTGGAATGAATTATGAATTATTATCATAAATTATGAGAAAAATAGATGTATTTTTCCACTTTAATTTGCAAAGTGCTGCTGGTTTGAAAAAAGTCTCTCAGTTTGGAAACCATGAGCTTATATCATAAATCAAATAGCTGAATTCAGGCATCAAGTGTTAAATGAATGAATGTAAATATACTAAGTCAGGACCACAGCATCAATATAATCATTACTATTGTGTTTAAAATACACAACCATTCAAAACTTTTGGGTCAGTATGATTTCTTATACTAGAAATTAATACATTTATTGATCAAGGATGCATATTTTGGACTTTCTATTCATCTGTGAATCCTGAAAAATAAAATGTATCACAGTTTCCACAAAAATATTGTGCAGCACAACTGTTTTCAACATTGATAATAATCAGAAATGTTTCTGGAGCAGCAAATCAGTATATTAGAATGATTTCTGAAGATCATGTGACACTGAAGACTGGAGTAATGATGCTGAAAATACAGCTGCACATCACAGAAATACATTACAGTTTAACACATTCACATAGAAAACAGATGTTTTACTTTTTAATAATATTTCATTGTTTTTACTGTATTTTTGCACAAATATATGCAGCCTTGGTGAGCAGAACCGACCCCAAACGCTTGAACGACACAACATTAATGTCCAACACATCAAGTTCTCAGTCAAAACAGCAGAACAATTCATGTTGATGTCGTCAGCTCATAAAGTGGGGTTCTTCCCCAAGGGTGAATGCAGATTGGGTCTCACAGGACACAATAAAGCTTTGTAAACAATGTCATTAACATTGCATGGTGATGTGTTGTTCCACACACATTAAATCCTGGACAATTATGAACTGACAGGCGTTTCCTCCTGGGGTGCTGGACTCTAACAGCCAACGCTGCCCATCATCTCAGGAGCGAAGCCTGGACTATGATTGGGTGCTCTGCTAACTCACAGCAGAACCAGCTGGATGCGCAGATTTTATGACGTTGGCTGGAATGCACTGTGCCTCATGAGAATGAGACTTTTAAGCTGCTCTTGCAGGACTTTCCTCTGTGCGCGGTGTATATTAGAGCCGAATCAGCCGTGCATCTGAGTGCTTGCGTGTTTCTTGAGCTGTAGACGGTCTGATCCACACACAGAAATTCACTGTATTGTAAATACCAAAGGAAGCTGCAGTGGTTTTCTCCATTAAGCTTTTAACAGCCTAATCAAGATATCAGGAAAGCCGTGATTATCAGCTCAAATGATGTTTGGGTTTGCAGCGAGAGGTTTCGGAAACATTATCAGGCCGCTGATGGCCTGCAGTGAATTACAGTGATCTGACAGTGTGCCGCTGGTCTCTTCTTGCCCAAGCAACCAGTTCTTGGCCAGAATATGACCTTATGCTGATTAGTCAAAGATCTGGCAACAAGAGACTTTAACTTAGCTTACTTTTGATTCAAATGAGAAGGCAAATAAAATTGAAACGAAGCAGAACTAAATCATTTTCTGAGAGTAATCCAATGAAGGGAACACCCATGATTAAATCTGCAGTTCTGTGGTAATTCACTAAGAATGAAATGTGTCTTCTGAAAATTGCACATGATGTCCAAGTTGTTTTAATCACAGATTCAGTAATGAAATCAGCTAATAGTGCGAACACATGACAAATGAACTCAAACGTTTGTGAATCATCTCTGATCAGTTTCAACAGAAAGGAGAGGTGTTCAGGCTGAAAACTATTTTATGAGGTGATGATTTCAAGCTCACGCTGTGAATCATACAGAAATGTACACTTTTTGGAAACTAAGTAAGAATGAATGTCCACCATTAAACCTAACCATCACTGAGGCGTATGCAGATCATATGAGATCATACAAGCTGATATTAGCCTCTAATTTGCCAATATGTAAAATAGTTATGAACTGCCATGAGATTGTTTTGGTGACATGCACAAAAATATCCTTTGCATAAATGCCTGTGTCAGCAGTTAGAGACCTCAATATTTACCATCAAAAACATTTATACAGGTTATTAAAAGTAATAAGCGCTCATTGACGCATCTGTTCACACTATCATTAAACATTCCCTGTAATTCATTTCACTTCCGTCACGTAGCAGCTCTAGAAATGCCAGCTTTTATTGTGTTTTTCACCAGTGTGATTTAAGGGCTGTATGGATATACATCTGAAGGCAGGAAGGTCATATCCGGTCTTTGATGGAAACATTAAAAACATATACACCCCTGCTCTAGTCCTCTATTGTCCAGAGCTGACAAGAACTTTCCACTTACTCATTTCAGCCAAACGACGTGAAAAAAAGCACAACAACAGTCATGAATTCCATATGTGTGAGTTTAACATGGCTGCTGATGAATAGCTAGTTCACTGATAATAACACTATTCACAGCAAACCAGCCAACACAGGTCCAAAATGTGCATCTACATACATTCCCACAAAAACATATAGAGATCACAGCAGTTTCAAGCAGAAATGAACACCAGCATGTGAAGTGCTCGGGTACAAATCCGTTGAACAAGACTCACGATAAAAGAGCTCTCTTTTAGAAATGCCTGGCATGTTTTTGCAAGAGGTCTGGATTGAAATAACTATCTCTCTACACACACTCAAGCATTTTGATGTCTGAGTCAGAGCTTAAGACTTCAATAATCAGCTAGAAAGGAACATTACAATTTAGTAGTATTAGAAGTATAAGTTTAGAAGTATTAGAAGTATCATTCCAATATAGTGTTTATATAATGTCTCTAAAATAAAAACCCATAGGAAGAAAACAAAACATGTATATTTTCCGAAGGTGAAAGATCAGTGGGGCGTCTGTACGGCAAATGCAAACAATTAAGTGGAGTACAATGGGAATGTGTTTTTTCTATTGAGGCCATGGAACCATCCAGCCATGCTTTCCTGTTGTGGTGTGTCTCATGGACATTTCATTCGTGTTATTCCTTCTCTCCAGTCAGACGTCCCTGCCCAGGAGGCAAAAATAATCCTGTTTGAACATTCCTGTTGTGATGACATAATAGGAAAAGGATCGGTAGGTACGAGTGCAAACTGCTATTTTAACCTTTTCATGCTCTTTGGAAATATGAACACTTAAACGTCATCTGTAAGGGAACGGGGAGGATGGTACTGTATATAATATATATGCGTGTTATGAAGTGCTCTTGCTATATCTTAAGTGTGATGTAGACAGCAGGAGCAGCTCTGAGCAGACAGTGTGACCCAGGACAGAGAGTGTGTTGATATTAAGCATACTGGAGATGGTACAGGATTGGATTGCTCAGCTTTATTCTGATTGCACAATGACAGAAGATAAACAGGCCTCATTTGACTTCTTGGCCTGTAGGAAACAGTGGCCGTGTGCCGTGTGCATAACACAGCTAAATATGGTCATCCCGTTCTGTACGCACGGATTTTAATTGTTTAGAAGAGTGGAAACCACATTTTACAACCAAAAATCACTCCAGAAACATTCAGGTAGCGACAATTATATTATATTAGGGTACCATCACATATCGCATGAATAATAATAATAAGAAAAAAAATGTATATATATATATATTAGTGCTGTCAAACGATTAATCGTGATTAACCGCATCCAAAATAAAAGTTTTTGTTTACATATGTGTGTGTACTGTGTATATTTATTATGTATATGTAAATACACACACATGCATGTATATATTTCAGAAAAATATGTAATTTTATATATTAAATATATTTATTTACAATGTAAATTATATGAATATAAATATAGAAATGTAAATACATGTAAATATTTTCAAAATATATACTGTATGTGTGTGTATTTATATATATACATAACAAATATACACTGAACACACACATATATTATGCAAACAAAAACTTTTATTAAACTTTTGTTTGACAGCACTATAGATAGATCTATCTCTCCCCCCCCTTTAAGGTCAAGTTAATTTTATTTTCTATATAGCGCCAGATCACAACAGAATTAATTGAAGGTTAGCTTTCCGATAGAACAGGTCTATCTATACCTTGTTCTTTTATTAAACAAACTAAATAGCATTTAGTTTAAAAAGGCAGCGATTTAATGTAAATAGCACAGATGAGAAGAAAGGAGCGAGTGAAGGAGACACGCTGAATGAAACACACATTTAACACTAGAGGCAGAAATGCAGCCGTTACCCCGGTAACCCTGTAAACAAA
>NW_015542416.1:277187-277533 GCF_001515605.1 Sinocyclocheilus anshuiensis | reverse complement strand
AAAGTGCACATGCGGCACTAGAGGGCGCTGTCGGAGGCAGAAATGCAGCCGTTCCCCCGGTAACCCTGTAAACAAAGCAACTGCCGTTACCCCGGTAACCCTGTAAACAAAGCAACTGCCGTTACCCCGGTAACCCTGTAAACAAAGCAGCTGCGCTACTTTCTGAACTGTGTAAATGTTTCAGTCATTTAGATATTTACATCTCTGAAATTTCTTTCAACCAAAATAAAAGCATAATTGAAAAAAAATGAAATGTTAGTATCAAAATTTGACAGTTGTATTTATATATGTATTTGTATATATTTATATAATTAATTCTCTCTCTCTCTCTCTCTCTATATATATA
>NW_015542416.1:239132-276962 GCF_001515605.1 Sinocyclocheilus anshuiensis | reverse complement strand
TGTGAGCGTGTGTGTGAGCGTGTGCGTGTGTGTGTGTGTGTGTCTGTGTGTGTGTGTGTGTGTGTCTGTGTGTGTGTCTGTGTGTGTGTGTGTTATCTGTTATCATCAATGTACAGCATTATAATGTCAGGAGTGCTTTACACTGCTTTAAACGCACATTGAAGGATTCAGATTAGAGGATTCACTTCATACTGTCAGTGTGTACGTGGCCAATATGTTTCAACAAGCAGCTTGCAAACATCATAGCGGATCTGGGTAAATTAAGCTGTAATAAAAGCACATTAAGTGTTGTGTTTTCATTGACTCTCACATTAGAATCAAACAGCCATTAACATTCACAATGATAAAAACTAAACTCTGCGGTTAAAGCAGTAGAACATGCCACTGTTTCCTCCAAAGCAGAATTAGCATCTTCCTCAATGAGTCTCCTGTTCTGCAGGCCAGTGAGGGAAAAGATGAGACGTCGTTTCACCATTCTTGTTTGGACACTCTTGCTCATTTCCTTTCATGGAGTTTTATCCGTTGCCTAACATTTTCCAGAAATTGGAGGCAGACGTGTCAGAGAGGAGGAAGAAAAATCTTCTCACACTGTCAATCCAAATGTTTTAATATCACGGTGTTTGGGTGTGCTAATGCTGGAGTGTGTCATAATAATTCATTCCTGCACAGCAACAACTGCATTATGCAACACACACACACACACACTCACACTCACACTCACGCTCATATAAACACACACACACACACTCACTCACTCACTCACTCCCTCACTCACTCCCTCACTCACTCCCTCACTCACTCCCTCACTCACTCCCTCACTCACTCCCTCACTCACTCCCTCACTCACTCCCTCACTCACTCCCTCACTCACTCCCTCACTCACTCCCTCACTCACTCCCTCACTCACTCCCTCACTCACTCCCTCACTCACTCCCTCACTCACTCCCTCACTCACTCCCTCACTCACTCCCTCACTCACTCCCTCACTCACTCCCTCACTCACTCCCTCACTCACTCCCTCACTCACTCCCTCACTCACTCCCTCACTCACTCCCTCACTCACTCCCTCACTCACTCCCTCACTCACTCCCTCACTCACTCCCTCACTCACTCCCTCACTCACTCCCTCACTCACTCCCTCACTCACTCCCTCACTCACTCCCTCACTCACTCCCTCACTCACTCCCTCACTCACTCCCTCACTCACTCCCTCACTCACTCCCTCACTCACTCCCTCACTCACTCCCTCACTCACTCCCTCACTCACTCCCTCACTCACTCCCTCACTCACTCCCTCACTCACTCCCTCACTCACTCCCTCACTCACTCCCTCACTCACTCCCTCACTCACTCCCTCACTCACTCCCTCACTCACTCCCTCACTCACTCCCTCACTCACTCCCTCACTCACTCCCTCACTCACTCCCTCACTCACTCCCTCACTCACTCCCTCACTCACTCCCTCACTCACTCCCTCACTCACTCCCTCACTCACTCCCTCACTCACTCCCTCACTCACTCCCTCACTCACTCCCTCACTCACTCCCTCACTCACTCCCTCACTCACTCCCTCACTCACTCCCTCACTCACTCCCTCACTCACTCCCTCACTCACTCCCTCACTCACTCCCTCACTCACTCCCTCACTCACTCCCTCACTCACTCCCTCACTCACTCCCTCACTCACTCCCTCACTCACTCCCTCACTCACTCCCTCACTCACTCCCTCACTCACTCCCTCACTCACTCCCTCACTCACTCCCTCACTCACTCCCTCACTCACTCCCTCACTCACTCCCTCACTCACTCCCTCACTCACTCCCTCACTCACTCCCTCACTCACTCCCTCACTCACTCCCTCACTCACTCCCTCACTCACTCCCTCACTCACTCCCTCACTCACTCCCTCACTCACTCCCTCACTCACTCCCTCACTCACTCCCTCACTCACTCCCTCACTCACTCCCTCACTCACTCCCTCACTCACTCCCTCACTCACTCCCTCACTCACTCCCTCACTCACTCCCTCACTCACTCCCTCACTCACTCCCTCACTCACTCCCTCACTCACTCCCTCACTCACTCCCTCACTCACTCCCTCACTCACTCCCTCACTCACTCCCTCACTCACTCCCTCACTCACTCCCTCACTCACTCCCTCACTCACTCCCTCACTCACTCCCTCACTCACTCCCTCACTCACTCCCTCACTCACTCCCTCACTCACTCCCTCACTCACTCCCTCACTCACTCCCTCACTCACTCCCTCACTCACTCCCTCACTCACTCCCTCACTCACTCCCTCACTCACTCCCTCACTCACTCCCTCACTCACTCCCTCACTCACTCCCTCACTCACTCCCTCACTCACTCCCTCACTCACTCCCTCACTCACTCCCTCACTCACTCCCTCACTCACTCCCTCACTCACTCCCTCACTCACTCCCTCACTCACTCCCTCACTCACTCCCTCACTCACTCCCTCACTCACTCCCTCACTCACTCCCTCACTCACTCCCTCACTCACTCCCTCACTCACTCCCTCACTCACTCCCTCACTCACTCCCTCACTCACTCCCTCACTCACTCCCTCACTCACTCCCTCACTCACTCCCTCACTCACTCCCTCACTCACTCCCTCACTCACTCCCTCACTCACTCCCTCACTCACTCCCTCACTCACTCCCTCACTCACTCCCTCACTCACTCCCTCACTCACTCCCTCACTCACTCCCTCACTCACTCCCTCACTCACTCCCTCACTCACTCCCTCACTCACTCCCTCACTCACTCCCTCACTCACTCCCTCACTCACTCCCTCACTCACTCCCTCACTCACTCCCTCACTCACTCCCTCACTCACTCCCTCACTCACTCCCTCACTCACTCCCTCACTCACTCCCTCACTCACTCCCTCACTCACTCCCTCACTCACTCCCTCACTCACTCCCTCACTCACTCCCTCACTCACTCCCTCACTCACTCCCTCACTCACTCCCTCACTCACTCCCTCACTCACTCCCTCACTCACTCCCTCACTCACTCCCTCACTCACTCCCTCACTCACTCCCTCACTCACTCCCTCACTCACTCCCTCACTCACTCCCTCACTCACTCCCTCACTCACTCCCTCACTCACTCCCTCACTCACTCCCTCACTCACTCCCTCACTCACTCCCTCACTCACTCCCTCACTCACTCCCTCACTCACTCCCTCACTCACTCCCTCACTCACTCCCTCACTCACTCCCTCACTCACTCCCTCACTCACTCCCTCACTCACTCCCTCACTCACTCCCTCACTCACTCCCTCACTCACTCCCTCACTCACTCCCTCACTCACTCCCTCACTCACTCCCTCACTCACTCCCTCACTCACTCCCTCACTCACTCCCTCACTCACTCCCTCACTCACTCCCTCACTCACTCCCTCACTCACTCCCTCACTCACTCCCTCACTCACTCCCTCACTCACTCCCTCACTCACTCCCTCACTCACTCCCTCACTCACTCCCTCACTCACTCCCTCACTCACTCCCTCACTCACTCCCTCACTCACTCCCTCACTCACTCCCTCACTCACTCCCTCACTCACTCCCTCACTCACTCCCTCACTCACTCCCTCACTCACTCCCTCACTCACTCCCTCACTCACTCCCTCACTCACTCCCTCACTCACTCCCTCACTCACTCCCTCACTCACTCCCTCACTCACTCCCTCACTCACTCCCTCACTCACTCCCTCACTCACTCCCTCACTCACTCCCTCACTCACTCCCTCACTCACTCCCTCACTCACTCCCTCACTCACTCCCTCACTCACTCCCTCACTCACTCCCTCACTCACTCCCTCACTCACTCCCTCACTCACTCCCTCACTCACTCCCTCACTCACTCCCTCACTCACTCCCTCACTCACTCCCTCACTCACTCCCTCACTCACTCCCTCACTCACTCCCTCACTCACTCCCTCACTCACTCCCTCACTCACTCCCTCACTCACTCCCTCACTCACTCCCTCACTCACTCCCTCACTCACTCCCTCACTCACTCCCTCACTCACTCCCTCACTCACTCCCTCACTCACTCCCTCACTCACTCCCTCACTCACTCCCTCACTCACTCCCTCACTCACTCCCTCACTCACTCCCTCACTCACTCCCTCACTCACTCCCTCACTCACTCCCTCACTCACTCCCTCACTCACTCCCTCACTCACTCCCTCACTCACTCCCTCACTCACTCCCTCACTCACTCCCTCACTCACTCCCTCACTCACTCCCTCACTCACTCCCTCACTCACTCCCTCACTCACTCCCTCACTCACTCCCTCACTCACTCCCTCACTCACTCCCTCACTCACTCCCTCACTCACTCCCTCACTCACTCCCTCACTCACTCCCTCACTCACTCCCTCACTCACTCCCTCACTCACTCCCTCACTCACTCCCTCACTCACTCCCTCACTCACTCCCTCACTCACTCCCTCACTCACTCCCTCACTCACTCCCTCACTCACTCCCTCACTCACTCCCTCACTCACTCCCTCACTCACTCCCTCACTCACTCCCTCACTCACTCCCTCACTCACTCCCTCACTCACTCCCTCACTCACTCCCTCACTCACTCCCTCACTCACTCACTCACACTCGCACACGCACACTCGCACTCACACTCACACTCTCACACACACACACTCACACACACACACCTGTCTTGGTAAAGTACGTTCTGTCTGTAATAAATGAAAGAGAAGAGCAGGCACGGTCGTCTCTGACCGCTCATATCATTGTTGGATTTAAGCCAGTGCAAGGAGGAAGCGCTTTATATACACTTGGATATTGATAAATTGGGAGGAAGAAGACAGCAAATATATAAACATATAAGGGAATAAACATGTAAGCACATAATAAAGTGTATTGTATATATTCAGATAGCTGATTCTGCTTACAAATGTGATCTCTATCTTCTTCAAATGTCTAAGGAACATTGTAAAGCCAAAGAATATGAAGGAAGTCCTTTTTATATGCTAACAGATGAGCAGGTGAATTACTTTCCCCTCGACCGCATTAAAGCACCTGGAGATCCTGTCAAAGCCTCAGAAGAACCCGAAACTAATGTGACTGTACGACTGTCAAACCTCAGAAAACCACAGCTAGATGTTACACAAGAATATCAACTCTACAGAACAAGAAATAGTGCTATTTCATCAGCTAATAATGTTGAGTGAAAATTTACAGTGAGCACAGAAATGACATGCTGCATAAAACAATTTCATTAACATGAACATTCACACTAACACAAATTGGTTATTTTAAGAACTGTTCACTGAAAGGTTCTTTGGGGAACCAAAAATGGTTCTGGCATTGCTGCAAAATCCCTGTTTCAAACCTTTATTTAAGAGGAGAAACTCCTCAACAACATAAGTGTGTCTCACATTATTAGGACTAATCAAGAACGTCTTTATTAATCAGGCTACAACAATATAACAGAATATAAAGATCAGACGTGGACATGAAGATAGAAAGTTAATAAGCAAGAAGCAGTAAAGACCAAACGGTGTCTAAGATGTGAAGTTTGTGCATCAAACAAACATCAGATTTAGAAAAGCAGCTGCTCTTTTACAGTACATTCAGAAGGCCGTTTTCTGTGGAAACAGCTGGGGCTGGAAATATTGGTCCCAAATCAGTCGTCTGGCTGAGCGCTTCACAATCATCTATCATCATATATCACAGGAGCTCTGGTGAAATCTGAATCTGAAAGCTCTAGAACTGTGGGAGGAACATCACACTCGTTCCTCAAACTTAAAGCAATAGTTCACCTCAAAACTAAACCTGTTCATTTACCCACCCTCATTTAGGGTTTCTGTCCATGCAATGAAAGTCAGTGGGGTCCAAAACAAATCAGTCTTCTCCTGCGTTCGGTGTAATGTGTCAAATATCAGCTGATGTCCGAGCAGAGAAACTGCAGTGTTATTGAAGCCCGTTAACAACAGCCAAGCCATTCCTCAAAACATATTAAGTTCATTATTAACATAAAACCAGGTCAAGAATGCGATCCTTTGGCACGCGTCCCGTTTGGACCGAGTATGAACAGCTCTGTGTTATTTTACAGATGGAACACAACACAGCTTTTGTGGACATGGTGTCATTCTTAGGGAAGATTACTCCGGCTCCGCCGCTTGTCATAACAGTGTGACCGAACGGAGTGATGTGCCAGCGATCTGTCATCATGAGGGTAACTGGGGTAAAGAAATGGGGTTCTGTGACCTTGAGCTGCCTCACCTGGACACAGTGTCTTAAAACTACCAAGGAGAAACTCTAGAAAAATAGCAAGTATGGACATAAATGAATAAATCATGTTGCAGCAACAGTTCATTGGGTTTTGCAGTGTCAGCGCACATCATCATCATCTTCATCACGCACATCTGAGCTCAATATGATTCATTCATTTATTCACCTGTCTGTTCTGAGCGTTTATGGGTCTCGTATCACCCTGAAGGGTTTTATTTTGTAATAATGACAAAAATATCCCACTATTGCACAGCTACTTACAAAGTACATCCACATGAAACCTTGATTTGCACATGTAGCTACTCTTAAAGGCACGTGGTGTGGTCAGTAAAACATGAGATGAGAGGAAAGATCTTTTGCATTCACTAGCAAAACCCCTCATCAACTCTGTTTGTTTGCTTGCTTTTTTTTTGTGAGTAAACGTTTCTCTGAGAAAAGCAATACTTTTTTTTTTTAAGAGAGTGCAAAACTTTTGCAAGTAAACACAAAAGCATTAAAGTAAACATTTTCCTCCCATCTCATTTTTCTTCTTCCACCATGTCCCCTTAGTGGCTCCGTAGATTTGAAATTAATCTTAAATTTAGATTACATTAAAGCTTACAGAAAACAATGTTAAAATAGTTTGGTGGTTTGTGAAACAGATTACTACAGGAATAAAACAGGTTACTGCAACTTCGGAACTCTGGCTCATTTCTGCGAATCGATTCAGTCGAAGTTCATTTATGCGAATCGGTTCAGTCGAAGTTCATTTCTGCGAATCGGTTCAGTCGAAGTTCATTTCTGCGAATCGGTTCAGTCGAAGTTCATTTCTGCGAATCGGTTCAGTCGAAGTTCATTTCTGCGAATCGGTTCAGTCGAAGTTCATTTCTGCGAATCGGTTCAGTCGAAGTTCATTTCTGCGAATCGGTTCAGTCGAAGTTCATTTCTGCGAATCGGTTCAGTCGAAGTTCATTTCTGCGAATCGGTTCAGTCGAAGTTCATTTCTGCGAATCGGTTCAGTCGAAGTTCATTTCTGCGAATCGGTTCAGTCGAAGTTCATTTCTGCGAATCGGTTCAGTCGAAGTTCATTTCTGCGAATCGGTTCAGTCGAAGTTCATTTCTGCGAATCGGTTCAGTCGAAGTTCATTTCTGCGAATCGGTTCAGTCGAAGTTCATTTCTGCGAATCGGTTCAGTCGAAGTTCATTTCTGCGAATCGGTTCAGTCGAAGTTCATTTCTGCGAATCGGTTCAGTCGAAGTTCATTTCTGCGAATCGGTTCAGTCGAAGTTCATTTCTGCGAATCGGTTCAGTCGAAGTTCATTTCTGCGAATCGGTTCAGTCGAAGTTCATTTCTGCGAATCGGTTCAGTCGAAGTTCATTTCTGCGAATCGGTTCAGTCGAAGTTCATTTCTGCGAATCGGTTCAGTCGAAGTTCATTTCTGCGAATCGGTTCAGTCGAAGTTCATTTCTGCGAATCGGTTCAGTCGAAGTTCATTTCTGCGAATCGGTTCAGTCGAAGTTCATTTCTGCGAATCGGTTCAGTCGAAGTTCATTTCTGCGAATCGGTTCAGTCGAAGTTCATTTCTGCGAATCGGTTCAGTCGAAGTTCATTTCTGCGAATCGGTTCAGTCGAAGTTCATTTCTGCGAATCGGTTCAGTCGAAGTTCATTTCTGCGAATCGGTTCAGTCGAAGTTCATTTCTGCGAATCGGTTCAGTCGAAGTTCATTTCTGCGAATCGGTTCAGTCGAAGTTCATTTCTGCGAATCGGTTCAGTCGAAGTTCATTTCTGCGAATCGGTTCAGTCGAAGTTCATTTCTGCGAATCGGTTCAGTCGAAGTTCATTTCTGCGAATCGGTTCAGTCGAAGTTCATTTCTGCGAATCGGTTCAGTCGAAGTTCATTTCTGCGAATCGGTTCAGTCGAAGTTCATTTCTGCGAATCGGTTCAGTCGAAGTTCATTTCTGCGAATCGGTTCAGTCGAAGTTCATTTCTGCGAATCGGTTCAGTCGAAGTTCATTTCTGCGAATCGGTTCAGTCGAAGTTCATTTCTGCGAATCGGTTCAGTCGAAGTTCATTTCTGCGAATCGGTTCAGTCGAAGTTCATTTCTGCGAATCGGTTCAGTCGAAGTTCATTTCTGCGAATCGGTTCAGTCGAAGTTCATTTCTGCGAATCGGTTCAGTCGAAGTTCATTTCTGCGAATCGGTTCAGTCGAAGTTCATTTCTGCGAATCGGTTCAGTCGAAGTTCATTTCTGCGAATCGGTTCAGTCGAAGTTCATTTCTGCGAATCGGTTCAGTCGAAGTTCATTTCTGCGAATCGGTTCAGTCGAAGTTCATTTCTGCGAATCGGTTCAGTCGAAGTTCATTTCTGCGAATCGGTTCAGTCGAAGTTCATTTCTGCGAATCGGTTCAGTCGAAGTTCATTTCTGCGAATCGGTTCAGTCGAAGTTCATTTCTGCGAATCGGTTCAGTCGAAGTTCATTTCTGCGAATCGGTTCAGTCGAAGTTCATTTCTGCGAATCGGTTCAGTCGAAGTTCATTTCTGCGAATCGGTTCAGTCGAAGTTCATTTCTGCGAATCTATTCAGTCGAAGTTCATTTATGCGAATCGGTTCAGTCGAAGTTCATTTCTGCGAATCTGTTCAGTCGAAGTTCATTTATGCGAATCGGTTCAGTCGAAGTTCATTTCTGCGAATCTATTCAGTCGAAGTTCATTTATGCGAATCGGTTCAGTCGAAGTTCATTTCTGCGAATCTATTCAGTCGAAGTTCATTTATGCGAATCGGTTCAGTCGAAGTTCATTTCTGCGAATCGGTTCAGTCGAAGTTCATTTCTGCGAATCGGTTCAGTCGAAGTTCATTTATAAGAATCGATTCAAAACAGATCACGGTACTGTGACGTCATACGCCGATCATCTCGAACAAACCTTATGACATCAAGTTCACACGCTCTAAACAGCGAATAACGCGAACATTTCGCGTTTTTTTCCAATTATGTTTAATTCATATGTGTGTTTTGTAAATTTATACTTGTTACAGACATGATTAAGATTATAAGAACAATCATTTAGAAATTAAATATAATTAGCTTTTACAACAGGCTACTAAAGTACTAATTTACATCTCGCGAGTAATAAAATGCTGTTGTTTATTAAAATCAATTCCTTTTCATTGACAGGATAAATCTATCATAAAATCAGCTCATAAACACATCTCCAGCGCGTTTCATGTGTTACATTTCTGCTAAACGGTCATTAAAGTAACTTACTTTTCGCTCCATCAGTCACATTTCAAGGTTTACTCCCAAGTCTCTTATTAGTCCTCATAAATAGCAAAACAACGCCATGACGCCACGCACGCACGCGTCGATTCTCCTGTAGTGAGTCAGTGAGTTGACTCGAGAACCGCTCGGACAGATTCAGCTGCGAACCGATTCATTAAAAAGACTCAAAAGAATCGGACACCCCACCTCTAACCGCATTTTCTGCATCTAATATAAACGTGTAAAGCATAAAAACACGCCTGGTTTGTTCTGTAAAACATGTGAGTGATGTGCCAAACCTGACTCAAAGTGCTGGAAGGCGATCCCAGAAGAACAGATGCACACAGTCAGGAAAGTCCAGCACCAGGCTCTGCTGATGAGAAATAAAGATGAGGCGAGATGTTTGTCAGAAGCAGATGAATGAGATATGGAAGCGCGGGTCAGAAGAGGAGTCACCTGAGCGCTGCATCGCTCGCTGGCCCCATGTCTCGCTCTGTCAGAGACTCTTCTGCTCCTGATCCAGCAGTCTCAGTTCATCCAGACTCGCTCAAACACTGAGCTCCCACCTCCTCAGCCCCCCTCACCTAGCAAACATCTGCTCGGTTTCCATGCTCTCCTCACATTTAAATGATTCTGCAACATGTATGCATGAATGCAAACTATATGTGGAGTCTGTAACGGCAGGCTGTGCTGTGTATAAGACCATGCTAATGAACAAGTAGTTTATTTGTGCATCTATTAGAAGATAGATAGATATAATGTACAGTAGTCCTGAAATGACACAAAAGTGAATGGATGTCATTGCATCGGTTAATAAAATATTAAACCAAGTGCTACAAATGCTTTTCTCAGAGCTCATTCTGAGATTTTCTTTTTTTTTTTCCTGATTAGCCTATTTTCTGTTTTAGTACATGTAAGTTCTTACAGTAAGTTGATTCTGTGTCCCAGCAGACGGACCACAGCTGTAATTCATCACATGAACACGACCCGCTTACTTCTGAGCTCCAAAAATCTGCTGAAATACTTTTGGTCTTAATTCTGAACATTTAATATTAAAATGACTGTGTATATGTATTAAAGAGTGACTTTATTACCCAGATACATTCTGGGACCTTAAAAATAGCATTACATGCAAAATAGCACATAAAATACATGAAAAACTGTGATTACTGAAATAAGTAATCTTATGTCTTATCAAGCACATGTACATCTAACACACTACAGTGTTTAAGAGTGAGGGAATCATCATGTCTGTGTGATTACTGCAGCATCTCGACACTAAATCATTTACACCCAACAATTCTGCTAGTCGTATCTCAGCGGCTCAATCATTCACCGTTCAGCTAAACCCACAGCCGTATCCTCCAGTCCTTCAGAAAGCTGATGATTCTGAGAACTCTCAGCTCTGAGATCGTGTCTGCATGTTCAAGCAGTGAGCTGCTGTTTGGGATATATTTTTAAATGTGTGCTGGACAAGCATATGAAACACATGACACATGACAGCAGAGTGAGTGATTTACTGGATGCTGTACGGTTGTTTAATGGCCATCACCTGCAGCTGTGTACCACTGAAATCCCCAGACGTCTCAGATGAGTAAACAGCTGATTTTAGAGCTGTGCCAGACGTCTGGGGTTGTGTTGCTCCAACAGTGAATGTGGCAATTCTCAGAAGAGCTGCATGAAATCCTTTTTGTTTCAGATTTGAGAATGACAGGGACTTTCCTAAAATTGCTGCCCAATTTTTAAGGGTATTACACCATCTGCAGCAACAAATAGGAAACATATTTTGTGCTTGTGGATACTGAGATCTGATGCATTAATAGATTGTTTAAGGATGATGACATTATGCAAGCCAATTAATCAGTAAAAGCCTAGTGACAGCAAATGTTTTTGCACATTTTTAACTTTGCCAATAACCAAACATGGCGCTGGTTCTTGCTTGTCTCATAAGTGAAACAGCTTCAATTCAATTCAAGCTTTCAAATGACTTCAGAAGAACTGAACATTTTACAGTTTTCTTTTATTATTATTATTATTGGCGCTTGATAGTCCTTAAAGGAATAGTTCACCCAAACTGAATGTCTTCATCCTCTGGCCATCCGAGACGTAGATGAGTTTGTTTCTTCATCAGATTTGGAGAAATGTAGGATTCTATCACTGCAGTGAATGGGTGCCGTCAGAGAGCCTTCACTGGAGGAAGAGTTATTATGGATTATGAACTCTATGTATTTTAGTTAAAAACATCTTAATGCTGGATTAGTTTCAGCTTTTGTCTTCTCCAGATGTTCACTGATGGACTGGAGTGCTGTGGATTACTTGTGGATTATTGTGATGTTTTTATCAGCTGTTTGGACTCTCATTCTGACGGCACCCATTCACTGCAGAGCATCCATTGCTGAGACACTGATGCAGTGCTGCATTTCTACAAACCTGATGAAGAAACAAACTCATCTACATCTGGGATGCCCTGAAGGTGAACACATTTACAGCAGAGTTTAATTTTGGGGTGAACTACTCCTTAAATAGTTTGATTATGTAAAAAAGAGCAGCATGAAGATTCCTCAGAATGTCCTCCTTTGTGTTCCACAGAAGAAAGAAAGCCATACAAGTTTGGAACAACATGACGGTGAGCAAACTCTCTCTTTAACCAGTGTCTGGTTGTCTGGTTAATGGAATTGAGTTGAGACCAAGTTTTTTTTATTGTCAAAACAAACATTACTCAGTGTGAGGGGAACCTTGTACAAACCGCTGGCTTTGCAGTGAGGATTTCTTCACTTTGACTCACATTCCCTCAGCGCTCAGCGCAGCAGATGAGTTCATTCCTGCTGATGTGAGACGTCTAGGAGACATGCAGCACAGGGTGCAAACTACGGGGGAGCTAGGGGCAGCTCGGCTCCCCTTAATAAGACATGGGCTCCCCTGAAAACGTGATTTGTGAAATTTTGGGGGGTCTCAAAAAATATTGCAATGTGAAATGCAATTTCAGTTTTGTGTAATGTGATCATCGTGGATTATTATGCGTAAAATTGCAAAAATATAATTAATTCATGCATGACGGTGATTTAAACAGTTTGTTGTTTCACCTATCAATTCGTGTCGATAAAGTATAATAGGGTAAATCCTGTATAGTGATTTATCCTATATAGTGCTTGCATAAAACAAGTAGTGCATACACTTGAAGCTGTTATGTATCTTTGTAAATCGCCTCGCGCACGCGCATGAATCCAACACGTATGACATTTCAAGGCAGCTCCAGTGATTTTCTCAGTAAAGCAAACTGCTGAACCCTGGATCACAATGTCCTTTTCAAATTAATATTAAATGCAGTTAGCTGATCTCTGAGTGTTTTTCACCCACGCAAGTAGGGCTTGAGAGCATCGTTATATGTAATTTCATAATTCTATTGTCTTTGGTTAAAGTGCTGCTGAATGTACTGACAGGCTTTTATTAAAGTCATTTCTGTTGATGCTTGTATGCCATGCATTTTGTGATGATGAAGCTGTAATTTACTATATTTCAAAAATATTAACTTTAAAGGGGTCATATGATGCTGTTTTAAAGATCTTCATTGACACTGCCGTATGAAAAAACATCCAAAATATTCTTCCTGAAGTAAATATTGCTGATTGTTTCAAAAGTGCCTTCCTTACTTTCTGGGACTCTTCCTTATTCGGTAAAGATTGATGTTTGATATCCTCCTTTGTTTCTCTGAGGTTTTAGTCCGTGGATAAATACAGGCCTTGGTCTGAAGAGAGGTCTTCTCTCTGTGACAGTTGTGTGGTCCTTTGGGTCTTCTGCTGTTTTTCTTGGTTGATTTAAACTATTCTTGTGGGTAATATAAGTTGTATGAAGTCTTTTTGTTTTAAATTTGTCAGAACTGACTGTCTGTCTTATTTTAAAACAATATTAAAAGTAAAATAATCAGGAGCTCATCTTGTTGCTGCTGCTACTCGATGGAACTCTCACTCTCTCTCTCTCTCTCTCTGTCTCTCTCACACGCACACACACACGATGCGCAAAACTCCGATTGCCAGAAAGTCAGAATTACCTCCTCTCCTAGGTTCACGAAACGGTCGTCCATAAAATGCATTGCTGTTCTGTTGTAAGTAATCTTAAAGATTCCTAAATGCATCTACTTTCGGAAGGCCAAATAAAGTGCTTTTGCTTTCGCACTGAAACACACAGCGTCTCCCTGACATGCTGCTTCAACACTAACTGCGGTTACTGAAACCACGCCTTCTTTCTTTGCGTGCACATTTGGGTGCATTATGCAAATATTCCCACATAGTGAGGTAGACATGTGGGGGCGTGTTAGAACGAGCCGTTTTAGGGGGGCGTGGCAGAGTCTTAACTATGTACTCTACATATGCTTTAGGAGTATGTTAGTCAACACATTAAAATAAGTGTACTTCTTTAAAGCATGTTAAATGATTATTCAAACAATGGTTTAAATACATTTTATATTTGACAAAGGTCACTCTTTAACGGTGTCTCTCTTCAGACACTCTCTTTTATTTCATTCATATTATATTATCTACATGGACAGTTTTTAATACTTTTTGAAGTTCACTAAAAGTGCTCATTTAATTCAATTAAGTGCACTTCTTTTTCACAAACGTACAAATGAAACTATGATGTCCTTAAAGCCAGATGAAGACCAGAACACAACAGTAGCCAATAAAACAGAGCAAATCCTAACAACTCATTGTGTGACGTGTGGCTGTGAGTGACTCAGAATAGAGTGGTTTAATTTGAGCTCTGGCCGACTCCTGCTGTTCAAACCCCGTCTGGAACATGATGAGACGGAGCATTTCAACTTAAAGTCTTCAGTCCTGTGCCTCTGTGTTATCAGCTGCTGTTGAGCTAATGTGAGCAGAGCATTCACACAGACCTTTACATCAGCGCACCACGCTCTGGAACGAATGAGTCTGAAGGAGCTGTTTATTTACTCAGGAGAACTTTATTGATTGATTTATCTATTTAGCTTGAGCCTTTTGTTTTTGGTACTTATGGAAAATATCAGTATGTGCAAAAACAGATGCAACATCTCCTCCAAATAAACATGCTTTCAGTAATTCCACAGAACAATAAACGGCCCAAACACAGATAATAATATCGCTTTTCACATAGTCACCTCACACACACTCACTCACTCATACACACACACACACACAGACACACACACACACGCACACGCACACGCACACACGCACACACACTCACGCACACACACTCACACACACTCACTCACACACACACGCACACACGCGCACGCACGCGCACTCACACACACACACGCACACACACGCACGCACGCGCACTCACGCACACACGCACACACACACACACACACACTCACGCACACACACGCACACACACACACACACACACACACAGAAAAGGAGACACATATGGGCTTTGTCCCTCTGAGAGAGATTTGCATAGTTTTTATTAATTAAAGGTTTTGCCATTTAAAACAGCCTTATGTAACACTGCATCAGCTCTAGTCAATTATTTTTTATGGATCTTGCTTATGGTCAAAAGGCAATAGTTCTGGCCATGCAGCGTATCAGCACACGAGTCACTGCTGCTGGGAGCCAAACATGCTGGAGGAATTAATGCAGTCATAAAATACCGCAATCATGAAACAAATGCAGCTAGTTATTTCTGAAAAGTGATGTGTAATCATCTGGATGTGGGGTATTTAAACTAAGCGACTCCACCAAAGTATTAAATACTGTACTTCTGCATAACAATAAATTAAATAAAAATGACATGATGTCATGTTACGGTGAACAATAAACTCTCTCACGAAGAAGATGAAGGCAAAACGTCTTTTAATAAATCCACAGAACAGACAGGCAGGATAAACACATAGTAGACTGCACAGGGGAACACAGGACAGACTAGAACTAAATACACAGGCAAATGAAGATGATTAACAAGACACGCCTGAACCAAATGACACAATCAAACTAGGTCACGGAAACACAACAGTCCAGCGGTGTGACACATGAGCTCTGAGGCAAATGAGTGGCGTGGTATTACGTATTAGGCCTATTTAAAAGCAGTTTATTGTATTTTAATTGGTTTTGAGAATGGTGTATTAAATGTATCTCTGTTTATTTTAAAATAACTTTTCTATGTGTTTCAGGATTCACAGATGAATAGAAAGTTCAAAAGAACAGCATTTATTTAAAATAGACTTAGAAATGTCTTTACTGTCACTTTTAATCAATTTATTTCCAAAAACGGTAGTGTATATGTATGCATACTGTACAAACTAATTAGTGAATAAGGAGATTCATATCTTTCAGTCATCTGATTTTGTGCTAATTATGTTTTTCTGTTCATGTCATTTTCACAAGCTGTCTCTTTAATGTTAAAGCAATACATTAGAGTAAGTTTATGTGCTGAGGATTGGGACTGAGAGGCTGTTTTAGCTGCTGTGTGTTACAGTCCTTTAGTTTTACACCTTCTCTGTTGTGGATCAGCTTGTCATCTTGGATTCTGCCACATCTTTCAATCACGTATGATTCATGTAAGTCCTCATCACAGCAGCAGCTTTGTCCTAAACCAGAATCAATCTTAACGCTTCCAGATTCTCTGCTGGTCTCACGAACCAGGAATACATTATAATGCACTCTGAGACCCACTCTGCAGTGCATGCGTGTGGGATATTGTTCTGGAAGCGTCTGACCCACGGCGCTGTAAGAGCTCTGGATCCCAGATTACGCTCGCTGACGCAATGGAATCACACGCGTGTCGTATAAAGCACTGACTGACTCTGTGTGGAAACATGTAGCTGGACGAGAGGGAAATACCCAACAATAACTAAAGGAGCCCTTGTTTACAGTCGAAGGTAACTCCCTCACTGCCTCATAAACAAACCCAAGCACTTCCAGAAGACTCATGCACGGAGATGTCGTACATTCTCAGAAAAGAAGGTAGAAGAGCCGAAACCTTTCCAAAGGCACACCTCTGGACCCTGAAGGCTGTATATCAACACCTTCTGAAAGGATTCCTCCTGTGTGTACAAACACACTTAACTGGAATATTCAGTACTACTACTTTTGATTTAAACATTTACATTTGTTCCAATAATTAATTAGCCACATGCTATGGAAGCCAGTTTTCGCCATGGGATAAAAACATTTAGGTCATCTAAAAAGGCATCTTCTCATCTCACAATTCTGGCTTTTTTCTTGCAATTCTGAAGGCCAGAATTGTGAGATACTGTATAAACTCATAAAAAGTCAGAACAGTGACATATAAACTTACAATTCGGAGAAGAGAAGACTTGTGTTGTGAGATAAAAAGTTACAATTACCTTTTTTTTTTTTATTCCATGGCAGAAACAAGCATGTAGATCCTTCATGAATGCAAGTTTAGAGTTTTAACTATACAAAGCTAGAGCTGTTCAAAGTGCAGATTTACATGAATAATATTCCAGAGCAAAGCAATGTGAAGACTGAAGGCATTCTGTGGATCATTATACAAACACATATTGGAAAAAACGTCCCACGAAGCATCTAAACAAAGCAAGACTGTTTGAGTCACACCCTGGTTTATTTCTCACTAACTCTTTTCACTTGCATATTTCCAAGCTTTTTAAGTCATTTTCATGCAATACTTTGTCATTTTTCCATGTGGATTTAATGTGGTTTTTAGAAACTGGTTACAATGAATGAGTTGCACTTCCCATCACCTCTTACATTACAGAGATGAGAATAACTACAACGAATAAGAGGCTGAACGCACATCGAGAGCTGCGTTCCTGTGAATCTGTCTGTGTTCTGCAGTCACTCATGCTGTAAATGATGCAGCAGAAACACAATGAAGCGATTACTTCAGCTAACGAGCTCATGCTGTTGTGATGCAGGATCAGTCGTCTAGCATCAGATCCAGCCCTCAGGCTCTTTCACATTAACATACATGTTTCTCATCTGAGATCTGAAACCATCTGGCCTCCGTTCAGCATCAGCGTGTTATTACTGACCGTCTCTCTCCTCCAAACCTTTCTATCACTGAACAGACGGAGGACTGGCGCTCTTCATTTTCATCTCTCCTTCAGAAAAACAACAAACTCCAAACATACTGATCTCAAATAAATGTTCCAGCTGGTCATTGCTGTTAATAAAACACCTGTTGTGACCAAAACAGA
This sequence comes from Sinocyclocheilus anshuiensis, assembly GCF_001515605.1. Classification (NCBI taxonomy): domain Eukaryota; kingdom Metazoa; phylum Chordata; class Actinopteri; order Cypriniformes; family Cyprinidae; genus Sinocyclocheilus; species Sinocyclocheilus anshuiensis. Next base: position 259,267 of record NW_015542416.1, on the reverse strand, counting down.
TCTATAATCCTGGAGAAAGCTATGCATTAGTGTCCGTTCATCTCAATAGCAGTTGCTTGGCTTACGCAGGACCCTCCGGAATGACGCGAAATATGCAACAGTATTTTTTAAAACACAATTTTATTTTATTTCTGTTTTATTTTGTTGACACACATCAGGAGAGTAATCACAATTATTTTATTTTTCTTTGGAAAAAAAACCCTAATATATCTAAATGTATCTCTAACAGTGGGTAGGACATAGAAAAAATTGATTACTATAAAATATTTTGTAATATTAATAAAAAACAATATTTATGAAATATGAATTGAATATGTGAAGAATTTGCTTGGGTTCTAGTACAGTGTCAATATGACATCTATTAGAAACAATCTTTACAATATGACACTCAGATGATAATGAGTGTTTATAGATGAAATGATGTAACAGGCGTTATATCTCAGGAACGGGTCTCTTGCTTTACATCATGGGGTCTTCGGCATCAGAGGGTTTGAAAACCTTTGTGTCATGAAATGGGTTTGCAAAACATGACCGTTCAGTCCAAAACTAAATCATGACCTTCACAAACAAGAAATAAGAATGACCAGAATCATAATTAGCACGGTTAAAGCTCTCAGCTTTCTCTCCATATTGTTGATATTTCGGTGATGAAATCATTTAACGAGCGCTTCATGTTGTTGTGTGTGATGTCTGGGTATTTGAGAACAGGTTTGGGTCAGTGGTGGTCTCTCACGGTCACTCTTTAACCATCATGACTGATGAGGACCGAAGCAGATGAGAGATGAGAGACTGGGAACATCCATTCACACAAGCACAGTCACGGAGAATCACAGTGACGCTGAATAAACTGCTCCGCACAGCAGCGACGGCACTGGAGAAGAGCTGCTTCTTTGAGAGCTTGCTTTTGACTGGGATCTTTGTTTCTGACCAGACGAGCGAGAGCAAAGATGTAAGCTCAGGTTTGCACTGACTGTACTGTACTGTAGTACTGTTGGTTTAAATGTTCTATTGTTCCTCAATGCATGTGTCCAGTCAGTAAAAATATCAGACTTAACTAACATTTTCATAAGCATAAGACATGTTAGTGTATCAGTTTAAAGAACACGATCTGGACTTACCAAACTATTTCACAACTACTTTTGTTTTTCTCACAAGTTTGTAACAAAAATCCACTTAAAAAATGAATCTGTTTGAACGAGCACAGCGCTTCTGTCTGAGATCTTTTCTTTCTCACATTATATGAAGTGTTGTGTAGGTCATAGCTGATAATACGAGTCCCTTCAGTCTCCTGAGCTCCTCAAGACGGACCACAAACCATCCACTGAGCATATGTAGCTGCGCACCAACACTCTCACGTTTGAGGGAAATGCCTATACACTATAAACTCACAGAAAACTTGATTTTACTTAAAGTGTCACGAAACCCCTCTGTTTCAGCGCTGGTCTTTCACTGCTTAGATCTGAAAAAGACTCCAGAAATGGGTGTGTAACGCTGTGGAAAAGTGGGAGTGACAACAACCAATAAAACACAGACCTACAACACACTCATTATACAGACAAATGAATATTAAAATATCTTTAAAACAGAAAGAATAAAGGCAGTTCTTTGAATTTTCGGTCTGTATCATTGTCTGCTGTGTATCACAATAATCCAGCATGGCATCGCGTGTAACACTCCAGAGACAGAGGAAAAGTTGAAATCACATCATATGACCTCTTTAAACTCACCCAGATTTCTGACCGCTGGTGATGGGTCTCGTGCTGTAGATCCAGACTGGCAGAGCTGATCAATCGGACCACACTCGCAGCATTAAGAACAGTTGCAATGGACACTATTAGAGCTTAAACGCTCTCAGATGGAACGACTGGACCGCCACATAGTGAAAACTCACTCGCATCAATTTCCTTCAATGAAATGAATCTGTCTTGTGTTTTGAGGCCATGTGTGGCATGTAAACACCATACGACTTTCAAAGTCTGCTGAAAGGTCTCGTGGGTAAATAAAAGCTTCTCGTCTGGGCTCGATTTAAACAGCACTGATCTGTATGTTACTGATATCCAATAAGAAGAGTAAGAATAACCCGACTCATTTACAGTAGTCTAGAATTAGGCTTATTCTGTGATTAAAGAATTAAACTGGAGCGTCTGGGACCACTGGACATGTTGACACTGGAAGTGTTTGAAAAACACCGTCTTCTCTTAAAATAATGGACAGCATATTGTAAACTGAGAATACTAAAAAAATCTTCAGTGGACTGGAAAACACACTGAAGTCAGTCTGACTTTGTATTTCACAATTACAACTTTATATCTCCATATTTTACAGCTGCAACCTTTTCTCATAATTGCTACTTTGTATCACACAATGTGGATTTGTAACTTTACCAAGTGACTCACAATGTTACTTCTTATTTGTAACTTTCTCTCACATTAACCTGTTTATTTGGAGTCTTCCATAGTTTCAGACCCTCGTTAACGCTCACAGCTCATTCAGACAGCGACGGACAGAGAATCAGTGTTGTTCTTTCTCTTCTGAAGATGCACGCTTCTCAAACTGTGTTGGCCAGATGAGAAAATGGTTTGTGTAATTTAACAGTAACAAGTCACAACTGGGAGTACAAACTCATAAATCACTGAGAGATTCAGCGCGGAGGAAATGAAAGCGAGTTGTTTGTTCCTGTTAGTTCTGCTGCGTTAGAAGATGGAGGTCATTAAGATGAAAGAGTCTGAGCATCTGCTGAGATGCTAGTAATGATAGACACAGACAAACACTGGGACGTCTGACCGATCTGGACTACAGAACATTAGAAGTGCTTCAACAATAGATATGTGCAAGCCACAGCAGCAATCACACACGTTATATTTGCAGAAGCTCCCTCTTCATGAACCCAAAGCGTGAAAACTCTCACATGTGACTGTAAAGAGCAGATGTTCTCACATTCAGAGTCAAACCCGTAAATGTGCGTCCTGTAGCAAAGCTACAAATGAAAGCACATCCGTTTGAAAGATTTCTGGGCATAAAGAGCTCCACGCAGCAGCCGGAGATCCAGACCTCAACACAAGCCTCTCAAAGGTCAGAGGTCAAAGCCAGGTACACTGCAGTCGTCTGTGCTGGAACATCCATCCGTCCTGACGGGACACTCGGAGGAGATTTCTGATGCTCAAACACCTAAATCACTTTATTAATCACTACATCTGTCTTGTTTTCCAGTAAAATATCTAAAAATCCTTTAAAGGGGTCGTGAACTGCCTTTTTTATTATTTTGTACTGTCCTCTGATTTTACATAAAAAAGCATAATTTATAAGTAATAGGCTATTTTGTTTATTTTTAAAGCTGTTTTAGACTAACGAGAAAGTGTTGAGTTCTGAGTAATGACCTCTTATACGTCAAAACATCAAGGGACTTTTGGTTTAAACAAGGTATAAAACATACTTAATTAAAATTATGAAAGAAAATTACTTAGTTCTGAAAATGTATTATACATATTGTAAGTTTATAAAAAAAAATATATATATTTAATATATTTTAAATAAAAAAATTAAATCATAAAAATGTAAATACCTTATACAATTTATAAAACGATATATAAATTGCCTTTATTTTTTCATTCCAATAATATATATATAATCATTCATCTAAAAAAAGTATATTGATATAAAGCATGAAAAAATATACATCAATGGGTCAAAAAAATCTTAATGGAGGAATTAATGCAGTCATAAAATACCGCAATCATGAAACAAATGCAGCTAGTTATTTCTGAAAAGTGATGTGTAATCATCTGGATGTGGGGTATTTAAACTAAGCGACTCCACCAAAGTATTAAATACTGTACTTCTGCATAACAATAAATTAAATAAAAATGACATGATGTCATGTTACGGTGAACAATAAACTCTCTCACGAAGAAGATGAAGGCAAAACGTCTTTTAATAAATCCACAGAACAGACAGGCAGGATAAACACATAGTAGACTGCACAGGGGAACACAGGACAGACTAGAACTAAATACACAGGCAAATGAAGATGATTAACAAGACACGCCTGAACCAAATGACACAATCAAACTAGGTCACGGAAACACAACAGTCCAGCGGTGTGACACATGAGCTCTGAGGCAAATGAGTGGCGTGGTATTACGTATTAGGCCTATTTAAAAGCAGTTTATTGTATTTTAATTGGTTTTGAGAATGGTGTATTAAATGTATCTCTGTTTATTTTAAAATAACTTTTCTATGTGTTTCAGGATTCACAGATGAATAGAAAGTTCAAAAGAACAGCATTTATTTAAAATAGACTTAGAAATGTCTTTACTGTCACTTTTAATCAATTTATTTCCAAAAACGGTAGTGTATATGTATGCATACTGTACAAACTAATTAGTGAATAAGGAGATTCATATCTTTCAGTCATCTGATTTTGTGCTAATTATGTTTTTCTGTTCATGTCATTTTCACAAGCTGTCTCTTTAATGTTAAAGCAATACATTAGAGTAAGTTTATGTGCTGAGGATTGGGACTGAGAGGCTGTTTTAGCTGCTGTGTGTTACAGTCCTTTAGTTTTACACCTTCTCTGTTGTGGATCAGCTTGTCATCTTGGATTCTGCCACATCTTTCAATCACGTATGATTCATGTAAGTCCTCATCACAGCAGCAGCTTTGTCCTAAACCAGAATCAATCTTAACGCTTCCAGATTCTCTGCTGGTCTCACGAACCAGGAATACATTATAATGCACTCTGAGACCCACTCTGCAGTGCATGCGTGTGGGATATTGTTCTGGAAGCGTCTGACCCACGGCGCTGTAAGAGCTCTGGATCCCAGATTACGCTCGCTGACGCAATGGAATCACACGCGTGTCGTATAAAGCACTGACTGACTCTGTGTGGAAACATGTAGCTGGACGAGAGGGAAATACCCAACAATAACTAAAGGAGCCCTTGTTTACAGTCGAAGGTAACTCCCTCACTGCCTCATAAACAAACCCAAGCACTTCCAGAAGACTCATGCACGGAGATGTCGTACATTCTCAGAAAAGAAGGTAGAAGAGCCGAAACCTTTCCAAAGGCACACCTCTGGACCCTGAAGGCTGTATATCAACACCTTCTGAAAGGATTCCTCCTGTGTGTACAAACACACTTAACTGGAATATTCAGTACTACTACTTTTGATTTAAACATTTACATTTGTTCCAATAATTAATTAGCCACATGCTATGGAAGCCAGTTTTCGCCATGGGATAAAAACATTTAGGTCATCTAAAAAGGCATCTTCTCATCTCACAATTCTGGCTTTTTTCTTGCAATTCTGAAGGCCAGAATTGTGAGATACTGTATAAACTCATAAAAAGTCAGAACAGTGACATATAAACTTACAATTCGGAGAAGAGAAGACTTGTGTTGTGAGATAAAAAGTTACAATTACCTTTTTTTTTTTTATTCCATGGCAGAAACAAGCATGTAGATCCTTCATGAATGCAAGTTTAGAGTTTTAACTATACAAAGCTAGAGCTGTTCAAAGTGCAGATTTACATGAATAATATTCCAGAGCAAAGCAATGTGAAGACTGAAGGCATTCTGTGGATCATTATACAAACACATATTGGAAAAAACGTCCCACGAAGCATCTAAACAAAGCAAGACTGTTTGAGTCACACCCTGGTTTATTTCTCACTAACTCTTTTCACTTGCATATTTCCAAGCTTTTTAAGTCATTTTCATGCAATACTTTGTCATTTTTCCATGTGGATTTAATGTGGTTTTTAGAAACTGGTTACAATGAATGAGTTGCACTTCCCATCACCTCTTACATTACAGAGATGAGAATAACTACAACGAATAAGAGGCTGAACGCACATCGAGAGCTGCGTTCCTGTGAATCTGTCTGTGTTCTGCAGTCACTCATGCTGTAAATGATGCAGCAGAAACACAATGAAGCGATTACTTCAGCTAACGAGCTCATGCTGTTGTGATGCAGGATCAGTCGTCTAGCATCAGATCCAGCCCTCAGGCTCTTTCACATTAACATACATGTTTCTCATCTGAGATCTGAAACCATCTGGCCTCCGTTCAGCATCAGCGTGTTATTACTGACCGTCTCTCTCCTCCAAACCTTTCTATCACTGAACAGACGGAGGACTGGCGCTCTTCATTTTCATCTCTCCTTCAGAAAAACAACAAACTCCAAACATACTGATCTCAAATAAATGTTCCAGCTGGTCATTGCTGTTAATAAAACACCTGTTGTGACCAAAACAGATCTATAATCCTGGAGAAAGCTATGCATTAGTGTCCGTTCATCTCAATAGCAGTTGCTTGGCTTACGCAGGACCCTCCGGAATGACGCGAAATATGCAACAGTATTTTTTAAAACACAATTTTATTTTATTTCTGTTTTATTTTGTTGACACACATCAGGAGAGTAATCACAATTATTTTATTTTTCTTTGGAAAAAAAACCCTAATATATCTAAATGTATCTCTAACAGTGGGTAGGACATAGAAAAAATTGATTACTATAAAATATTTTGTAATATTAATAAAAAACAATATTTATGAAATATGAATTGAATATGTGAAGAATTTGCTTGGGTTCTAGTACAGTGTCAATATGACATCTATTAGAAACAATCTTTACAATATGACACTCAGATGATAATGAGTGTTTATAGATGAAATGATGTAACAGGCGTTATATCTCAGGAACGGGTCTCTTGCTTTACATCATGGGGTCTTCGGCATCAGAGGGTTTGAAAACCTTTGTGTCATGAAATGGGTTTGCAAAACATGACCGTTCAGTCCAAAACTAAATCATGACCTTCACAAACAAGAAATAAGAATGACCAGAATCATAATTAGCACGGTTAAAGCTCTCAGCTTTCTCTCCATATTGTTGATATTTCGGTGATGAAATCATTTAACGAGCGCTTCATGTTGTTGTGTGTGATGTCTGGGTATTTGAGAACAGGTTTGGGTCAGTGGTGGTCTCTCACGGTCACTCTTTAACCATCATGACTGATGAGGACCGAAGCAGATGAGAGATGAGAGACTGGGAACATCCATTCACACAAGCACAGTCACGGAGAATCACAGTGACGCTGAATAAACTGCTCCGCACAGCAGCGACGGCACTGGAGAAGAGCTGCTTCTTTGAGAGCTTGCTTTTGACTGGGATCTTTGTTTCTGACCAGACGAGCGAGAGCAAAGATGTAAGCTCAGGTTTGCACTGACTGTACTGTACTGTAGTACTGTTGGTTTAAATGTTCTATTGTTCCTCAATGCATGTGTCCAGTCAGTAAAAATATCAGACTTAACTAACATTTTCATAAGCATAAGACATGTTAGTGTATCAGTTTAAAGAACACGATCTGGACTTACCAAACTATTTCACAACTACTTTTGTTTTTCTCACAAGTTTGTAACAAAAATCCACTTAAAAAATGAATCTGTTTGAACGAGCACAGCGCTTCTGTCTGAGATCTTTTCTTTCTCACATTATATGAAGTGTTGTGTAGGTCATAGCTGATAATACGAGTCCCTTCAGTCTCCTGAGCTCCTCAAGACGGACCACAAACCATCCACTGAGCATATGTAGCTGCGCACCAACACTCTCACGTTTGAGGGAAATGCCTATACACTATAAACTCACAGAAAACTTGATTTTACTTAAAGTGTCACGAAACCCCTCTGTTTCAGCGCTGGTCTTTCACTGCTTAGATCTGAAAAAGACTCCAGAAATGGGTGTGTAACGCTGTGGAAAAGTGGGAGTGACAACAACCAATAAAACACAGACCTACAACACACTCATTATACAGACAAATGAATATTAAAATATCTTTAAAACAGAAAGAATAAAGGCAGTTCTTTGAATTTTCGGTCTGTATCATTGTCTGCTGTGTATCACAATAATCCAGCATGGCATCGCGTGTAACACTCCAGAGACAGAGGAAAAGTTGAAATCACATCATATGACCTCTTTAAACTCACCCAGATTTCTGACCGCTGGTGATGGGTCTCGTGCTGTAGATCCAGACTGGCAGAGCTGATCAATCGGACCACACTCGCAGCATTAAGAACAGTTGCAATGGACACTATTAGAGCTTAAACGCTCTCAGATGGAACGACTGGACCGCCACATAGTGAAAACTCACTCGCATCAATTTCCTTCAATGAAATGAATCTGTCTTGTGTTTTGAGGCCATGTGTGGCATGTAAACACCATACGACTTTCAAAGTCTGCTGAAAGGTCTCGTGGGTAAATAAAAGCTTCTCGTCTGGGCTCGATTTAAACAGCACTGATCTGTATGTTACTGATATCCAATAAGAAGAGTAAGAATAACCCGACTCATTTACAGTAGTCTAGAATTAGGCTTATTCTGTGATTAAAGAATTAAACTGGAGCGTCTGGGACCACTGGACATGTTGACACTGGAAGTGTTTGAAAAACACCGTCTTCTCTTAAAATAATGGACAGCATATTGTAAACTGAGAATACTAAAAAAATCTTCAGTGGACTGGAAAACACACTGAAGTCAGTCTGACTTTGTATTTCACAATTACAACTTTATATCTCCATATTTTACAGCTGCAACCTTTTCTCATAATTGCTACTTTGTATCACACAATGTGGATTTGTAACTTTACCAAGTGACTCACAATGTTACTTCTTATTTGTAACTTTCTCTCACATTAACCTGTTTATTTGGAGTCTTCCATAGTTTCAGACCCTCGTTAACGCTCACAGCTCATTCAGACAGCGACGGACAGAGAATCAGTGTTGTTCTTTCTCTTCTGAAGATGCACGCTTCTCAAACTGTGTTGGCCAGATGAGAAAATGGTTTGTGTAATTTAACAGTAACAAGTCACAACTGGGAGTACAAACTCATAAATCACTGAGAGATTCAGCGCGGAGGAAATGAAAGCGAGTTGTTTGTTCCTGTTAGTTCTGCTGCGTTAGAAGATGGAGGTCATTAAGATGAAAGAGTCTGAGCATCTGCTGAGATGCTAGTAATGATAGACACAGACAAACACTGGGACGTCTGACCGATCTGGACTACAGAACATTAGAAGTGCTTCAACAATAGATATGTGCAAGCCACAGCAGCAATCACACACGTTATATTTGCAGAAGCTCCCTCTTCATGAACCCAAAGCGTGAAAACTCTCACATGTGACTGTAAAGAGCAGATGTTCTCACATTCAGAGTCAAACCCGTAAATGTGCGTCCTGTAGCAAAGCTACAAATGAAAGCACATCCGTTTGAAAGATTTCTGGGCATAAAGAGCTCCACGCAGCAGCCGGAGATCCAGACCTCAACACAAGCCTCTCAAAGGTCAGAGGTCAAAGCCAGGTACACTGCAGTCGTCTGTGCTGGAACATCCATCCGTCCTGACGGGACACTCGGAGGAGATTTCTGATGCTCAAACACCTAAATCACTTTATTAATCACTACATCTGTCTTGTTTTCCAGTAAAATATCTAAAAATCCTTTAAAGGGGTCGTGAACTGCCTTTTTTATTATTTTGTACTGTCCTCTGATTTTACATAAAAAAGCATAATTTATAAGTAATAGGCTATTTTGTTTATTTTTAAAGCTGTTTTAGACTAACGAGAAAGTGTTGAGTTCTGAGTAATGACCTCTTATACGTCAAAACATCAAGGGACTTTTGGTTTAAACAAGGTATAAAACATACTTAATTAAAATTATGAAAGAAAATTACTTAGTTCTGAAAATGTATTATACATATTGTAAGTTTATAAAAAAAAATATATATATTTAATATATTTTAAATAAAAAAATTAAATCATAAAAATGTAAATACCTTATACAATTTATAAAACGATATATAAATTGCCTTTATTTTTTCATTCCAATAATATATATATAATCATTCATCTAAAAAAAGTATATTGATATAAAGCATGAAAAAATATACATCAATGGGTCAAAAAAATCTTAAAGATGTACTGTAATATATGAAGTATTTATATTTTTAGATATTCTTTGAAAGTTTTATTAGGATATTTGTGCTGGAAATCAGGCCATTTTTGTTGTCGTTCAGTAACGACTGTAGTGTTGTGTCGGTCTTACTGTGAATTCCTCCAGGACTTTATGCAATGTGTGTTAAATATACGCACAAAGTCTTGGACTACACATGAAGCAGCTCGTGTATGTTCTCGGACCCCAGACTCCTCTGCTCAGGGACTAGCAGCGGTCACAAGCCGAAGGCTAAACACATCTCAGTCTTGTGTTCCTGTGCCTCCAGCAGACCTCCAGATCATTCATGAGTTAGAAAACAACTTCAGACAGAGATTCAGAGCGACTGGTGTGTTTGTCTCTGTCTCATGCACTACCTATGAAATCATAAAGACTCCTGAAGCTAGTTTAGATATTACTGGGTCAAAGGTCAGGAGAAATCCTCACGTGCAACAAGTGAAGCAGTGAAAGTTACGAAAACTATTCATCTTCAAACAGTCACTAATTCTTCTGTTTTTCCGCTTATTAAAGCAATTATGATTCAGAATCAAAACAAACTGATTCTGCCACGCACAACAGACAAAGACCAAGCGCTGTAATTCCTGCCGTCATCACAGTATTTCTGAATGACCAGATTCTCAGATATACAATACAGTCAAGACCAAACATAACACAAACCTCCTAAAGTCTCACTGAAGGCTGGGATTTCACCTCAAATAAACTGGACACAGCAGAACAGGACAAACATCCCGAATCTCTTCATCTTCCTTCATGCTTTCCATCGTTTCATTTACAGATCAGCGTTTATTCCCTCAATCAGCACAAGATTTATCTAGAAAACCCCTTTAAGTTTGAAATAATGAAATGTAGGCAAGATTTCACAGGCATAAAAGCTTTCGGTTGATCAGCGTGGAAATACAGTCCAGATAACTGGATTTTGCCTGCAAGATTTCACTGAAAATGTCAATTTATATCATTATGTTTCATTCTGATTTCTGTAATGTTTGGCCACTTTTAATTTAATACATCTCTTGACTAAATGTTTGCTTGTATGGAATAACAGGCTTCTGGAAACCAGTGCATCATGTTGGTGGTGCACTAGATATAGATAGAGATTATGGCGCCCTCGTGTGGACATGCGATGTAATGTAGACACCCAGTATAATACATGAACCATCACCACATGACTCTTTTATCTGCCTTATTATTAATGTAAGAGAGGATATTTTAAACTGTCAGTCGCTCAGTTATTTATCTGTACAAAAAACCAGTACGTTATGATGCTTGTTGTTGTAAACTGGAATTGTTTTCGCATTATTGCATTACTTTAATCACAAACACTGGTTTAATGGGTTTAGTGCAATTCATTTTGATTCTTATTTCTCTCTTTTTTTTGGTAAATGAATGCAAAAGGATTGCAATATTTTTTTCTCATCACCTTGTCAAATAAGGTGGACACAACGTCTAGATAAAAATACAAATGCATGAGAAAACCAAACCGGAGCTGATCTTGTGTTTCTCATTGGTCGGGGGAAATTAAGATTCCTTCTTCATTAACATATAAAATGTATCAATCAGAAAAAACAAAACCCCAACAGCTGAGGATTCCCTTTTATTCTTAAAATTGTATGTACAAGTGCAACTGATTTACTTCTTTATTAATGTACATTCAATATAGAAAGTTTATGTACGGCATATTACATTTAACATTTCACAATTAGTCTTTCACATACATTTGTAATCAGAGTCAGTACAATTTGTCCTTTGTCTTTTCAGACGCTCATTTGCAGTTGGTCTTGATGTAGGTATAAATAGTCGAGTGCTTTCTGGGGAAGGAAGGTTTTTGTCGGTTTACAGAACGATGAGATGAGAGACAAACCAGGACAGATCACAAGCAGTGCGGCACAATCAAATAATCACAGTTTCACAGGTTCCTTCTCAAGTTTCTCGTTCCTTCTGATACCAAGCACTTACTCGAGGACTTCAGAATAAAAGTAAGAATATAGAGATGCCAGAAGTCCAGACATGAGCTGAATGTGAGACGCAGGAAGACGAAGAGACAGGAAACGAAAAAAAAAAACAAATGCATAAAAATCTCTCAATACAAAAGTAAACTATTTTACTCTCCATGGAAAGAAATTATTTACGAGATGCGAGTGGATATAAAATGATAGAGGAGGAAGGGATCATGAAGTGCTGTGAGGGAGGATGATGGGCGCTCTCTCTCCGTCTGTTTCTCCGTCACTCTCAGGATCAGGATGGCGGCGCTCCGGAGCCGGTCCGTCTGTGTCCGGGTTTGTCTGGTGTTGTATTAGTCTGGTTCAGCCCAGGTCTCCGGTGTCGTTGTCTACGGGCGGCGGGACGCTCGGCATGACTGTAGAGCCGCTGCCTGCTGTCAGATAACCTGCCACTCCTGGACCTGAACACCACACACACCACACATTATCAGCATCATCATCATCATCATCATCACACACACACACATCACTCACCATCATCATCACACAAACATCACACACCATCATCATCATCATCACACACCATCAGCAGCATAATCACCATCACTCACCATCATCATCACACACCATCATCATCATCATCATCACACATCACTCACCATCATCATCACACACACATCACACACCATCATCATCATCATCATCACCATCACACACCATCATCACCATCATCACACACCATCATCATCACACACATCACACACCATCATCATCACCATCAACACACACACACACACACACACAATCATCACACCATCAGCATCATCACACACAATCATCACCATCACACACATCACACACCATCATCATCATCACACACGCCATCATCATCACACACCATCAGCATCATCATCATCACCATCACACACATTACACACCATCTTCATCTCACACCCTCATCATCTTCACACACACATCACACACACCATCACCATCACACACCATCATCATCATCACCATCACACACACATCACACACCATCACCATCACACACCATCACCACCATCATCATCACCACCATCACACACCATCATCATCACCATCACACACCATCATCATCATCATCATCACATCACACACATCACACTCCATCACCACCATCATCATCATCACACACATCACACACCATCATCATCACCATCACACACACACCACCATCATCATCATCACACACATCACACACCATCATCATCACCATCACACACACACCACCATCATCATCATCACACACATCACACACCATCATCATCACCATCACACACACACCACCATCATCATCATCACACACATCACACACAATCACCATCACCATCACACACATCACACCATCATCATCACACCATCACACACCATCATCATCATCACCATCACACACATCACACACACCATCATCACCATCACACACCATCACCATCACACACACCTTCATCATCATCATCATCATCACACATCACACTCCATCACCACCATCATCACACACATCACACTCCATCATCATCACACACCACCACACACCATCATCATCATCATCACCACACACACACACTGGTCATCATCATCACCACACACACACACTGGTCATCATCATCACCACACACACACACTGGTCATCATCATCACCACACACACACACTGGTCATCATCATCACCACACACACACACTGGTCATCATCATCACCACACACACACACTGGTCATCATCATCACCACACACACACACTGGTCATCATCATCACCACACACACACACTGGTCATCATCATCACCACACACACACACTGGTCATCATCATCACCACACACACACACTGGTCATCATCATCACCACACACACACACTGGTCATCATCATCACCACACACACACACTGGTCATCATCATCACCACACACACACACTGGTCATCATCATCACCACACACACACACTGGTCATCATCATCACCACACACACACACTGGTCATCATCATCACCACACACACACACTGGTCATCATCATCACCACACACACACACACACACACACACACACACACACACCATCAGCATCATCATCACACACACCATCATCACCATCACACACACATCACACACCACCACCATCATCATCAGCAGCATCTTCATCACACACACACACCATCACCATCATCATCATCAGCAGCATCTTCATCATCACACACACATCACACACCATCATCATCACACACATATCACACACCATCATCATCACACACACACACACACCATCAGCATCATCATCATCAGCAGCATCTTCATCATCACCATCATCACACACCATCAGCATCATCTTCATCATCATCATCATCACACACACACACACACACCATCAGCATCATCTTCATCATCAGCATCAGCATCATCACACACCATCAGTCTATATTGGCCTACACGAAATGTATTTCACTTAAATCATTGACAGATTAACAAAACGAAAGAAAAAAAATTAGCTGAGTTTCGGTTTATTGTGACACGATCCAAAGTTCACGGAAAGGAAAACGAGACAGCAGAAAACAGTTTTCTTTATTTTGCAAAAGCTTTACAGTTTTATTTATTTTACAGTTTTATTTATTTTGCAAATCTTGACAGTTTTGAATGATGTTTTGCTTCTATCTGTATAACCAACCAGCGCTGGTATGACCATATCGCGCCGGCGCCTCACGCGCACACAGACACAACATATTTTTGCGACGTTGCAGCCTGTTCATGATCAAAATAAAATAGAGTTAAAGAAACATAAAAAGTTGCACTGCTCCATTGTACGATCTGTTGTGTTCAGCGAGCACCGCCTCACTGTGCTGATACAGGAGGAAGGATGATGTAGATGCAAGTGAAGTACAAGCCTATTACATAATAAATAATATTTTAGCATCCAGATACGTCGCGAATATGGAAACACTTGGATGCGTACCGAATGAGAGAGGTAGACATCAGTTTCACCTTAAATTAATTTGTATTTGGATTGACGTTTTTATAGCCTAAATGCATAGCCTTAACTTTAGAGGATTTGTTGTGGAGAGAAGGAAACTAATAACTGTGTTTATCATAGGCTCTATATATATATATATATAAAATTAAATTTATGCATTTAGCAGACACTTTTATCCAAAGCGACTTACAGTGCATTCAGGCTATACATTTTTTACCAGTATATGTGTTTTCCCTGGGAACTGAACCCACGACCTCTTGCGCTGCTAATGCAATACTCTACCACTGAGCCACAGGTACTGAGCCTAATAATAAAATGCGACGTGACCCTACGCAACTTTTTTTTTTTTTCTCTCAAAACACAATTTTATACAAGTAGCATTTTTTTAACAATGCAGCAAACATTTTTTAATATCTTAAAAAATACTTTAATGTCTTTAAAGCATTAACAGATTTTTATCTTTTGTTTAGTAGCCTATAATTTGGCCAAAATCTGGAAAAGCTGATGCTGTATTGGCTGTGACTAAGCGCAGCGGGTTAAGATACCAGATCTCTTCCTGTTTTTTCTTTTTCTTTTTTGAGTAGAAAACGCTGCACTTTATTATTATTATTATTAGGCCATTATTATTATTAATGGATTATAAGCGCTTCTTATTACTAGTTTGTGAAGATGTTTGGGGTGTTTCGTTCCCAGATGCACGTTAAAGTGACTCAAACTCATTACAGATGCAGATGATGATTGATGCAGTTCAATGTGGATCTTTTACTGTGAAACAATTTAATGAACTTATTTTATCGTGCATCTTTAATAAATGATGACATTTTCCATTTGGAACATCACAGATGTGGATGAAATGTTCTGTACTGGTAGCTGGCTGGGAACATTTCCCGCTAACATTTGAGCTCTGTTGAGCGGATTCTTAAACACTGCTGATTGGCTGTGTGAGCCATGATGTGAAGCAATGATCATTGTAGCCAATCACAGTCATATCTGTTGAGCGCGTAAACACAATGGCCAATCAGCAGAGTTTAAGAATCCGCTCAACAGAGCTGAAATGTTAGCGGGAAATGGACGTTTTTAAAATGTCAGTACCGACTGGTATCGTGGTAGGCACTTTTGACAACACTAGCTGGGAATGTGACCTTTGATGGAAACACTCATTACAGCGCTGCACTGAAGAGCGGAAACACAGATGGAAATGAGTATGAAATGAAGCAGAAAGAGAGATGAAGCCATCAGAGGACAGTCTACCTGCTTTACAGTAATAAAGAGGAGGCTGGAAAAAACCAGGTGAGCTACTAAAGCCCACTGCGCAGCGGACTGCTGCCCGCCAGGAGAGACGGAGCGGACACACCTGAGAGAGAGAGAGAGAGAGAGAGAGAGAAGTGGAGAGAGAGAAGAGGAGAGAGAGAAGAGGAGAGAGAGAAGAGGAGAGAGAGAAGAGGAGAGGAGAGTGCAGAGAGAGAGAGAGGAAGCAAGCAGACGTCAGAACCAGCAGATGCAGAAACTGCAGCAGAAAGACCAGACAGCTCATATCAGACCGGCTACAGTCAGCGGGTCAGCACTGGTGAGGATGGGTCAGCACAGGTCAGTAGAGGTCAGGACGGGTCAGCACGGGTCAGTAGAGGTCAGGACGGGTCAGCACTGGTGAGGACGGGTCAGCACGGGTCAGTAGAGGTCAGGACGTGTCAGCACGGGTCAGTAGTCAGGACGTGTCAGCACGGGTCAGTAGAGGTCAGGACAGGTCAGCACTGGTGAGGACGGGTCAGCACTGGTGAGGACGGGTCAACACGGGTCAGTAGAGGTCAGGACGTGTCAGCACGGGTCAGCACTGGTGAGGACGGGTCAGCACGGGTCAGTAGAGGTCAGGACAGGTCAGCACTGGTGAGGACGGGTCAGCACGGGTCAGTAGAGGTCAGGACAGGTCAGTAGAGGTCAGTACGGGTCATGACGGGTCAGTACGTGTCAGCACAGGTCAGGACGGGTCAACACGGGTCAGTAGAAGTCAGTACGGGTCAGGACGGATCAGTACGGGTCAGAGTTCAGCACGGGTCAGCACAGGTCAGTATAGGTCAGTACTAGGGCTGGGTATCGATTCAGATGTCCCGATTCGATTAAATTCATTTCGATTCGCAAGCTCTCGATTCGATTCGATTCTCGATTTAGTAGTCAGTATGGGTCAGTACGGGTCAGTAGTCAAGAATAGTCAGTAGTCAGTACGGGTCAGTAGTCAGTACGGGACTGCTCATCCCTCACATGAGGCGCTGTGTGCTGGACTCACCCGTCAGGTAACCTGCGGTCTGGGAGTCGGAGATGAAGAGGTCATGTTTCTGGTCTTTGAAGGCACTCCACACAGTGGAACGAGAGAGGATCTCATTCACCTGAAACAAACCACACACACGTCATTTCAGATCACTGGCTTCAGTTCCAGAGGGTTCTAGCGCGCTGCTGGACGAGGACGATACCTGTTCTCCGAACTGCAGGCTGCGTGTCATGGATTTGAGCGCTTTGACGATCTGAGCTTTGGTTGCTGACGGGTTTTCAAGAGTCTCCAACCCGACTCCCTCCAACAGCTTCAGCAGGTACGGCACCAGATCCACCCGAAGAGCCTGAACACCAAAGAACATTAAATTACAATGAATCTATTAATAATAATAATCGGAAAAGATCGATTCGCGGCTTTTGAGAATCGATATCGAATCGACGTCATTTAAAAAAACGATTAATCGAAAAAAAAATTTTGCCCAGCCCTAATCAGTACGGGTCAGGACGGGTCAGAGTTCAGCACGGGTCAGGACAGGTACTGCTCATCCCTCATACGAGGCGCTGTGCTGGACTCACCCGTCAGGTAACCTGCGGTCTGGGATAGTTTAATACAAAAGACCGAAAAACTAATCACAGAGTAGCCTACTTTTTCGTTTAAAAACATGAGATGCAGTGGGATGGGGAAAAACCGCCATAAAGTCTCGAGACGTGTTTTTTAAAAGTTGAACACATTAATTTTACATGTCTTTCTAAACATGCCGCTCTCTGCGAGACACGAGTGCAACGGTGATAGATGTCCCTCTAGAAAATGCGTTCTGTGTGAACGGCTTGGTTTCAGTTTGGACGTAAACAACATCTTCTCTGCATTGATGTTCTCTTTCCGCAATATTTTGAATGAACAATGTAGCAGCGCCGCATCTAGTGGGTTCAACTGGATAAGCTATGAAAAACATTATAATGCAACGACACTTACATTGCATCTCGTGCGCCACTGATAAGGCTTCCTGACGCACACCTTAAATTGTGGATTTTTATTTTAAATTCGACGAATATTCTGAAAAAAATGTTGACAGCCCTAGAAGAGACCTCTTTAAGAAACATTAAAAATAATCCTAAAAACCCTAACCAACTAGAAACTTGTAAGAGTTTTTAAATGAATTAAAAACCTAATATTAAATGAAAAAATGTCTGTAGTGTGTGCGTCACCTGTGCGACCAGTTCGGTCTGCTCTCGCTGGAACATGCGGTTCAGAGCCTCGCAGGCCAGTCCTGCCATATCAGCCCTGAGCTTCATCCCCGTCATCAGCGGGCCGATGGTGTCTAACGCTGCCATGGAGCGCACGCACAGCTGCACACACACACATACACATCACTCACAGATTCACAGCATCACACGCAGAGCAGGCTGTGTTTGCGCTGTACCTCGTTGTCTGAGAGCACGTGGATGAGTCGGATGGCACTCTTGGGCACGGCGTTGTTCTTGTGGTTGAGCGCGGTCAGGACACGAGGCAGATGACCGAGAGGAGGAACCTGATCAGCCAGCTGCGTCTGTGAACTGAAGAGACACACGGCTGCGGTGCTCACCGTCTCCAGAGCCTCACCCTGTGACAGAACAACAGGTTCAACATTTTTGGGTGAACTAACCCTTTAATCGCATCCAAAATTAAAGTTTTTGTTTACATAGTATATGTATATACGTTATCGAGTATATTGCAAAAGCAAACAAAACACACCTACAGAGCACACGTATACATTACGTGATCAAGTGTAGTCGGCTAGACTAGTGCGCATTTAGAGTTCACTGCACGAGTCAGTCTATTAATATGCATTTAGAATGATCACAATATTCAAGATATGGAGGCAGAAAATGTATACATTTATATATAAATCACACGAAGAGTGCCGTTTTTTTCCTCCAAAAATTTACATGATTACAAATGTGATATTGATTTTATACAAATATATTAAGAGACACGTTTTAGACACCATATTGCCTGTTTTTGCTCTATTTCGACAACAAAACTCATTCCAAACACAGCACTGTTCTGCGTCTCTGAGCAACATGATAGTGTTTCGTTCCTGAATGAATCAACCGTTTAAATGATTCGGTTCAGTCGCAATGACTCACTTATTAACAGTGACTCGCTGCCACCTACTGGCGGTTTTAATTTCACATTTAATGTATCTATTCATTTTTTTTTAATAAATTCAAGTATCAGTATTCAACATTTTATGTTTAAAATATCAAAACATTATTTATGCATTTGAAGCTGCAGGTTAAAGCACCCCATGTCTCTCTGAGCTTCATTAAACAGTGTGTAAACGCATCTAAATGCCTCTTCAGATGCAGCTTCTGTGTTTCCTCTGCATTGCAAAGATTAATTGATACTGATATCATTTGCTTGGTAACAGCCCAAATGTCTTATTATTCTAATTCACTGATTAAATGTAAGAATTTGATTCAAAAGATGATGTACACTTTTAGAAAAAATGGCTTTATAAAGGTAACAATGCCCATAAAAAGTAAACATTTATTGTAAACTTATTGGAAAAGATTCATTTCTGTCACTGCAGTAAACTGGCCACCACAAAGAATAAGAAGAATATCAAAAACTTTAGGAGTCAGTTTAAGATACCAGCACAATAACACACTCAGCAAAATATCGCCTAATTATTGTTAGCGATAAAATCCCATCATTTTTTGTCCACACGGCAGACAGTCAGACTCAGACTCACGTTTGGGCTGTTCTTCTCCAGCAGAGCGGTCAGCGTGTCCATCAGCGACACCAGGAACTCTCTGGGCTTGCGTAAGACCCAGCCGGGCTGAGAGATGAAGATCCGCAGAAACACCCCGCCGACCTCCAGCTCGCCCTGACCCGCTCCGTAGGCCACCGAGAAATCCTCCGCCAGCTGCAGAAACACACATTCACTCAGCAGG
>NW_015542416.1:236254-239018 GCF_001515605.1 Sinocyclocheilus anshuiensis | reverse complement strand
ACTCAGCAGGAACACATCACAAGAGCCAGTGAACGCGTTTATAATCTTACAGTAGATTTCTCTTTCAAATAAATGCTGCTCTTTTGAACTTTCTATTCATCTGTGAGATATAAAATATATCTCAGTTTCCATTAGGGCTGGGCGATGTGGCAAAAAAATTAAATCTCGATTTTTACAGAACGTTTGACCGATAATCGTTTTTTTACGATTTTTAACTGGTCAACTTCAAAATGTAATTACAACATGATTCAAATAACTTTTTCTTTATTAACCCTCTAGTTAAAGAAAATTCTGATCCAAGTGCAGCACACATGAAGTTGTCAACATGATGTAAATGTTAAACAAATCACCTGTTAAATATCTTTGCAGAAAAGATGCATGAAAATGCTTTAAAAAATTCTCAAAGTCAAGGTAATTCAAATTCAGAATGACTGAAGGTATAACACCAGTAGACTATTAATAACTATAAATGTTCTGCAAAAACAATGAACAGCAGCTTTCAGTCAGTCACCGTGATGCAAACATGAAATATCAGACATACAGCAGTAGTTCTTCACAGGTTTTTTTTTTTCTGTGTAAACATGGATGCGTTTGACTGTTGCAGTTGCGTCTCTTGCACAAAACGGCTTTCTAAAAGCACACCGCTCAAGTTAAAAGAATTTAAACTCCCATATTCTTGCATTTTTTCCTATTCCACTTTTTGGACTCTTTATCAACACAAAAGCGCATTCTGTGTAAACATATGAGCGCGCCACGCTTGAGCGGTTAACCACGAGTGCAGACACGCGGTTGTATCGTACTGCTATCATTGGCATATTGTCAAAGTGTCTAATTCTAAAGTTTGGTAATATTTCTATTCAAAATCGCCATTCCTCGATTTATGAAAAATAAAATCTTGTGAAAACATTACATTCAAATTAATCGATAAAATCGGAAAATTATCGCCCAGACCTAGTTTCCACAAAAATATTGTGCAGCACAACTGTTTTCAACATTAATAATAATCAGAAATGTTTGTTGAGCAGCAAATCAGCATATTAGAATGATTTCTGAAGATCATGTGACACTGAAGACTGGAGTAATGATGCTGAAAATACAGCTGCGCATCACAGAAATACATTACAGTTTAACACATATTCACATAGAAAACAGCTGTTTTACATTATAATAATATTTCACTGTTTTTACTGTATTTTTGATCAAATCAATGCAGCCTTCTTTCAGAAACATTTCTCACAAAACCCAAACTGTTTAGCGGTAAAACTGTAAATGTAAACCGAAGCTACCTTCCAGCTGACTTCAGGATTGTCCTTCTGCTGCTTGAAGTGCCTGTGGGAACAGAAGCAGAGAGAATGAGCAGAGAATAGAGTAGCGAGGGAAGGGGAAGGACTGATCTGAGGTCAGCACTCACTCCAGCATCATCTCTCTGACGCTGGTGGAGACGGTCTCTCTCGAGCTGTCGTTCCAGATCAGCTCGGGGTTCTCGTGCGTTCCCTCGAATATGTGCACCGCCGCCTCGGGGTTATCACGCATGGCGTCCATGAACACGGCCGGCAGGAAGCGCATCAGCGTCAGACGCACCTGAGAGAGACGGACACAGGTAATCCAGTGATTAACACGCAGTAACGACCTACAGCTCCTGCACACACCGTCTAACTCAAAACATCGATACGATACGGGAGAAACGGAAGGACTCTTACCTTGGGCCCCACCAGCTTGTCCGAGGTCATCTTGGAGAAGAGCTCAGCCGTCTGCGTGCGCACCTGAGGATGGGTGGAGTTACAGAACAGATCCAGCAGGTAGATCAGCGCACCTGAGAGACAGACAGAGGTCAGAAGAGACGGAGACTCAAACAGCTGCATCAGCTTCTGAAGACACGGATCACACACCTCTGTTCATGGCCTCGGTGATGATCTTGGTGTTGGAGGTCAGAGCGTAAAGCGTCTCCAGCACCAGCTGACGGCCTGCAGACACACAGAGAAAGAGAAAAAAACTCTACATTATCAATAATGCTGACATACATACATGAAAAGTCAGGGCTTTTACAGACATTCTACAGATATAAATAATAACAATTCATTCTTTATTGTGGATTTTATGCCCAACTGAACTATTAAAGTCAAGCCAATTTTCAAAAGAAATCAAAATGTATTTATAAAACAACTTAAAAAACACACAGAGTGGACCAAAGTGCTGTACAATTACATAAAACACAATAAAACACAAAGAGAGAGATAATAAAAATACAGCAAGAGCAAAATAAAATACAATAAAATAAATAAACTATTATAAATCTAATCCGAACCAATAGTCGTCACAAAGCAGCAAAGGCTGCTACAAAATCAGTGTAGTTGGCTTAAAATAGCATATAGAATATTATGAATGTTATTAATAATAAAGAAAGAATATGTATAAATAAAAATCCATAAATTGAAATATAAAAATACTGCATTCATACAGGTGTGTGTGAGAGAGTGTGTGTGTGTGTGTGTGTGTGTGAGCGAGTGTGTGTGAGCGTGTGTGAGAGTGTGTGTGTGTGTGTGAGAGAGCGTGTGTGTGTGTGTGTGAGCGTGTGAGTGAGTGTGTGTGTGTGTGTGTGTGTGTGTGTGAGAGAGAGTGTGCGTGTGTGTGAGAGTGTGTGCGTGAGTGTGAGAGCGTGTGCGTGAGTGTGAGTGAGAGTGAGTGAGTGCGTGTGAGTGCGTGTGAGTGAGAGAGCGTGTGCATGAGTGTGTGAGTGAGTGAGAGAGAGAGTGAGTGAAAGAGT
>NW_015542416.1:231606-235824 GCF_001515605.1 Sinocyclocheilus anshuiensis | reverse complement strand
GTGTGTGTGTGTGTGAGAGAGTGTGTGTGTGTGTGAGTGTTTAATCTGCTTCACAACTGATGTGTTCAGTTGCTCGGAAAAAATAGCAAATATTTAGATGGTGATGTGACCTCAACATATCATTGACACAATTATAGTTATTATTAATCTTTTTAAACAATATTAGAAAACCTTTTTATAGTTTTTATTCAATATTTAGATTTACTTACAGTACATCCACTTCAACTAAATAAAAATGGAAAAATTTTGCCTTGGCAACTAGATGAAATTTTTTTTTTTATACAACATTACCATTAATAACATTATTTTATTTCAAGTAATAGAAATATATATTTTTAATGGTTTTCAATGCAGTTTTAGTGAACTGTAATAACGCTGCGAGGGCTGAATGTATATATTATTATTAAAGGTTCATTAGTCTTACTGGAGGGTAAGGAGTGCAGCAGCACCAGCAGATTGGGCAGAACCAGAGACTCAGCGATGTTGACGACACAGTCCTGGTTTGATGTGACTGTGTTCACCACCTACAGCAAACCACACAGTGTTAACAGAGATGATGGTGTCTGTGAAGTATGAAGCAGCACAGGTTTCTAATGCACCTCTAAAGCGAGCTGCTGGACTCTTCCGGCGCCGTGGACCCTCAGCAGAGAGAAGAGCAGCTTGAAGTGACCGATGCACTCCGTCTCAGAGCCTGCGACACACACACACACACACACATCACTAACCAGCCTCTACACACACATGCATCAGTCTGCTGTGTTTCAGGCACCTGGGTTGTTCTTGATGACGTTGCGGAGAGCTTCCAGCGCCATCTCGGCCCAGCGCAGTCTCTGAGCGTGCTGCTGCGACTCCACTTTATTAGTCTGCGTCATCGCCAGCAGCGTGTGCAGATACTGAGCCTGAGAGCCCACATAGTCCAGCAGACTCGATGCAAACGCCTTCGGATACTGACAAACACACACAGACCAGAGTTTAACACTACACTTCAACACTTTTATTCATCAAGGATGCATTAAATCAATCACAAGTGACAGTAAAGACATTTATAATGTAACAAAAGATTTCTATTTCAAACAAATGCTGTTCTTTTGAACTTTCTATTCATCTGTGAATCCTGAAAAATAAAATGTATCACAGTTTCCACAAAAATATTGTGCAGCACAACTGTTTTCAACATTGATAATAATCAGAAATGTTTCTTGAGCAGCAAATCAGCATATTAGAATGATTTCTGAAGATCATGTGACACTGAAGACTGGAGTAATGATGCTGAAAATACAGCTGCACATCACAGAAATACATTACAGTTTAACACATATTCACATAGAAAACAGCTGTTTTAAATCATAATAATATTTCACTATTTTTACAGTATTTTTGATCAAATAAACGCAGCTTTGGTGAGCAGAAGAGACTTTTTCTGGATCGTCAGTACAGTAGTGTAGGCGTCTCTCACCTCCAGAGGAAACGCAGGCTGCTCGTTATAAACTCTAACGAAGATCTCTCCCACG
This sequence comes from Sinocyclocheilus anshuiensis, assembly GCF_001515605.1. NCBI lineage: Eukaryota > Metazoa > Chordata > Actinopteri > Cypriniformes > Cyprinidae > Sinocyclocheilus > Sinocyclocheilus anshuiensis. The sequence continues at coordinate 234,313 of NW_015542416.1, read as the reverse complement.
ATCAGCTCCTTCCCGTGTTCACTGAACAGGAACTCTGAGCCGAAGCTCGTGTCGCACTCGCCCTGCAAACACACAGAGAGTGAGTGTGATCTGAATCAGAGGAGTGTGAGGAGCAGCAGAGGATCGTGAGGAGCGTCTCACTCTCTTGATGTTGCTCTCCTGCTGCTCCTCCAGGAACTCCATCAGCTCTGCTCGCGTGCCGTTGTTCCAGATCAAGTACGGCGTCTCCGAGTTACTGTTCAGCAGCTTCAGGACCTGCAGAACCAACAGATGAACCACAGCTCAACACACGGCCACTGTCCATCTATCCTTCAACCCCTCACTGCTCACATCACAGCAGCACTAGTGCTGGCACAATACCAAAACTTGACTTTGACATGATACCTGACTAAAACATCTCAACACTACTACTGAAGCAGTGGAGGCCAGAGAAACTCTAAATACACCCCGCAGAAGAAAGATAAACCATATATTGTCGCAGTCCTGTGTTTATTAGTCACGCTGAATCAGTGAAAGCAGTTAAATCTTCTGTTTCCTGGAACGACGTGCATTATCTTTCTTCTGTGGGGTGTATTTGGAGTTTCTCTGGCCTTCGGATGGAGATTTACTGCTGATCACAGAACCCTGCTTCACTGAAAGATATGCACGACTATCGCATTCGATTAATCGTGCAGCGCTAACTGCATTACACCGCCTCAGCATACAGCAGCAGCAGTGTTACACGATATACTCTGCTACAACCCTGATTCACTGAAAAATGCGCACGACTATCACAGCTTCTGTCTGATCGCGACTGTGATGTAATCTGGATTAATGGTGCGGCCGCTAGCGCAGCGGCTGCTCCTCTGTACCTCGGCGGGCGAGTTGCGGCTCAGTCTGCGTGAGATGTAGGGCGTCAGCATGGCCCCCAGGCTCTTCCTGATGGAGGGGTTCTCTGGAGGGAGCTCTCCTCCGCTGGGCTGGTCCTCCGGGCCCCGGGCCCCGCTGTACCCCGCCAGACGCCCGAGGGCCCCCACGCTCAGCTTGGCCAGGCTGTTGCACACCTGCTGCTGGTTGGTGTCGTGGCTGGCCTGGACGCCGCTCTCCTCCAGCGTGTAGTCGTAGCTGAAGAGCGTGAAGAGCAGGTGCCACAGCACTCCAGCCCTGTACAGGTGCGTCTGCAGGAAGAAGTCCACCGCGAAGGAGCTGACTTAATGGATTCTAAATGCACGACGTTGAGGCTTCGCGTCGGGCGGTTGCCTCCGCGAAGTGCATTTAAAATCCTTTAATGCACAGCTAGCCATTGATTATCCCGCTTATTCCATAGTCATTTGCCAGGTTATAGACAAGTTAAAACTAGTATTGCTCTTTGCAGCACAATATTTGACAGTTATTTTCGTCAGTTACGGCACGTTAGCGCTAGCATTTAGCCCACTTCAAATCATACACAGAGATGAAATAGTGTGGTAAGACCACATTTATTTGAATTAATTATAGCATGTATTTCAATTAATTATCGATCGATCGTTTGAGAGAGAGAGAGAGACAGAGAGAGATGACAGTTGTGTGTACCTGCGTGCTGTGTCTGCGCGTCTCTCTGTACAAACAATTACTTCAAAAACAGTGATTTTACCACCTCGTTGCTGAGGAATATAATATAGCGGTCTAGTATCTAGGCTATTGTATTAATAAAAATCGCGGGGAAGCGTTGTGTGTGCGTGGTGTGTGTGCGAGTGATGTGTGTGTGTGTGTGCGAGTGATGTGTGTGTGTGTGCGAGTGATGTGTGTGTGTGCGAGTGATGTGTGTGTGTGCGAGTGATGTTATTCATATTGATGATGTTATAAAAAAAAATATTTTATTTTTGATACAAGAAATCTTGACCAACATTTTAAGTGATCTTATTAATAATATTTACCTACACCTTAATAATAATACAAGATTTTCTACATAAGTACAAAATGTCCCTTTTAAGAGCAAGTGTCACGTTTTATATCAAGTCCATAATTAAATTATACAGATAGTGGTGTTCTATTTGCAAAAGAATGAGATGTGTCCTGCTCTCTGACAGTGGATAGGAGTCATATTCGTGTAATAAAGCGATGTGTGTTCTTACCTTGCTGTAGTAGAGAATGTGACAAACATCTCTAATAATGTTGGGAAGCTCGACTATCTTCTCTCTGCACTCCTCGAACTGAGCAGCGACGCTATAGCACCTGCAGACGTGCCCGCACACCTGAAGAACACCCACAATGCACCGATAGCATGAGCTCACTGAGCTTCCTCGAAGCGCCGCTCTCTCTCACATGTGTGTTTGTGCTGATGTACCTGCACTGCCATGTCCTCCGGTCTGCTGGAGGCGGTGAGCACAGACACGCAGCGAGACAGAGCCTCCATCAGCACCTGACACACAACACACAAGCCTCATCAACACTCAGCAGACAGTGAAGAGCCACAGTGTGACTGCTGCTGGTAATGTCAACACATGCTGACCTCGATGCCGTTCTCCCGCCGCAGCTCCTCCGCGTTCAGTGCTGAACAGTTGACGGTGTGGAAGGCCAGCTCAGCAGCAGCAGGTAATAGAGCCGAGGTCTTGGAGAACAGCTGCCCATCACCCGTCTCCATGGTGATGGTCTTAATTAGCATGGGGTAGCCGGCGTATTTATACGGCTCCAGTTCTGAGGAGAGAGAGAAGGAGATCAGTCTCTGAGCGTCTGGAGATCAGGAGCT
>NW_015542416.1:213101-229343 GCF_001515605.1 Sinocyclocheilus anshuiensis | reverse complement strand
CGCGTGCGAGTGATGTGTGTGTGTGCGTGATGTGTGTGCGTGTGATGTGTGTGTGTGTGTGCGAGTGATGTGTGTGTGTGCGAGTGATGTTATTCATATTGATGATGTTATAAAAAAAAATATTTTATTTTTGATACAAGAAATCTTGACCAACATTTTAAGTGATCTTATTAATAATATTTACCTACACCTTAATAATAATACAAGATTTTCTACATAAGTACAAAATGTCCCTTTTAAGAGCAAGTGTCACGTTTTATATCAAGTCCATAATTAAATTATACAGATAGTGGTGTTCTATTTGCAAAAGAATGAGATGTGTCCTGCTCTCTGACAGTGGATAGGAGTCATATTCGTGTAATAAAGCGATGTGTGTTCTTACCTTGCTGTAGTAGAGAATGTGACAAACATCTCTAATAATGTTGGGAAGCTCGACTATCTTCTCTCTGCACTCCTCGAACTGAGCAGCGACGCTATAGCACCTGCAGACGTGCCCGCACACCTGAAGAACACCCACAATGCACCGATAGCATGAGCTCACTGAGCTTCCTCGAAGCGCCGCTCTCTCTCACATGTGTGTTTGTGCTGATGTACCTGCACTGCCATGTCCTCCGGTCTGCTGGAGGCGGTGAGCACAGACACGCAGCGAGACAGAGCCTCCATCAGCACCTGACACACAACACACAAGCCTCATCAACACTCAGCAGACAGTGAAGAGCCACAGTGTGACTGCTGCTGGTAATGTCAACACATGCTGACCTCGATGCCGTTCTCCCGCCGCAGCTCCTCCGCATTCAGCGCTGAACAGTTGACGGTGTGGAAGGCCAGCTCAGCAGCAGCAGGTAATAGAGCCGAGGTCTTGGAGAACAGCTGCCCATCACCCGTCTCCATGGTGATGGTCTTAATTAGCATGGGGTAGCCGGCGTATTTATACGGCTCCAGTTCTGAGGAGAGAGAGAAGGAGATCAGTCTCTGAGCGTCTGGAGATCAGGAGCTATCTGAGAGGAGCGTGTCGAACCCTGCTTGTGTCTGTTGAACAGGATGCTCTGGGCTTTGAGGATCAGGATGATGTTCTCTGGGTCAGGACCGTCCACAATACGGGCCGATTTGGTGCACAGGAACTCGTAGGCCTTGTTGACCTTCTCAAACATGTCCTGAACACACACACACACACACACATCGAGACTGGTTAGAGTTTATTATTCATTCACTCATAATGAGACGCAGTGTTGCTGTACTTACCCTGCCCTCCGGATTCTTGTCTGGATGGTATTTCTGGGCCAATCTGAAATACGCTTTCCTTATCTTACTCTCATCATGCCTTTAAAAGCACACACACAAATCATCAAAGGACAAAGATTACAGTTAATAAGCACTATTCTCAGATGCTACAGTGTCACATAAGAAGCTGTGAGAACAGAGGTTAAGCAATCAAAAAAATTAGTGATATACAAATAAAAGTTTAATAGGTACAGAAGGAAAAAAAGTTTTTTTGATTCTTAAGAGTCAGAATGGAATGAAATGGTCATGTGACACTAAACTATCACTGGTTTTGGTGCAGGCATTTACGCTAACAAGTATAAATGACATACTATTAAATGCTGATTCTGGAGCCTCGTCGATCCTAATGTTATTGGACCTGAGTGCGACCTTCGACACTGTTGATCATAATATTTTGGTTTCTTGGCTGGAAAACCATGTTGGAATTCGTGGGATTCCTCTTAAATGGTTTAAGTCGTATCTAGCAGATAGAAGCTTTGGGGTAAAATTGGGCGAATGTATGTCAGTATCAGCTCTACTAAAGTGTGGAGTTCCTCAAGGCTCTATTCTCGCCCCCCTTCTGTTCTCACTGTGCCTTCTCCCTTTAGGAACTATATTTAGGAAACACGGAGTTTCGTTTAATTGCTATGCCGATGATACGCAGATTTATCTGCCACTTCGAAAAGACAACTGGTCTGGTATGAGCTCGCTTTTGAACTGCTTAACTGACATCAAGTACGGGATGGCGTTAAACTTTTTAAAATTCAATGAAAATAAAACTGAGATTAATGTTTTTTGGTCCAGTCAGCAATCAAACTAGTACAAATTCTATTCTTGGCTCCTTGGCTAAGCATAATAAAGCAGTGGTGAAAAATCTAGGTGTATTTTTGACTCAGAGTTTAAATTTGAAAGCAAATAAATTCGGTGGCCAAATCTTGCTTTTTAATTTGAGACTTTTAGCAAAGATGAAGCCCTTTCTTTCTTTTAGAGACTTAGAGATAGTTATTCACGACTTTATTTTCTCATGCTTAGACTATTGTAGTCCTCTCTATATGGGAGTTGGCCAGAAAGCTCTGGCACATCTACAGGCAGCTCAACATGTGGCTGTGAGATATTACTCCTATCCTGTCTTCTCTGAAATGGTTGCCCGTCCGTCTCCGAATTGAATATAAACTTTTATTGTTTGTTTTTAATCTCTGAATGGGTGGACATTAGTGAACCGGCATTCCTCTGTTAGGCCCCTGAGATCATCTGTCCTGCTTCGTTTAGTGGTTCCCAGATCTAGATTAAAACTTTGTGGGGATCGTGCTTTCTCAGTCGCTGCCCCCAAACCTTGGAACTCATTGCCCTTTTGGATCAGATCTGCTCAGACCATCTCTAGTTTTAAATTTCTGTTCAAAGCTCATTTATTAACTGTGGCTTTTAATTCCTCGGCCGATTAATTCTCAGATGTGTATTTGTCTTGTGTTTTTATGCTATCCTTGATTTATGTCTATGCCCAGTCTTATTATTTTATTTTCTTTGATGTACAGCTAGCTACAGTAAGTTTCCTACTTATATATATAAATATTAAATATTTATATAAATACTAATATTAAATATTTATATATAAATATTGTCCTAACAAACCATACATCAATGGAAAGCTTATTTATTCAGTTTTCAGATGATGCATAAATCTCAATTTCGAAAACTTGACCCTTATGACTGGTTTTGTGGTCCAGGGTCACATATAATAAATACAAATACAACTAATGTAAAAATAAAGTACTAAAAAAGTGAGCTCTTTTGTCTTTAACAGCAAGAGCGTGTCGGACTCACTGTCCCTGTCCTTTAGGGAGGTTCAGCACTTCATAGGCGTCATCCACAGACATGGAGGGCGGCTTCTTCTCCACCTCTCTCTTCCAGGCGTCCAGAGTGTCCTTCAGCAGCTTCACCTGCAGAGCACAGACCATCACAGAAGGCCTTCGCATCACACAAGAAAGCAGGCTCTGAATGTGTCTGTAGATGTGTGTACCGGGTCTCGTATGGACCAGTCGGGGAAGCGGCTGGAGTCACACAGGTGCCGCAGGTAATAGATGTTGCAGAAGAGCTCGTTGTCCAGTTGAGGGAAGCTGACCACAGGAATGGGACAATACTGATAGAGAGCGCGAGTGTTACTCTGCAGACGAGGACTGAAGTCTGCCAGATGAGCGGCGATCTTCTCGATCATCAGACGCCTGTCAACACACACCACAATCAACCAGCATGAAGGAGCAGGTCTTCTGTGCTAATTCACGTTTACCTTTGGGTTAGCATAGTTAAATAAAACCTTAAAGAACATGTTTGTTGTTGGAATACAATTAATGTTAACAGAAAAAATACTCACCTAGTCAACATGGCAATTTTTGTCATTTTCATTTAGTTTAATTTGATGTACTAAAATAACTAAAACTGAAACAAAAATTATATAGACATTTAAAAACAACAAAAATGAATAAAAATGTTTTAGCTAAACTGAAAGCAGAAAGTATAAAATAAAATCTAATTCAAAGTATTAACAAAACCTATAATAGTATCTCAAGGATACTAATAACACAGGTTTACCCATCTAAAATCTCTTTAATTTTCAGAGAAACAAAGTAAAAAAGTCAAATATATTTTAAAAATATATTTTAGTTAATTTTTATATATTTTTTTATAATTGAAATATTACTTTAGGTTTTAGTTTTAGTTTTAGTATTTAGCATTCATAAAGACAAATTCAAGTGGAACAAAACACATATGAACCATAAAAATACACACAGAAATACAAAAACACCTCTAGATCCACAGAAGTCTAGATGTTTGCCTCATCTCACTTCTCAATTTCAATTACTTTAACTTAATGTACTAAAATAACTAAAATTGAAATAAATTAATAGAAACTGTATATAACTAATAAAAAAATGACAAACAACAAAATTACTAAAACTTTACCTAAAATTAACACGAAAGCCAAAAACATGAAAATAAAATCTAATTTAAAATATTAACCAAAACTATAATAGTAATAGTAACCAAAAATATGTCATTTAAACCTTTTTTAAATACAGTTTCCTATTTTAAATACAGTTTCAATTTTTAGTGTTTAGCGTTCATCAAGACAAATTCAAGTGGTACGAAACCCATAAATCCTGGACCCACAGCACAGGAGTTCTGGAGCGAGGAACGAGAAGCTGACCTCATCTCACTGCTCCAGATGGCTTCAGGCGTGTCAAACTCTCCCAAGAATATCTCGGAGAAGCGCTCGGCCTCGTAGTTCTCCAGGTAACACACCATGGCCTCCGGCAGCATCGAGCCCAACACGCTCCTCTGAACGATGTCCTGACCTTTAGCCTGCGGGTCATCACAGACAACACAGATCAAACCTGCTCAGATTTACTGTGCTATTCATCTACAGATGCACAATATCTGCAGCTTTACCTCCTCTGATTTAAAGGCCTGCTTCAGGTGAGTGTATTTCAAGAGCCTACAGAGAAGAAAATATTTACGCATATGGCAAGCTATCGTAACATAAATGTCATAAATGTAATTTCTCTGCAGCACATAATCAGGATTGAAACTGTGCTGCCAGAGGACACAGAGCTGAGTTCTCATGGCCTGAGATGCAGGGAGAGTACCGTGCCACGGGCAGCACATTGGAGCCGGTGTACATCATGATGAAGAAGAAAACTCCGGTGAGGTAGAGCCGCTGCAGGTTAGGGTTGTCCTGCATCACCAGGTACAGCAGGTTAGCTACTTTCTCCACCAGGATGGGGTCAAAGGTCAAGAGCAGCTGAAGGACAGGAGAAGGAACACTGGAGTCAAGCTGATGAACCCCGCCTTTATAAACACTGTTTTACACAGAGCTAGTGATGTGTACCTGGACGATGTGCGGCAGGCAGGTGCTGTCACTGATGAGTCTCTTCACCTTTGGTAAAGGCCTGATAATGGCATTATCTTGGTCCCTAAACACACAGACACAGTGAGTATTATTATTTAGAAGACAGAAAAAAATGCATGTTTAAACATATTTCAACGCATGAAGATGTCTAAATGTCTTTGCTTAGGAAATGATCAGATGATTCTAGACCTTTTTCTTCTGAAGTAGAAGTTTTCACACACTTTTGCATTTATTTTTTGCCACTTGTAATATTTTGTTATTTAACGCAATGGCATTCATATGGAATCCTGTTTCTACCACTGGATAAAAAAATTAAAAAAAAGGTATTTTTTATCTTGCTTGCACAATATAAAACAGTTTGGAATTGTGACATAAAAAGTTGCAACTGCCTTTTTGATTTTTTGAAGAAGAAAAAAAAAAGAAAGAAAAAAAAACAGAATTGCGAGTTGAGTTTATATCTCACAATTCTGACTTTTTTCTCAGAATTGCAGGAAAAAAGCCAGATTTATAAAGATACAGTCAAACCAAAATTTATTCAGACGCCTTCAACATTTCTCACATTATCACAGTTTATTCGCTATAGTTTAGAAAATGGTAATAAAATATGACAAGAACTGTCAGAATAAATTCATCTTGATAATGTCAGATAACTTTGATAGAAAGGTATGTAATGAATTCTGCTGTTAAATTTAAGAACACAATTAGATAATACCAATTTAGCTCAACCAATTACATAGCCTTGCTTAATTTAGTTCAGTCTGTGGTGTAAAAAGATCACATTAGAAATGAAAGAAAACACAGAGGCAAAACATGCTCAGGTCAAAGTGTCAGAATAATTTTCGGTCCTAAATTTTTGGGTATGTCACAGTTTATTTATTTTGCTATCCTCGCTTACATAGACGAACTATAGTGTCCTGCTACTAGTAAAACAATATCTGGTGTCGTGGTTTGACTGTAAAAGGCGCACTGTGCGTGTCCTGTGGATGCAGCTGTGAGAGCGAGGCTGTACCGGCTGGGGAAGTAGGAGCACATGGTGATGAGCATGTTGAGGATGAGCGTGGCCAGATCCGTCTCGTTCATCACGGCCTGTCCTGCGGCCAGCAGACTCCACTTCAGCTGTGGGATAGCCTGCAGCGGCCGCCAGCCGTCCATGCCCTGAGCCCAGCAGCGTGTCTTAGCCGTCAGCGTCCCGGTGCTCCAGAACTCCTGCATCTGAGCACACAGAAGAAGAGCTTCAAGCCCGGATCACCTGCACATGCTCCAGCTGCGGTGTGAACACGCTCACCTCCTCAAAGCCGAAAGGCCCTCGCCTCTCTTTATCTGCGTTCCCGAAGTACCACTCCTTCTCGCTCTCACGCTTCATGTCTGGAGAAGCCTCCAACACATTACTCTGAAAACAACACACAGACCCATGAACAGAGACTTTAACATCCACATTACACACATCATAAACATACCACTGTTTAAAAGAAGTCTCTTCTGCTCAGCAAGGCTGCATTTATTTGATCAAAAATAAAGTAAAAACAGTGAAATATTATTACAGTGTAGCACAGCTGTCTTCTATGTGAATCTCTGTTAAACTGTAATGTATTTCTGTGATGTGCAGCTGTATTTTCAGCATCATTACTCCAGTCTTCAGTGTCACATGATCTTCAGAAATCATTCTAATATACTGATTTGCTGCTCAACAAACATTTCTGATTATTATCAATGTTGAAAACAGTTGTGCTGCACAATATTTTTGTGGAAACTGTGATCAATTTAATTTTTCAGGATTCACAGATGAATAGAAAGTTCAAAAGAACAGCATTTATTTGAAATAGAAATCTACTTAACATTATAAATGTTTTTTCTGTCACTTCTGATGAGTTTAATGCATCCATGATGAATAAAGTGTTAATGTATTTAAAACAAATGTATATTTTGAGCACACACCTGCAGCGGGACAGTGGCTCTGTTGGTGTGAAGGTGAGCGAGGGTGAGCAGATCCACTAGTATACGCACTCCGTTAGAGTCCATCATATCCTTCACATTTTTCTGTTTGAACAGGAATAGCAAAATCATAAAAGTGTTTCCAAGACACGCGTGTCTCACGGTGTATGTGGAGGGCCTGACATGTCACTCACCTTGTTGAGTATGAGTTTGTTGAGGAAGAGGATGAGTCTGTCTCTCTCCAGCTTTTCTGTACACTGGAGACATACAGCAGCAAAAGCATGAGATTACAACACACTGGTTCTAGTGACGTATGATTCAGAGAAGGACTGATGCACCATAACATGAGGAACCGCAGCAGTTTTAACTTCAAGCCATGTGCTTTCAGTTCTGTGATCTAGCGCTGGACACTGACCCGGTCCAGCATGCCCACGATGTACTTGGTGTCAGCAAACGGTCCGATCTCCTCGCAGCACTTCCCGTAGACGATGGTGAGCGCCTGCAGACACAAACACTTCATGGCCACTTTAGGAGTCAGCAGGAAGCGATGGTAGAGCTCGTTAAAGAACTCGTACCTAGAGAACAACACAGACGGATGATCAGGATACTGCTAACGAGATGCACACGGTTCAGCGTCTGTGTTCAGAAACCTACGATCTCTTGATGGCTCCAGACTCCTCGCTCTCATCCTCCTCCAGCAGCAGACGCAGGTAATAATCCCCGATCTTGATCTCGTCAGAGAGGCACTCGTACTTCACCTGAACACAACCCAACAGGCTTCATATGCTTTTGAATGAGCAGATCTCGCTGTGATTCTCAGGCTATATACTACTGTTGTCAACAATACAGAAGTTTAAAAACAAGGCTTTGTGTAAGGAATTTACTATGTTTCTGTCTTAGTTAATACTTTTATTATTATTAGAGGTGTAGCGGTACACAAACATGATGGCTCAGTGCATAACTCGGTTTTGACATCACAGTTTGGTATAGTTTCGGTACAGCAGGAGGAAAAAACTAAACATTATTGCTTCTTTTTACTTAAACAATGGTTTACTGAACAAATTGTGCTTTATTTAAATAAATTCAATCATAATTAAAATTTTCTTAGGGATAAAAATCTACCTCAGCTTCTGCTCTGAACTATAGGGAGCCCTTTTACATTACTATAAGGTTACAATTACAACAGAGCCCAAGCTTAAATTCAGTTAATACTTATTTTTAACTATACTAATAAACACTAAAATTAAAAAAACTGTATGCAAACATGTTTTTAAATTAACTTCTAAATTACACAATCTCTATTTATTGTTCAAATATAATAATTTACAGAGTGGCTGTCGCAACTTGTCTCATAAAAGATTTATTTAAGCATACATTAAATAATTAAGACATCACTAACAGGTAAAGTAAAATATAATGAAGTATAGTCTAATATTTCGCAAAATGCTCTTCACTAGACTAGAAAATATTTCTCGAGCTGTGGCCACTGATGACTTGCCTGAGGTGAATTAATTGCTACGTGACATTTTGTTTACAAGTTGTTTTAATGACGTCTTTCTGCGGCTGAAACGCTAACTGAGTGATTATATGAGGGGTGAGATGTTCATTCATGTTTATTTCGTGTTAAAGCTAGTTAGTAATAAAGAGGAAGGGATGATCGCGCTCCACGCTGCCGTTAGAACCGAGACGATCGACAAAATAACATTTATTGTCTGAATTTGCTGAAATAATGGAACGATTTGTTCGGTACACTCCATACCGAAGCGAAAGGTTTTCTAAATGCCCTCAATGCCGTGGCAGTTTTTCTCTGTGGTATCAAAACTGGTGTTAAATATCTGTACTTCTCAGCGTATCGTGTGGAGTTAGATCTCCCAGTATTGTTTTCAGACCGCTGCAGAGTCACTGATGTGAAGCGCAGACCTCGAACTCCTGGTGGTTCCAGGAGACGACGCTAGCGCTGCCGAGCTCGCGGTCCACACCGAAGGAGCGCATCTCTGCCTCCAGAGCGTCCCGCAGCTCCTCGCGAGTCTTCAGGTTCCAGATCAGGTTAGAGCGAGCGTGATCCAGCTGGAACCTGCACACAAGCACGAGCGTCACACACTCTGATAAACCCACGCACAGAACTCACATTCATTAAAGCAGCTCGTTTACTTGTAGTAGAAAAGCTCCCAGTTGGACTCGATCTTGATCCGCTGCCGTCTCTTCCTCAGGATGACCGGCCTCTGGTTTGCGTTCTGCAATCAGTGACAGAGAAGGAATCAAGCGGCTCTCGGTCTTTCTCTACAGCATGTTCTGCATTTTCTGAATATAACGCTGGTTTATGAGACAACTACATCTATTATGGGATGTAAGGATAATGCTGACGACACCAGAGCTGTGAAATGATCAACACGTGATATGAAAAAACTGAAGAGAGACATGCCAACTGATCTAATACAGTCAGTGTGCAACAGCTACGAGACACCAGAACGAAAACACACACGTGTTACATGAGACAGAGTGACTGACATGAGAAAGGGAGGGGCTAACAGAGAGAGAGGCTCTGATTGGATAAAACTACTCACCAGGTTATTCCTGTCCTGCTGCATTGATTGACAGCAGAAACCACAATAAGAGCCGATGGGGGGGCAGAGATAAGAGAGGTTATTGGTCCTGAGGTCAACCAATCACACTTTAACGAACACTGTGAGAATCTCAATGAAGCTGGCTTTTGGTGGCAGGAACGTGAATTTGCGTGATTGGAGGCTCAAGAGCGAAGAAACGATGATGATGATGATTGTGTAGCTCATGCTCATGACACCAAAGCTGTGCCTTCATCTGCAGCTCATGCTTCAAATCATAATTCAGCTTGGGTTTAAGATGGGGATTAGATGACATCAATAGATGCAAGATGCATGTAAGTTTTGTTCAACACTCTGATCAAGTTTAGGTGTTTATTATTGTTTTGGTGGAGATTTCCTTATTTATCAATAACAGTCGATATTTAATTGTTCATGCACATTTCCAGTGTTTTTACATTTAAATTACATTTGGTATCATCTAATGCTCACTTAAAGTTAGTCTTTAGAAAACACTAATAATTCAATAACACAGCACAATTTAATTTTTAGAAAATCTCAAAATGAATAATTTTTTTATCGTATATTATGTTGTGACACTCATACGACATGAAAATACATGATCAGCATATCGGCAATAGCTAGAATTTCATCCATTTGCATTTACTTGAACCTTTTTTAGCTGTGAAATGAGGGGCAGTGCTATCAGATACAGAAACAGGCACAGTGATGGTCTGCAAATGTTTAGCTGGCTATGAGGATCATTAGATCATGTTTATTATTAGTAAAGAGCAGAGACAGAAGATTAGAGAAACCCAACAGAGCCTGTATTGAAAGTTCATCACACATAAAAACACAAAGCATAAAGATGAGCTGTCTGAACAGCATCCAAACCAGACCAGCAACATGAGAAACCAGCAGCTCCAGCAGCACTAGCTCAATAATAGGGATGCAACGATAGCAATCTCACAATACAATAATATCCAGATATGAAGTCCACGATACGATATTTATTGCGATATTTATAAAAAAAAAAAAAAGACAAATGAAGAATGGGTACATTTTGTACATTTTGAAAAATTTTGTACATTTTAAAGTTAAATTCTTCTATCTAATGCACTTTAAGAGTTCAAAATTAAGAGCTGCAACCCATGTTCTTAACTAAGAAAACTGGAGTCAGAAGAAAGTCAGTGAATTGACTCGTACCTGAACTTTAAATTGGACTCAACTCTTTTTATTTGTGATGTAGTGTCTCAGTCTAAGTTACATTCACACTGGTATTTTAGGAAGCCAAACAAATTAGAATATGATAATAATAATAACAACAACAATGACTGTAATAGTCATATATTGTAAAACAATTGCACTGTAAAAAAAATGAAAATGAATATTTCATAGGTATATTTTTACAGTAGGGAAATTACAATACTTCTTTCCTAATTTCTACACTTGAAAGAGATATTTTGAATCTGGACTGCATTTAAACCGCTAGCTGTCAGAAATTCATATACTGCACTTTTGATGGAAACGGCAGCAGAGCTTTTATTTTGAAGGAAAACTCCAGCTTCAGTGAAAACATGCTTACAAAAATGTGTCTCACTACAAATCTAGTGAAACGCTGTCATCATCTGCCGTGAAAATAAAGCATAACTGGTGTCGGTTGCGTCCCCAATCGTGCGCTAAACTCGCAGCACGTGAAATAAAGGAGTGGACTGCATTCATTCAGTGTGAACGAGCCGATCTGAGACGCGGAAAACACCGGATCACGAGCTGATCGCATGAACGAAGTGTGTGCTTCGCTTTGAAACAGACTTGACGAAGACATTGAGCATATTGTGCTTTCAGTTTTAGTTTACTGTGCCAAAGCATAATGGCCCAAAACACAACTTTTTATGTTAGAATAAGAAGTTTAAATATATTTGAAAAACTACACTTTTTGCTCGGAACAACTATCATACTATAGCATATCGTCATGTGACCACGATAATATCAAGACAGTTTTGCTATGGCGATATCATGATATTGATAATATCGTTGCATCCCATTCCCTACTCAATAACTCCTCGAGCAGCAGTACTAACAGCACTCACCTCCTTCTGAGCGATGCCCATCTTATCTCTCCAGTGCAGCAGCACGATGTCAGCCTTCTCTTTGGCGAACTTCTCCACCTCTTTAGCAGCTTTACCCGCGATACGCTGCCACTCCGGGACTTTATTCCTGCCAAACTGGTCCTGCAAAAAAAACTATCATTAATGGATTGATATGGATTAAAGGTTGAAATGGGTCCTACAGTCCAAATTCTAAATCTTGGAGAGTAGGTTCTCCTTCTCTGACTCGACGCTCACGCGGGTTGCCAGATTGAGAACACGCAACAGGAACGAGCGTAGCTTACACTGTAAACAGATGAGTTCATTGATCTGTGTTTAATATTCCTCTGGTCATAGAGGTTTTTAGATGGATTGGACGCTGAGGCTTTCAGATCACGTAGAACCATTTGATGGCTTCCATGGCTGCAATATGCTGTGTTTTCCAAACCAGGGAGTCGAAACAGACCAAAACAAAAACAGATGTTCCGACACGGAACACGCATTTCAAAGTAACTAGCTATAGAAACAAGTATGTGAACTTACCACGTTTCCTAAATATCTATAAACATATTATGGTATTTTTATGCTTAAATACAGACAGATTTTGGGCTGTTTAGCTGTTCATATAGTTTTGTTTTTTTTGTTCACACTACTAGAAGGAAAACATTTTTATACGCATTTTTTAAATACACAAGTGTTTATTTTATTGCACTTTATCTATTTGCGTCTGTAGATCTTTAAAGAGTTTTTTTTCTTACATACACCAAACTTTAGAGTTTTATTGAGGGGTTTGTTTATATATCATTCACACTGATTTATACAACATGCATAAAATGTATTTGTTTTCTGTCTGTTGACTGTTTTTTGGATTTATGGAGTGATAAAAACAAGAATTACTGAGCCTGGCTTTATCCAATGTACAGATTTCTGTTCTGGAAATGAATGTAAATGAGAGCATATTTAATTTAATTGTCATATTTAAACAACATTTCAGAAATCCTGTAATGCATAAAATGTTTGCAATTCTTAATGTAATCAATAATTTGAATTCTGGTGAGATCTGTTAGTTAAATGTTTACTTTATTCATCCCATTGCTTTAAGAGATGTGAGAGTGAGAGTGCTGGTGGCTCGTACCGTGGCGATCTTGACGTTGTCACGTATGTGCATTCTGTCCATGTCCTTCTCAGGCACGGGGTCAGAGCTGTCCAGATACGCCAGCAGACCGGTGGGCTAAAGGACAGACAATGATTGAGGATTTCAGTGTTGTTTCTAGAAGAAAAGCACTCGTGAATGTCCAGTCTGCTCACCAGGATCCTCTTGAGCAGGTTCAGGGCCGTGGAGTTTTCTGCGGTCCACAAACCCACCAGATGACGACTCAGCTGCCTGCGTGTGAGAAGACAGTGATCAGGCCTGCGTTACAGTGTGAGATGGTCAGTCTGAGCTGAACTGACCTGTTGGTGAGCATCCGCTGGTCAGCGCTGATGGTGAACATGGAGGTGTGCAGGTGTCTGGGAAGAGCTCCTTCACTCAGAGCCAGCTCCTGCATCTTACTAGCGATCTCCTTATCTCCCTCCTAACAGACGACACGCTCGGATCAGACACAGAGAGAAACACACAGACACACTGGAGGAACAAGGGCAGGACTCACCTCAATGATGGCCTTCATGATCAGACCCGCGCCTTTGACGATGGCCATAGACGGATGCTGTGACAGAAGGACCAAATACATGACTGTTCAAAAGAAGAATTCATCAGGGACGCATTAAACTGATCAAAAATGACAGTAAAGACATTTATAATGTTACAACTACAAGTGATTTCTGTTTCAAATAAATGCTGTTCTTTTGAACTTTATAAGGCATTATGATTTCTGCGATGCGGAAAACACAGATGGAATCCAGTCATAAAAATGGAATTTACTGTCTAACACGGAATGTCACGGAATTTGTCAAAGTTTGGATGAATTAATCAAAAGTAGGTCATTACACTTAAATTAAATTGCGATATGGACTAGTATCTGTAAATATTAAGCCGCAAAAAGGCTTTAAATATGAAGCCGGCATGTTCTGCGTCTCTGTGTGAATGAATGACGCGTGGTTTTGTTTACTACACACACACTGAAGCACGCGTGATGCTTGCCGTGATTTTAGCGTGTGCCATCTCTCTGAATGAGGACATAAATACATGAACAACATCCCCAGAACTGCTCTGAGAGTCACTGCATTTTACCCTTTCATTTGAGTAAAACTATCCTCATTTCATACACACAGAAGCATAAAGGTATTCACAGAAACCTGTCAAAATAAAAGTTCGGTTTAACTGGAATAAACTGTGTCAGAGCTTCACTTACACACATGAGAGCACACAGCATGTCTATAGCTGCATGCGTCACGCCGTTGTGGTTTCTCTTCAGTGCTTTAACAGTTTTCACTCCCAACTTCTCTCTAAACCTGCAACACGCCCATAAAATAATTGTTAAAATTAAAATTTGTCATATAAAAATTTATATATCATAGACGACCCAGAAATATAAAATTAAATAAAAAAAGATGCCATTTCTGATAATCCATTGAATATTTGCTTGTTCAATACAAATACTGAATGAATCCTAGATGTATAAATAGTGGACAGGAGCACAAACCAGTCAATTCATACATCTCAGTGACCCAGAAATAAATAAATATGACAGAAAGATTACAGAGAGAGAGAGCAGGCGTAAAGCATTTAAACAAAAGAGGAAACGTACAATGGCAAAACAAATGAAGATTATCTTAAAATGGTTTCAGACTAACCCAAAGGAACTGGGCCTCCAGCTCAGAGTTGGGCCCCGGCAGCTCCACATCTTGAGATAAGAGCGCCAGGATGGCATTGCTGATCAGTTTCTCTTTGTTCTCTGAGAAAAGACCCTAGAAAAGGAACGAGTAGAGGGATGGAGGTCATATGGAGTCAAACACACAGAAATGAAGCTCAGTCGACAGACTCACGTCTTGAGTGACGGCGTGTATTACTCCACTGTAAGAGATGTTGCTGTTAAATCTGAACACTGCATCTGCAAAATTACAATCTACAAGAAAGAACAACAAACAGAACACAGTTACTCGAGTTTACAACCAATGGAAAAAAAAAACTGATTGGAAATGATTTTTTTTATTGGATGGATTCTTTACATTTCACACAAATTAATTAAACTCATATAAAGTAGTTCGTTTTTAGTATGTTTTCATTTTCAAACGTTTTAAATAACAATACAGATTCATCACATCTTCCATTTTTGGGGTCAGTAAGATTTTTTTTGTTTCTGAAAGAAGTCTCTTCTGCTCACCGAGGCTGCATTTATTTGATCAAAAATACAGTAAAAATAGTGAAATATTATTACAGTTTAAAATAGCTGTTTTCTATGTGAATATCTGTTAAACTGTAATGTATTTCTGTGATGCGCAGCTGTATTTTCAGCATCATTACTCCAGTCTTCAGTGTCACATGATCTTCAGAAATCATTCTAATATGCTGATTTGCTGCTCGAGAAACATTTCTGATTATTATCAATGTTGAAAACAGTTGTGCTACACACTATTTTTGTGGAAACTGATACATTTTATTTTTCAGGATTCACAGATGAATAGAAAGTTCAAAAGAACAGCATTTATTTGAAATAGAAATGTTTTATAACATTATAAATGCCTTTACTGTGTCACCTTTGATTAATTTAATGCATCCCTGATTAATAAAAGTATTAATTAAAAAACTTGCTGACCCCAAACTTTTGAATGGTACTGTATATACATATATACACACACATTATCATGGCTAGAACATAACCGCAGCGCTTCTACTATTAACTCCTCTCTGGAGCTGCAGTGATGTTGTATTATGAAACTGATCTAAGGTCTGTTGAAGTTCTCTGTGCTGCTCTCTCAGCAGTGGGTTTTTACTAATATTAGCAGAAAAACAACTATATTGACCAGCGGAGCCAAGAACATGTCATTTATGAGAAATATAAATCTAATGTCCTGCTCCACAGCATTAAAGATCCTGCAGGAGTCAGAGGACAGCATGCAGTGTGATCTGATTCTCCAAACATCATTCACTGTAGATGATGGAAGAACACAGAGTTTAATGTGAGAGGCTTGAGCTGATGGACGCACTGGGAGGAGCAGCGAGGAAGCGCAGGTGCAGGCTCTCCACCTCCTCATCCACAGGCATGCTGAGGAGGCCCCAGCGCTGGCCCCTGTGTGTGGGGGCCATCTTCACACACACGTCCCTGTTCCCCGACGCCCGCACGCTGTCCAGCAGACTCGCCAGCAGAGAGTCCCTGCAGACACACACATCGTCAGACTCTGATATAACCAGCAGAACCACACAGGAGCGTCTGAGATGCTGTACCTTTCTGTGGAGCAGTACTTGCGTATCTGACCGCGGATGAACTCGACGGTGAACACCTGAGGATTGTCTGCGTCACAGATCAGAGCGAACACCTGCACACACACACACACACACACA
>NW_015542416.1:187244-194013 GCF_001515605.1 Sinocyclocheilus anshuiensis | reverse complement strand
CACACACACACACACACACACAGATTCTGAGTATACAAACATAAACACTAGTTTCTATATATGCAATTTCCATGTGATTCTATCAGGTGTTGGTTTAGTATGTGACTCGGCTGTGATCAGACAGACCTCTCCGAAGGGCTTGAGGGTGACGATGTTGTAAGAGGCAGGGTCTCGCTCCACCAGACACGTCTCTGTGAGCGCCAGGATCCTCCTCACAGGCTCCTGAGACCAACACAACCACGAGCATGCATCAGATCCACCCCACACACACCAGAAAGCCCATCAGGTGCAGAGCTGATCTTACCGTGTGCCGCGGCGTGATCTTCTGCACGATGAACTCGGTCAGTGAGGTGATGCACTCGTCCGAACCGTACTTCCCCAGACGCTCGCCGAGGAAGCCCTCGAAGCTCAGAAGCTCCTTACGCAGGCGCAGCGTGATGCCGATGAAGCTCCCGGCGTGTTCGATCGCACTGCGAATGATCTCGTCACGGTGCTCGGACGCAAACAGATGCTGGAGTGAGAGAGAGTGAGAGAGAGGAGGTGAGTTCTGAGTGAATCACAGGTCACTCTGTGCTGAATCAGGACTGAACACACACCAGTCTGCCGAAGCCTCCATACAGCACACAGAACCCTCCCTGATAGTCGGAGAGCTCGGCGAAGCCCTCCACGCAGCGGTAGTCGTACGTGCAGATCACAGGCTCCTGAGACCAACACAACCACGAGCATGCATCAGATCCACCCCACACACACCAGAAAGCCCATCAGGTGCAGAGCTGATCTTACCGTGTGCCGCGGCGTGATCTTCTGCACGATGAACTCGGTCAGTGAGGTGATGCACTCGTCCGAACCGTACTTCCCCAGACGCTCGCCGAGGAAGCCCTCGAAGCTCAGAAGCTCCTTACGCAGGCGCAGCGTGATGCCGATGAAGCTCCCGGCGTGTTCGATCGCACTGCGAATGATCTCGTCACGGTGCTCGGACGCAAACAGATGCTGGAGTGAGAGAGAGTGAGAGAGAGGAGGTGAGTTCTGAGTGAATCACAGGTCACTCTGTGCTGAATCAGGACTGAACACACACCAGTCTGCCGAAGCCTCCATACAGCACACAGAAGCCTCCCTGATAGTCGGAGAGCTCGGCGAAGCCCTCCACGCAGCGGTAGTCGTACGAGCAGATCACGCGGTTGCTCTGAGGGTCGATCTGATCGATGCCTCCCGGCGTGACCTCCAAACACACGCTCCTCCGCGCGTCGCTCCAGTGATGCTTGAAGCAGTTATAGCGCTGAGGAAACACGAGCAGAGCTTTTTTAACACTCAGATCAACAAGAAATTACCCCCAAAAGTCAATTAACGTTGTGTAATAAGAAAAGCACTGAATGGACATTACAAAAAGTAGCTTTAGAAAGACATTTTGATTCAACTTTACATTAATGATCAATAAATGTGTATTAATGTTTTTATTTTTATTTTTTAATGAATACTGAAATATGAAATAAGAACATGTTAATAAGTCACTGAATCATTAATTTAACCAATTCATTCAAAACTGTGGATTCATTCAGTAACGGATCGCCGCTGTGTGTTGATCGAGACGCTCATCAGTTCTGCTGTGGATTTGATTTTCATTTGAGAAATTGAACAAAACAGACAATACTGTGTCTAAAATGTAACGGTATTAACTTCTTGTTTATTGAACTGTTGTATAAATCAGTTTCACATTATCAATGGTGGTACTCGTTTTAATAACTATTATCATAAATAATACAAATAATATGAAAACAACAAATATAATTGTCATCAATAATATAAAACAAAAGCACAATTTTAATCATTAATAAATTCATCCCTATTATTATTATTATATGTTATGATTTATGTTTATAATATAATATTTAGAAATATAATACTGAACATGACACATATGCACATATTGTACTTGCTCTGTTCAGCTGGTTCTGTAAGCACACACAGCTGCACATGTATTCTATGAGCAGACAGAAAAGCAGTACCTGGTTAGTCACTTCTAGTGTGGTGGGATTGTATGTGGTGATGCCGTGAGTTCCCACAGAGAAAACACGCTTGTACCTGCAGGAGCACAAAAACAACCATTTCAAAACTCTGCACTCAATCATATGTTGCATATCATTTTCTTATATAACTTTTTTAAAAACTGGACCGCTATCTAATGCATTATTGTCTGTCTCTGAGAATAAAGCGAGACTTGTTGTAATCACAGAGGGGCCACGACATCAGAAACCACACATGGTCAATAATGGCACTGTTTTCTGTCTCTGTGTCCAAAAATGTTGCGCGCAGACGGTCTGGAAATAACGGCTGCAGTAATTAGACAGGAGCGTGTTTGTGAGAGAGAAGAACCCAGAACTCCTGTCACTGTGAGCCAATCACATCAGAGCAGCTCTTCTTCATCTGAAGGACATGCAGAAGCACCACCACCAGCTAGTACATATACTAAAGTTTACTCGCCAGACGCACGCACGCACACCCTCTCACTCACACACACACACACACACACTCACTCAGTATATATATATATATATATATATATATATATATATATACAGTGTGCACGCAAAGTCTAGACACACACACACACACACACTATATACACACACACTCACTCTCTCTCACACACACACATTCACATACTCGAACACACTCACTACACACACACACTATATACACACACTCAGTCTCTCTCTCACACACACACATTCACATACTCGAACACACTCACTACACACACACACTATATACACACACTCAGTCTCTCTCTCACACACACACATTCACATACTCGAACACACTCACTAAAAAAAAAAAGAATGAGATCAGAATCAGTCCTGGCTGATCTCTGAACACAGCAGATGAGGTAATGGAGAGGAACACACAGCTGGAGGAATCTCTTACACGTCTAGTGCTGTGTACAGCTGTATAATTCTTCCAGTTTACAGTCTTGTGTGCTGGTGAAGAGTAATCCAGCTCTCGAGTGAAGCGGAGAGCAACAGCAGATGAGTGACCCTATAGAGCAGGATAATAACCACTGCAAGCAGCTCAGCTCACAGTATAGCTGGGTCTGCATGGGAGCACTGGCTCAGCCGTGGACGTGTCAGAGCTCGATTTGCTTTCATTTCAACAGCTACATGACACACATGTGCTACTTCCCTTTTATTAGGAAACTGAGAGCTAAACATCTCCCCCTAACCAGCCAGCTCTTCACATATTCTGACAAACCTGATCAACATGATAAAACAGAGTCCCAGTGTTTCCGTCACACAAAGAAAGTCAGTGGGGTCCAAAATCATTCTGAAACATTTTCTTGAAATATCTTCTTTTGTGTTTTTGTTGAACAAAGAAAGTCATACATGTTTCTAATGAGGGTGAGTAAAATTACAGAATTGTTACTCCTGGCTGAACTTTTCAAACCCTAAATAGTTCACCCTAAAATTTAATTTCTGTCATAATTTACTCACTCACATGTTGTCCCGAACCTGTATTAATTTCTTTCTTGTGCTGAACGGAAAAAGAAGATATTTTGAAGAATGTGGGTAACCAAACAGTAGCTGGTCCTCATTGACTTTGATAGTAGGACAAAATACTGTGGAAGTCAGTGTGGACCAGCAACTGTTTGCTTATTCACATTCTTCAACATAACATTCATGTTCAGCAGAAGAAAGAAACTCATTCAAGTTTAAAACAGCTTGAGCGTGAGTAAATGATGGTATAAAAATAAAACACTATGACAGACAGATGACAGAATTTTTATTTTTTTGGGTGAATTATCCCCTTCATCTTAATAAAACAAAACACAAAAAGAAAAATCCCTTGCTGCTCTTGACTGAAGAATATTAATACAGTTGCTTTAATAAGAATTTATGTATAATTTATACAGTGAAGTGAATACAGTGTTTTACTTTTATATTTGTTGATTCAATCTTGAATGCTGCTGCTAAATACACCTGCTGTACCAGAAAAATAAAGCACTGTTTGTTTTATCTGTGTGTTATGTGTATCTTTGTTCTTATTTTTTTAACAGAAAAGATAAAATAATGACAAAATCGGCCTAAATATCTGCCATACCTTTTTATATATTTTGTTACCTTGTAAGTTTTTTTTTTTTTTTTAAATAGGGAATTTAGTTTGGCTGTACTGCTCAGACAGAATAGTAAAACCCACATGACAAAGAATTGTGATAAAATCGTGAATTGTGATATTCCTGAAAAAATTGTGATATGATATTTTTGCCATATCGCCCACCCCTACATTAGCCTGAGCTCTGAAACATGAAGGTCATGAAACCCAATAAGCGGGTGGCTCTGAATGAAGTGTCTCATAGTAACCGAGAGGAATGAGGCACTTACTTCCCCCTCCAGGAGTGTTTGGTTGTGTAGAAACAGGCCAAGTCTTTGTTGTCTTTGAGGACGTTCATCTTCAGGCAGGGCCTGTGAAAACAGAAGAGGGTCACAGTCTGGAACTCAAACAACAGCGTGGTATACGATCACACAAGCTGTCATGGGGAAACATGGAAATACATTGAGCAGTTTATATAGTGTGACAACAGGACGACTCTCAGACTGTACACTTCTGCCAGAGATTACTCAAAGTGCTCACAAATCACATTTGAAGTGAGTAATTTTAAATGTTAATTGGATGATTCACCCAAAAATGTGAATTCTGGCATCCTCGTGTCATTCTAAAGCAATAAGACTTCCAATCATTCAGATTTGGGGAAATGCTCAGCAATGGATGCTCTGCAGTGAATGGGTGCCGTCAGAATGAGAGTCCAAACAGCTGTTCAAGCAATATTACGACTTTGGACTCTTTGTATTTGAGCTGGAAGCAATGGTTTGAAGTTACAAATGTCTTAATGCTGGATTAGTTTCAGCTTTTGTCTTCTCCAGATGTTAACTGATGGACTGGAGTGCTGTGGATTACTTGTGGATTATTGTGATGTTTTTATCAGCTGTTTGGACTCTCATTCTGACGGCACCCATTCACTGCAGAGCATCCATTGCTGAGACACTGATGCAGTGCTACATTTCTACAAACCTGATGAAGAAACAAACTCATCCTGATCTCAGAATTCACAATTGCTGATACCAGGCTAACTAATGGTAGTAAAAAGTGCTTTTACAGTTACAGTAATACAGTTATTGAAGACAAGTAAACGGTCAGTAATACAATAAGATTTTCTCTTTCTCTCATATTGTTTGATTAGCATTAATGACACAGACAGCAGCAGGTCCTTACTGAGGAACCCTGGATGATCCTGCCACAGCGCAAACTCCCAACGCTTCCTAAAACATCAGCAAGCACACTCGCCACGGCACGCACAGATTACACACCTCACCCGTGTCTTTGATTGAGCCAGGCCAGAGATTCAGAGACCGGAGCCATGGGAGTGAAGCATTATGGGTAATACTCACAGATGCAAAATCAATCAGTTTATAAGTTTAGATAAATAAAAGCAGCCTATGAATTGTTTCACTCACAATTAAATATAATAAAAAGAACATTTATATTGTATTCAGAGAAGCGCTGGAAGTTGGGTGAGCAGAGAGCAAAGCAGAGACAGCTGAGAGGAGTCAGATCATGAGTGTCTCTCTCTGTCAGCAGAAACCCTGACTCCTTCCGTTCTCCTCCGTTACAGCGGCTCAGAGAGGCTGAGAGATAATCACTCATCACAGCAGCAGCTCTTAACTCTTGGGTTATATCATCCTGCTTCATGTTTAATACTGTTATACTGGCTAGCCAGGTTTGGAGACTTTACACTGTACATTGGTAAACACTGAGCTAAGGCTGGAATATGCATATTAATAAAACCGATTGGAGAAGTATAATATATGACGAGAATGCGAGCTGTTTGTTTGCTTTTCCCTCTTTGGAAACGTCCCCATATAAATGTGCTCTCGATATCTTCAAAATCCATTGAGTGAAATATATACAATCCCTGATCTAGAGGACTGAGTGCACTTTATAAAATGACTGAAGTGATAAAAAAAGTGGTCAAAAAAATTTAACATTAATTGGCTTCAAAGTAGAAGCCTTTGTGTTTTTAAAATGAATCACTCAATGAACAATAAGGAGGAATACATAGGGTTTTCACAGTCAATCCTTATGACAAAAAAAATACAAAATTCTCTAAGGCTTGATTATAAATGTGGTAAATAATCAGAGTGCTCGTCCATGGATAATCTCACTAATTCATTGAGAAAGTAAATTAGAAATCAATTAAAGGAAGCCCTGGAAGATGAGGATGCAGTCATCTCAGTCTATGAAATGACCAAAGCCAAACTTGGTAATTAAAACGAATGAAATTCATAATAAACACCAAAGCCAGACTCAATCAACAGACTGAAATGTGTAATGGCTAACATCTGTCCAACATGCTCCTCCTGAATGTGTAATCCTGGTAATCTAGAATCTATTAGTGTAGTGGAAGTACAGTATTGGGCTGCGATGCATTGATAGCAGAAGATCGCCGCTTCCAGGACGAGGTCACGTGATCTGCATCAACAGCTCTTAGCGAGGATCAATAAAGCGGTTTATCACTGCACCGTCCTGCAGCTCTCTGTACAGTTTGAGTCCTGTACGGTGAAGACATTAATCAAACTGGTCTTTGCAGGATAAAAAAGCGTTTTTGAAAGATTTTATGAATGCAAAGCTCCAATCTAATGCAGCAATAAAGCTTCTGATGAACCTGTAGCTGCTGTAAACACACTTTCAATAAAACATAATGACAGGCATGAGTGTGCTG
>NW_015542416.1:182498-187214 GCF_001515605.1 Sinocyclocheilus anshuiensis | reverse complement strand
TCTCACACTCACTCTCACACACACTCTCACACACACTCACACTCTCTCTCACATTCACATAGAAATTCTTAACTCTGACTAAACTCATCTCAGATCTATACTGAAATAAAGAACCATCTTTAATGAAAGTGGGACTAATGCAACCCAAAAATAATTAAAACAATAAGAAAAAAGTTTTAATAATAATAATAATAATAATAATAAAAAATGTCTGAAAGCTTCATACAATGTTTGAAGGAAATTCCAAATTAATTTATTAGGGATATTTAATAAATTATTATTATTATTTATTAGAAGGCATTTTTGCAGGAACTGTGTTAACCAAGGAAAAGGAATAGAACTTAAATGCAATCTAAAACACAAAGTAAAATAAATAAATAAATAAATACTAGATAATTTCAATGCCTGATATGTAGCGAAAATGAAATGAAAAATAAAGCAACGGCATAAATTCTGAGTTGTCTAACTATTAACTGGTCCAGCAGTGAGCCGCATGTTATAGTGTCTCGTCTCCAGAGTGTCCAGAGGATGACCAGGTCATGTGCTCAAGCCTCAGAAAACACACAGCTGCCCTTACTCACACCAAACAATACACAAACAATAATGATATTTAAAAAAGATGATTACAAAACTGAAAAACCAAGCTAAAACAAACTATAGTAATAGTGGCTGCCCTGCGCTGAATCCTGTCTAACATTACTGTACACACATGCAGCCTAGCTCCGCATTAATCAGGTTTGTGGGGTCAGTGCATGAGTGCTAGAACTACATGCATCTGCAGTCTCTCTCAGCACAAAAGCAGCAGCTGCGCAGCTACGAGTTACTTTTCTTCTTTACACACAATGAGACAAACTCTCATTAATAATCAAAAGATCATTAACTAGTTTGTATATCAGACAGCAGATACAAAAGCTAACAAAATTATAAACGGTAAAAAAGATACTTTTTAATTATATAACAATGACAATATCTATTTATGTTTGTCAAATATTTACAATGCAATATTTATATAAACTGTATAAAGGTCTTGTGACCATGATGTAATGCAGTACAAAAAAAGTGCCAGGGAAAAAAACATGTACAAACACGTGTGCAGCATCTACTGAAAGATGATATTTAATTATACAGTAAATATAAAGTTTTTCTGATGTTAGACGCATTTCAAATGTCATGTAGATTTCATATAACTTTCAAATAATAATGGTCATTTTGATCAGAAATCAGATTTTGTAAGGGTTACTCCCTCTGCTGTAATTGTGACTGACATCTGACCACATTTACACTGAATTCTTCCCGTTTAAGCAGCACAGCATGATCCGAGCAAGACAGCACCACTTCACATTAAACACATTAAACACATTAAACACTGAAACACGGAAGCAGTGCTCAGACTCATGATCAAACTCAGGATTCATGCAATCCACGTTTCCATTGTGTGGAACGACGCGAGACTCCAACTATACGCAATACATCACGAATAGATACATGTCAGTCATCATTTAATAGAGATATCGCCACATCAAACCGCTATTATGAAATAAAACATGACTCTAATAATAACCAGTGTTACAGAAAGATCAGCACTGCAATTATAGATTGTCAAGCGCCACAGTAGTGATGCGAGGCTTGACAGTGCTGTTATGTCTCGTGTTATGAGGTGTTAAAGTGTTGTTATGCGGTATTAAAGATTTATGAGGTGTTACAGCAGTGTTTTGAGGTATTTCGCTGTAACCGCGGTGTGCTGGAGTCTCTGTCAGGCGGCGCTGGCCTCACCTCGCCTCGCCTCACAGACGGAGCTCGCCGCTGTGCTTTACCGGGATCTGTGCTGTCAGAAGCGGCTCGGTTGCGTCGCTCGGCCCGCCGGCCTCCGTTACGCGCGGTGCTGCAGCTCAGTGATCCAGAACCGAACCGAAAGCGCTTCCCTCAGTCACAGCACTCATGACGCCGCCATCTGCCTCCAGCGGGGCTCTGCGCATGCGCACGGCGCGAGTCTCATGCGCCTGTCAGCTGACAGCTCAGACCGGAAGTGCAGCGAGGAGCCGAGGGTTAAAGAGACAGACTACGTTTATTTCTCTACGAGATGTCAAATTAAACCAGCTCTAAATCTAGCAGCATATTTACACCACTTCACACATTTCAAAAAGAAAAAATGTATATTATTGTTTTGTTTCTGTTTTTGTTTTTTGTAAAAATTGTATATTTGTTTATGAAATGTATTTCAAATAAAAAAAAACTGTTAAATTTGAATTTACGAATTTATTATATGTATTTGCAGCCCTTTAATTAGAATTGTATATTTTATATGTAGTGACTATTGTACCCTTATTTTGATTTAGGTTTTTTGTTAAACTTCCTGTGAACTTACTGAATTGGTTTGTATTTTTTAATTCAGTGAAGAAGAAAAAAATCAAATGGAAGGGGCAACACTGGGGATTTATTTATTATTATTAAAATGTCCTTATTTTGGTGAAATGCTGCAGCATCAAGACTCATAAACGGATGTAATATCAAAAAGAAATACATAAATACTAAATATTATATTTTCAAGTCAGTACAAATTTGGCCGAACTGAGTTTCAGGAAACCTCCTGCACTCTGATCGCTCTAAATTATGATTATTATCAATAATCTGACCACAGTTTGACTGAGTCTGTCTGTTCCTCTTCCCCACTCCATCAGATCACTGCACTTGCTTTTATGAATGAGTTCTGCATTTCATGTATGTTCATATTACACACTGATAATATAACATTAATAATATACACACACTGATAATATAATGAAGTATGTTCATATATAAAAACGGTGGGGAAAAATAATATTATTAATATGTGTAAAATATTATTAGGAAAATGTTTAGTTTATACTTTTTTTTTTACATGTTATAGTAATTGATCATTTTAATCAATTATTTATTTATTTTAATATGTATGTTTATTTATTATTTAAATACAATTGTATTTATTTATTTTTATTATTTTTTATTTAATCAAATTTAGTTCGTCAGCTTATTCCTTTTAAACTGTCTGTGATTGAGCTCTGATTCTCTTACAGTGAGTCTGATGCAGCCAAACTATAATGTTAGAGCAAAAGCAAAAGCTCTGGAGCATCGGATGCAGGATGACACAAAGATGTAAGATGTAGAGATATTTGTGTTGATGCACTGGCTTCAAGGAAATGTGTAAAGATGAAGCCCTGCAGCTCAGAGAGTGCTGCTTCCCCAGCGATGCGTGTGAGAAACAGTGCAGGGACATGAGAAGAGAAAGCTCTCGCGGATGACTGACTGCTGCTGCTTTTCTCTGAATAACACTCACGTTCACTGCACTGCTCCAGAGAATTCACTCCGGACTTATCAGACAAGAAAACCAAGACTTCTTGTAGATCACTGCTTCAGTGAAGAACACCAGCAGATCTTATTCTGGAGCTCTTTTACATCGATCGCTGGATAATGCTGTTATATTAGACATCCATCTATCACACGTGTGGAAAATATCAACTTATTGCTATAAACTGCTGGGAAAGACCTATTAATGTTCTGGTTGTGTGAAAATAGATCATATAAAGCAATTCAGCAGATAAAGCAAAGGGAAATCAGGTCCAGGAGCCACAGATGATGACTCTATGACTGTGATTGGTGATTTAATCTGATGTCTTCTCCCACAACATCAGAGACTTCTTTCATAGAAAGAGCAAGTGTTTTCTCAGACTCTTCTTCTGTGCATGAGCTTTAGAGACGGATGTTTTGCTGAAGATGAGACAGTAGGTCTCTCGTCTCGTGTTGGTCAGCAGCACCGTGTCATTTCTTGAGTTGCATCTGTTACAGGCGTAGAAACGCAGTCTGATTAGATTTAAATGTGGTTTTGCTGATATGACTCTTCTTCACTGCTGCAGCCTGTCAATCAGACCGATGGGAGTTTTCATCTAATTGTACAGCTCTTTCTTCATGTTTTTTTGACATGTTCAGTATCTTAAGTGTGTCTTTTCATGCGAAGGGCATCAGTGGACATGGACTCAGATTCTACGTGAGTTTGGTGATTTTTTTTCTTAATACAACATTGAGGATTTTTTCCACGGCTGGATTTTCCATTCATAATCAGAAGCAGATGATTGAGCTGATGTTTGCTCTTGTTTTCTCTGGTGAGATGGAGCTGGACATATTAAACGCTCCTTGATCTGAGGCTGCGCAGATGACCTTCATAAACACGCATGATGCTCGACTTTACTGAAATGAGCAAACAATCTCTAAACTGTTGTCATGTTTGTCTTGCATCTACATCTACTGGAACAGAACTTTGTATCATTGTCTGACTTATTATAGGCATATTAATGTCAAAAACATGGGGTGGCCATGATGAAGATTGCCTGCTGATTTATTTGTTTGTTTGTTGGCAATGATTACTTTACCTAAAAAGATTCAGATTCTTTTTATTGGTCACCAACCCTTTAGCGAAGCACATTTTTATTAGTTTTCACAATTAATTGATGGTTACTTTATTTTGTTTTTGTAGCCAATTCTCAATGCATGCATTAAAACAGTATTAGCTAAAATAATTTGAAATAATATGCTTGAATATGAGTAGCCTGTGTGACGGTTCCTCAACTGCTCAAATGTCAGATATCACACACACACACACACACACACACACACACACACACTCACACACACACACACTCACACACAGACACTCACACACACACACACACACACACACACACT
>NW_015542416.1:180245-182257 GCF_001515605.1 Sinocyclocheilus anshuiensis | reverse complement strand
CTCACACTCACACTCACACACACACACACACAGACACACACACACTTCCTTTTAGTCGTGTCTCATAGTTACTTATATTACGTATTATTTCACTTCCACTACAAACATCTATATATCTGAATCTTTTTGTTAACTATGACCTTTAAGCTGTGCATCTTCTTCTCTCTCTCTCTGTATCTCTGGATCTACAGTAAGAGTTGCGAGGGTATGGATTGTTTTCTTTCATCAGTCTGTTTCCCAATAAATGTTTCGATTAATTAGCTTCAAACAGTGACTCAAAGGTGTGACCTGGACGCGAGAACTGGACTTATATCTGCCATATATCTATAGACTGAGTATAAATGCTGTCATCATTAGTACAAATCATTTTAGAAAACTTCTGGATTATATTTGTAGACTTTTAGCTGATTATATGTCAAATTAATCTATTTTTTCAACATGTATGATGTTTGCATGCCTGTAATTATTAATTTCTTTGTTAGTCTTCAGTAAACTCTTCAGATTGATTTCTGTTTTGACTGTTTTGAGTGTTATTTGAATAAATTAAATGTACAATTAAATAGTGTGTGATGAGTAATTATGAAGAGATCCTTATAACGATCAGTAAAGATTCTGCAGTAATTGAGGTTAATTAAAGAGCTTGTGCATGCACTTTCACAATTAGTGATCAATAAGTATCTGCAGTCAGACTTTCACTATGACGAATCTCTTGATACTGCAGATATCACTCAATAACTATATTGCATTTGTTTCTCACAAGCTGAACTGAATCATGTGAATAAATCACACGGTATGTAAAATAAATGATTCAGTGAAGAGACTAGCAAACAGAAAATCATTGTATGATCTCTTAAAGTAAAGTAACCATGTCAAGATCAGGTTAATAAACACAAGGTAAAGTAAATTCCTGCTTAGAAAAGACAATTAAATCGTTCTTCTGTCAAAATAAAACTTCCATGAGCCAAGAAAGTGATCCAAGTGAAATCAGCGAGACATGGCGATGATTGACAGAATATTTTGAAATGTAACATAAATTAAATTGAAAGCAAACGCTTACATTTTCTTTATCAGAGAATGACTGTTATTTCAAAATTATTTCAGTTAACAGTGTGTCACAAGCTTCATCATTAAGATAACATCAGTAATGAATATAAGATAGAATTCATATACATATAAGTAGAAGGCAATTCATCAGTAGGTGGTGTTAGATCATCGGTTTGCTTGATATGAGTCTGTCTTTGCCGCTGTTTAACAGGTCTGAGGTTTTGTGAGTGTGCTGCTGATGAAGAGTAAGCCTGAGGAACTCACCTGGGCTGCAGGTAGAGGGGGAACATCTGTCCGTCTGAGTCCGCTGCACATGAAGCCCGCTGTGGGACTGAAGGGTCACGTTATGAAGCATCTGATCCGGAGCTCAGCATGTGCTGCCTGTTATCCTAATGAAGTTACTGAGCTCTATACAGCCGGAGAAAGAGCGCTTCTCCACGCTTCTCCAGACCACAAACAAAACCCACATTCACAACAGCCTCCGACTGAACCTCAAGCTCTGTGAACTTTTATTACGCTCACGCTGGAGTCAGACCAGATCTCATTTCACACTGCAGACATCACTCTCCCGACCTAAAGATACTAAAGCAAGACTCGGAGTTACAAAGGAAAAGAACAGAGTAATATGATCACTATTTGGTCACGTCTCTTACAGTTCACAAAAAGCATGTTCTGTAGCTACATTCTCATAGTGTTCGGTAGGAGAAACAGAGAGAAAAATACTTTGTATAGAACTTGGCTGCTTTTAAAACACTACGCATCAGTCAAAGCTTTCTGTCTTAGACTTCAGAACTAGTTCTGCATTAATAATATCATCTGTTCATGAAGAGACAGAGTCTGTAGGCCTCATTCATTCCTTCATCCAGATGTGTTTCCTTCGCTCTGTTTGTGATCCTCTCTCGCCCGCTGCTGTCCAAACCTGCTCTCTCTCTGCGTGTGTGTGTGTGTGTGTGTGTGTGTGTGTGTGT
>NW_015542416.1:169437-180144 GCF_001515605.1 Sinocyclocheilus anshuiensis | reverse complement strand
AAAATATAATGTAGCGATTCAGTATTTAAACTGTTATTAATAAAAGTCGTGGGGCAGCGTTGACAAGTTTCTGTGTGTGTGTGTGTGTGTGTGTGTGTGTGTGTGTGTGTGTCAGAAACCACAGAACACATGCATCTGTCTCCAGCAGGAGCGCTTCACATCTCACAAACATCACTGTGAGTCTGAGTTCATGGTTCAACTTTGCACACGTCTCTCAAACACAAACCAGGAAATTACTTTGCTGTTTCTGGAGAGAGAAAGTGAAAGTGAAGTGCTGCAGACGGTCTCTCTGTCTGTCTTTCACACAGACTCACACACGATGGCAGAAGCCTGTATTCCAGTGGATCAGGATCAGTTCATGTGTCCAGTGTGTCTGGATCTCCTGAAGGACCCGGTGACCATTCCCTGTGGACACAGTTACTGTAAGATCTGTATCACAGACTGCTGGGATCAGGAGGATCAGAAGGGAGTCTACAGCTGCCCTCAGTGCAGACAGAGCTTCGGCCCCAGGCCTGCTTTAGCTACCAATGTCCTGCTGGCAGAAATGCTGGAGAAACTGAAGAAGACCAGACTCCAAACCGCTGATAGTGACGCTGGATCTGGAGACGTGGAGTGTGACGTCTGCACTGAGGTCAAACTCAAAGCTGTCAAGTCCTGTCTGGTGTGTATGAACTCTTACTGTCAGAATCACCTCGAGCAACACCAGAGTTTCTTCAGAAGCAAGAAACACAAACTGACCGAAGCCACTGGACGACTGCAGGAGATGATCTGCACTAAACACGAAGAACCGCTGAAGCTCTACTGCAGAACCGACCAGCGCTGCATCTGTTATCCGTGTGTGATGGATGAACACAAGAACCATGAAACTGGACGGCAGAAGCAGAGAGGAATGAGAAGCAGGTATGAGCTCAGTCACACTACACATCAGAATACGATTGATGGAGCAGCAAAGACCCTGTGAGTAAATCACTCCCACATTTTACAGCAAGTGAACAGAAGTGTGTGTAATTTATTGCACAAATAAATACTGAGCAATGGCTGGTTTACCTCCTCAAGATGAAGTCTGAAGTGCTGAGAAAGCATGTGATTCAGATGAAATAGACTTCAGACACCGCAATGATTGTTTACACTTACCATAGAATAATATCTGAAAGTCTACTCCTATTATCAAACATCAGCTTAAATATTTAGTTTCAGTATATTAACTGTAAGAAGAACTGAACAGTACACTATACCCCCCCCAAAAAAAGAAAAATATTGTAAAATAGATAAATTGCCCCCAAAATGTCTATATATTGCTAACAATAATTAATAATTTCCTCATACTATCTGCAACTTTTACGATAATGATGATGATGATTATTATTATTATTATAATCATATTTATTTTTTATTTAACTCTAAACCCCAAATTTAGAGGAGATAAGAAATGTAAACAAATGTATTTCCCCTATGTACGCACATATATACATACATATTTATATGCATATATCTTTTACTCTAGGTTTCTGTTTGTGTTTAAAGGGCTCTTTGTTTGCATTTCCTTGTTTTCCAGTTTTATTCCTGTTTCCTTTGTTCTAGTTTACAGTTTGTTATAGTTACATATTGTCATCACTTGTGTCTTGTTTAGTTCCTCGTTTAATAATATGCCCTCAGTTCTCTTAGTTTGGTGTCTGGTATTGTCTTTGTTAAGCTGGTAAAGCTGTTCCATGTTTTTGGATCTTCTTCGTTTTGTTTGTGAATAAAAGTAATCAGCTGCATTTCATTTTATTACTGGTTTGTATAATATTGCTGATGTGTTCATGAATTTTGGCAGAGGATTCTGAAAGAGACACAAGTGAAATATCAGCAGAGAATCCAGCAGAGAGAGAAAGATCTTCAGCAGCTGAGAGAGGCTGTGGAGTCTCATAAGGTGAGTCTGGAGAAGAAGAGAAGTTTGTCTCCGTCTCAGTTCAGACTCACTGAAGCCTGAATCACTGTGTGTCCTAACAGCGCTCTGCACAGACAGCAGTGGAGGACAGTGAGAGGATCTCTGAGCTGATACGGCTGATCAGAGATCAGGAGAAGACTGCAGTGAGTCGAGCTGAAGGACGACTGGAGCGACTGGAGCAGGAGATCAATGATCTGAGGAGGAGAGACGCTGAGCTGGAGCAGCTGGAGCACACACAGGATCACAGCCAGTTCCTGCAGGTGACACAGATCCGTACACAGACTGGAGCTTCAGCGTGTCCGGAAAACCTTCATTTCTTTCTTTGTACCTGTTTGTGTGTGTGTTTTTTTTTGATAATTTAAAAAAAACTTTCATGGCCCCTGAATATTTTGTTATGTAAATATCTGAACATGAATATGTCAAAAGAAAGAACAGAGCCTCTTCTTTAAAAAAAAAGTTTTATTCCAGCTCAGTGCATGCTTTTTTAATCAACACTTGAATGTGGGTACATTTCATAAAAAAAACAACATTTTGAACAAAAGTTGAGAAAATTGCGTTGTTGTCAATAACTCTGTCTGGATCAGATTCAGATCGATGATCTAAACATAGATGGAGTCCATCGCTTCCATCAGCTGTGTATGATACTGGAAATTACTGGAGTATTTAAATTATTATTAGATGAGGCCTGGGCACAGAACAAATCACACAAGATTTGAAATTGAAAAAAAAAAAACTATCATAAAAAACAAGCTTGTTGTGTGTTTTTCTCCTGCAGAGTTTCTCCGTCTCTCCTGAATCTGCAGAGCAGCCCAGCATCACCATCAGTCCTCACCTCTCTTTCAGTCATGTGGAGAAATCTGTTTCTAAACTGAAAGAAAAACTGGAGGATTTCTGCAAAGAGGAGATGGAACAGATATCTGGCAGAGGTAATGTCACACCACACAGAAGAAACTATTAAATACAGTATGGAAGAGATTTATGTTTCACATGAGAATCACACTAATTATGTCTTTATGTTCACAGTATCATACAGTGAAATTATTCCCCTCAAAGAACCGAAGACCAGGCCAGAGTTCCTGCAGTGTAAGACACTATGAAACACACACTAAAATTACTTCATGATTTTCATTTAGAAAAACTATAAAAGGCATCACACCTGAGTTCATAGTGTTATTAAAAAGACTGTAAACATATCAAAACTAAAGATGTATGTAATTAACAGAGTCCTGGAATGAACAATTTCACATATGAAAAAGTATGTTTGTGGTAACTACATGAAATAAGTCTTGTTTATTTTATCTTCATCAGATTGCAGGTTTCTGACTCTGGATCCAAACACAGCATATAAATGCCTCTGTCTGTCTGAGAGCAACAGAGTGATTACTGCCACTAAAACAGTCCAGTCGTATCCTGATCATCCAGACAGATTTGATGTGTATCCTCAGGTGTTGTGTAGAGAGAGTGTGTGTGGACGCTGTTACTGGGAGCTGCAGTGGAGTGGAGATAATGGTGTGTGTATATCAGTGTCATATAAGAGCATCAGCAGGAAGGGAGGTAATGAGTGTGTGTTTGGATCTAATGATCAGTCCTGGAGTCTGCGCTGCTCTCCCTACAGATACTCATTCAGACACAATAACATAAAGACTGATCTCTCTGTGAAGTCTATCAGCAGCAGAATAGGAGTGTTTGTGGATCACAGTGCAGGAACTCTGTCCTTCTACAGCGTCTCTGACACAATGAGCCTCATCCACACAGTCCAGACCACATTCACTCAGCCGCTCTATCCTGGGTTTGTGGTTGGTCATAAATCATCATTGAAACTGTGTGATTTTTAACTGATATAGTTTCCTCATCTCTCACACTGTCTGAAAAGTAAGATTGTATTATACAGTGTTTTACCTGAATATTTTTGTGTCTTACTGTTACAACATTTGAGAAAACAACTTATTGTATAACCTTTGTAGTTTTTAATGTAACAATTTTGAGTAAAAATTAGATGTCCAGTATACTTACATATGCAGTTTATTCTAATCATAATAATCAGATTCATCTGATAACTGTAGAGCAGGAAGCAATTTTTTGGATTTAATAATCAGTGTTGGAGTTTGTTCTGCTCTTCCTCCAGTTACATATTCAGGCACAATAACATAAAGACTGAGCTCCCTGTGTCCTCCAGATCCTCTAGAATAGGAGTGTATGTGGATCACAGTGTGGGAACTCTGTCCTTCTACAGCGTCTCTGACACAATGAGCCTCATCCACACAGTCCAGACCACATTCACTCAGCCGCTCTGTCCTGGGTTTGGGTTTGGTTCTGGATCATCAGTGAAACTGTGTGATCTAACAGCAGAGATAGAAACCTGAGTCTGTGACTTGGACTCGAGTCGCACACAAGTCACAAAAAAACACAACTTGCATCTTGACTTGGACT
This sequence comes from Sinocyclocheilus anshuiensis, assembly GCF_001515605.1. Lineage (NCBI taxonomy): Eukaryota > Metazoa > Chordata > Actinopteri > Cypriniformes > Cyprinidae > Sinocyclocheilus > Sinocyclocheilus anshuiensis. The sequence continues at coordinate 175,784 of NW_015542416.1, read as the reverse complement.
TCTGAATATCTGACTCGAGACGTGACTTAGATTTGAAGACAGACTCGTGAAAACACAAGTCATTTTGTGTCATGATCCCAGTCTTGTTTAAGGACTTCTAAGCTGAAGTGTTTTCTGTTCCCTTCCCGTGTTTTATTCCTGTTCACCTTGTTGCATTTGTTACCCTATTTGTTTCCATGGTTACCCCTTGTTTGTTGTCATGGTGATTCATTAGCTCTGCCCTCCTCATTATCTTGTGTATATAAACCCCCGAGTTTCAGTGTTTGTAAGTCAGCTGTCTCCTATAAATGCCCATGTTCTTTGTTTCATGCTCTTGTTTTCTGGTTTCTCTGTTTACCCATAGTTGATTTACCTTTTGTTCAGTGGTGTAGTCTAGTTTATTTTGCACCTCATAAGCACCAGCACCACCACACTCACTAAACAGGGCTCTACACTTACTTTTATTTTTAGGAGCACTTGTGCTGCTGATAATTTAAAGGGGTCATCGGATGCCCATTTTCCACAAGTTGATATGATTCTTTAGGGTCTTAATGAAAAGTATATAACATACTTTGGTTAAAAATTCTCAATGGTAGTGTAAAACAACACCCTTTTTACCCTGTCAAAAACAGCTCTGTTTTCAGCAAGCCGTTTTAGTGCATGTTCCTTTAAATGCTAATGAGCTCTGCTGACCCCGCCCCTCTCTTCCGAGCCGCTCTCTGAGAGACTCTTAACTTTAGATGCATTCATCGCGAAACTTGCTAACTAGCTCATTATTAGGAAAGGCAATTTGCAAAGATTCATAAAAAAACATATACTCACTTCTTCTGAAGGTGAAGCTGGATCACGAATGATTCGCGCAAACATAGACGCATTTATGTAGATCGGGGGCGCATTCCCTTCAGAAACAATGTAATCCACTGCGTCTTCAGCGGCTCAGATGTCGGGAGTAAATGACGACTGCTATGTTCATTATTACATCCAACAACAGAACACCTCAATCGCTCAGGAGTCATTCTTGTCTACATCTGCTCCGGCGGTGAAACAATGGCGGACTGATGACAGCTCACTCAGGGCGGAGCTAAGGTAAGACACCAGTGTCAATCAACAATCGTGTTTTATTGAAAAACCAGGGGATCCCCCAAGTATATATTTATGCTTATGGGAGGTCCGGGACCTCATCGGGTCTTGTGTGTCTAATTTTGACATTGCAACAGCTAAATGTCTTTGAGTGAGGTGTTACTAACTTTATGGGATCAGGAGAAGACTTACAAACACTTCAGAGAACACTACACATCTCCATCAAGTCATCTCCTTTAAAGGCACCTATTATGCAAAATTAACTTTTACTTATTGTTTGAACATAAATGTGTGTTGGTGGTGTGTGTGCACAACCACCCTACAATAGTATAACTACTTTAATACTTAGACTTGTTAGAGGGTATTTATTTTCAAACTTGATTACATTTTAATCTGGACTACAACATGCCCTATAGATACTGTTTGAACATGTTTTGATTCTTTATTGTTCGGTCACACTTTACATTAGGGCTCCATTAGTTAATTCATTAGTTAACATAAACTGCCAATTAAAAAGTATTCTGAACATTCATTAATAATTTAAATATTTAATAACACGCTGTAAAAATCAAATGTTATAACTGTATTATTTAATGAACCCAAGCTAACATTTTTAACAAAGAATAATAACTTCTGTAGCAAATGTAGATATTGCTTATTGTTAATGTTGATGCATTAACTAAGGTTAACTAATGAGATTTTATTGTAAAGTGTTACCTATTGTTCTTTAAAATTCTTTTGCACTTTAATGTCTGAAACATTTGTTTACTTTATACATTTTTTGTGCATTGCTTTATTTTATTTAAATGTTCAGACCTTTGTGTTATAGGAAAAGTTATTAAACCTGTTATACTGTATCATGACAACACTTTTTGCAACTAGATTTCAATATTGTGATAATACCGTACTGTGATAAAAGCTTTAGCAAGTATCGCAACATGAAAATTTGATACCATCACATGCCTAATTGACATATTAATTTTTTATTTATTCATTTATAATTTATTTATTTTTGCCCTCAGACAGAATAAACTACATATACATCCGTGCTAACGATTTTATTTGAACAAAATAGATATCTTATCGCTAACAAGTTAGCTCAAAGCAGCAAGTGGGACAATTATTATTAGAGTTTTATTTGACATGGACATCACAATTACACTGGATGAACCATTTGCATCTGCTTGAGCGTTTTAGTACACATGCTAATTTTCAACACCTGTCCACAGTAGGCTTTTTAGAAAAAGAAAAAAAAAACAGTGATATTAATAATAATAATAATTTTGCTGAAAAAGGGGGTTGAAACGTTGATGTCAAAATAATAATTCATATTTCTTTTCATAGCAGCTTCTACTGATTTGCCATTAATATACATATTACTCAATTCATTAATTAGTATTATCATGTTATAATCTTTAGGAAATAAATTGTTATTCATAAAGATGACAGTTGTAAATGTAAATGATATTAAGAGAAATTAAAAGATGTATTAATTTGTTTGTTTGTTTTTTGCTAGAATAGTACCCTTAGGGGCTCACATGGCACACTCTAGAACAGTGGATCGCAACCTTTTTGACTTCAAAGCCCCCCTATTTGAAGGCCCCCCCTCACTCACAATTTCTATCTGATAAAATATTACAAAGCTTGGCATAAGAAAGATATACAGTTGTTATAAAAATAACCAGATAAGAAATATCTATTTTTGGTTGTTTTAGCTTGTTTTGTTTTATTTTAAATAATTATAAGTCATTTAGAGGCCCCACTGGAAGATTGTTGAGGCCCCCTGGAGCCTCTACTCTAGAAGTTAAATGACACTGCTAGCAGATAAACGTGGTTTCACCAAGTCAGTTTATGTCAAGTTGTGTGCTTATAACCAGAGTTAGGTGCTTCTTCGTCAGTGTTATTCACCTATCATTTCCCTCTGATTGTAGGGTTATAGTTACGGTTAGGTTTAGGTTTAGGGGTAGTGGATATGGTTTGGACTATTTTTTTTTTTGGACAGGAATGTTGCTCCAAGATCAACAAAATATGATGATACAGGAACATGTTCTACTTTGCAAAATCATTGCGACCCAAGCTTTGCACAAACAGCAACTCAAAATGATCTCATACAAATATTTAAAGGCATCCCAAAACCATAAAAACTCTTCATAAGTTTGAACCTAGACACTTGAACTTTTCTAGACACTATCTAACATATGCCAGCTGATTATAAGAGCTGTCACTGCAATACATCACATTCCTCACATTCACATTCACAATATTGTGAAATATTGTTAAAAAATAATAAAAAATTATTCAGGCCATATTTACAGTTTCAAACTTTGGCCTGTAACATCTAAATTAGCCAGTGTCTAAGTGTTGCATCCAAGCCAGAAGTGGTCCATGTCTGTTTTATGATATTTGGGGCATATTTGCCATGTCAAATGTAGGCCAAGTTAGGCTTACATCCTGATTTGACAATGCTGACTGTGCCATCTATTTGCCAAACGTGGCCAAAAATTTTATAAATTATTTGGGCCATATTTGCCATATCATATGTGGGCCACTTTAGGCTCACACCCACATGAGCTATGTGCTTGCTGTGCTCTATCTTTGCCAAAACTGGTCCAGAAATGTTTTAAGATAACTGGGCCACATTTTCTGCATTACATATGGGCCACTTTTGGCTCACACACAGATGAGCCAATGGTTAATGTGCCATATATTTGCCAAAACTGGCCCAGATATGTTTTACGATAACTTTGCAGCATTTGCAGCATTACATGTGGGCCACTTTTGGATCACACCGAGATGAGCCAATGGTTAATATGCGCCAAAACTACCAAAACTAGCCCAGATACGTTTTAAGACAACTGGGCCACATTTGCAGCATTACATGTGGGCCACATTTGGCTAAAACACAGAAGAGCCAGTGCTACTGTGCCATATATTTGCCAAAACTGGCCCACATATGTTTTAAGATAACTGGGCCACATTAGCTTTAACATACGTGGGCCACATTTGGTTTACACTCAGATTTCCCTTTGTCAGTTGTGCCACATTTTTGCCAAAGGTGGCCCACTGTTGGTTTGTGATATTTGGGCCATATTCATTATTTACCACATGGGCCACTTTAGGGTCACATTCAGATTACACATTGCCATAAGCACCGCATCTTTGCCTAAAAAGGCCCACATGTGATTTGAGATATTTGGGCCATATTTGCTATTTTACATGTGGCCCACTTCAGGTTCACATCCATTTTGTCCGGGCCATAAGAAGGCCTGCAGTGCCGCATCAATGCCTGAAGTGGCCCACATCCGTTTGCTATCTGGGTAAGTGGTGTGTTTTCTAGCACATGTAGTAAGACTGCATTTGCTGCATCTGATCAGGTTAAAAATTATACATCATCTTTATTATATGTTGAGAAATCAAACCTTAAAAAGCTTCAGGAGTCAAAGATCAAGTAGAGCCCTGCACAGGCCTCAAATATAGTCCCTAGCCCGGCCCATGTCCGACAGCTTATCAGAGTTACCGGCCCGAGCCCGGTGTCATCTTTGCGACACTGACTAAGAACACTAATTTATTAGTAAATAATTCAAATATCTCCTTACTATTTCCCCCGACACATTCATGGTAGGCTAATTACTTTTGCTGGGGCTCTGCGGCACGCTTTAGCGTATTGCGTGCATTTTTTGCACTGCACATGACCAATAGGCTCACTCTTTGCCGGGGTAATCAAATCAAAACTCTTCCAAAATGCAGCTTTTCCCGAAGCTTTGGGAACTTTTAGTAACTCAATATAACAATATTTCACACAGTAGCCTATGTGTGCTCTGCGCGTATATGGGAGAGAAGCTAAATGAGCCCGAGTCCGACCCAAGCCCAACCTGTAAAAAAAAAAAATGGCCCGAGCCCGGCCCGAATGGACTCAGCGTGTCAGGCCCCGACGGGCTTGCAGGCCTCTAAGATCAAGGCCACTGAGACATTAAAACATAAAATCCCTCATCAGATTATCAGGAGTGTGTTTCCCCAACAGCAGTATAACCCACTTAACTACCACAGGACCAGAAACTAACTAGTCAAGACATAGGAGCTTTGTCACACATCTGTCATTCAGACACATTGATTAGATATGTTGTTAATGACGTCAAGCAGGTGGTGAAGTGCTAACTTCTGCTAATTAATCAGTTCCAAGTTAATGTCAGATTATTACTGTAACAATGATCACGGCATCTGAGGACTGCTTCACTGTCTGTTCTCTGTTATTTTGTGGGTTTCCTTACGTTGCTTCAGTTTGTGAATGTTCGTTTGAACTATGGTTTCAGGAAACACTGAATCGCTGAACTATGATGGTAATGACAGACCTTGAGACCACAGCTAACGATGCTTTGGGAAAACGCACCCCTGGATGCAAAAAAGACCACGATTGCAGACACAGAACACAAATAACAGCAAAAATATGCCAGTGGTTTGTGAGTGTGTACATGGCTAAAGGGAATTATTACAGTGTCTCTGCAAATTTTTTGTAAGCAAAAAATTAAACAAAAACATTCTGATAAGACTTTGTTTCATGCCAAGTGAAAAAATAACTGCTTGCTCTCTGTCAAATTACTTCTGGTGGAATTCTGTGTAAATTGGCATTCAGGCGACAGTTTTATAACATTATTTCAGTCAAAAACACAATTTCAGGTCTAAAAATTCAAACATTCTTAATGAATTCTGTTATTTTAGGACAGCAATCTCTTCAATCACTGATTGAATTGAACTGTATTGTTCATGTAACAGTGGAGTTCTTCAACCATTGGACTTGCATGTAACTATATGGAAGCTATAAGCATTAGATTTTTAACTTTTCTCTGGAAATTAAAGACAGCACACCACCATGTAGATAACTGTGACTGCTTTACCGGTATCATTAAATAGGAAACGCAGTGTCTAATATAAAGAATACTAATGTGAGTATCTATGGGTTGGTACAATGTTTTTCCAAGAGGTCTCTTCTGCTCAACAAGGGCTCGTTTTCTGTATTAATATATTTTAAAATATAATTTATTCCTGTGAATTTTCAGCAGTCATTATTCTTCAGTGTCACACGATCCTTCAGAAATAATTCTAATACGCTGATTTGCACTTTATTCTTTTTATCACAGTTGAAAACAAATGTGTTTCTTCAAATTTTGATCAATTTAATGCACCCTTGCCGAATTCACTCTGTCTTTCTGTCTCTCTGACACACTCACACACACACACACACTCACTCTCACACACACACACTCTCACACTCACACTCACACACACACACT
>NW_015542416.1:148320-168909 GCF_001515605.1 Sinocyclocheilus anshuiensis | reverse complement strand
CCAATGGTTAATATGCCATATATTTGCCAAAACTAGCCCAGATACGTTTTAAGATAACTGGGCCACATTTGTAGCATTATATGTGGGCCACTTTTGGCTCAAACACAGAAGAGCCAGTGCTACTGTGCCATATATTTGCCAAAACTGGCCCACATATGTTTTAAGATAACTGGGCCACATTAGCTTTAACATACGTGGGCCACATTTGGTTTACACTCAGATTTCCCTTTGTCAGTTGTGCCACATTTTTGCCAAAGGTGGCCCACTGTTGGTTTGTGATATTTGGGCCATATTCATTATTTACCACATGGGCCACTTTAGGGTCACATTCAGATTACACATTGCCATAAGCACCGCATCTTTGCCTAAAAAGGCCCACATGTGATTTGAGATATTTGGGCCATATTTGCTATTTTACATGTGGCCCACTTCAGGTTCACATCCATTTTGTCCGGGCCATAAGAAGGCCTGCAGTGCCGCATCAATGCCTGAAGTGGCCCACATCCGTTTGCTATCTGGGTAAGTGGTGTGTTTTCTAGCACATGTAGTAAGACTGCATTTGCTGCATCTGATCAGGTTAAAAATTATACATCATCTTTATTATATGTTGAGAAATCAAACCTTAAAAAGCTTCAGGAGTCAAAGATCAAGTAGAGCCCTGCACAGGCCTCAAATATAGTCCCTAGCCCGGCCCATGTCCGACAGCTTATCAGAGTTACCGGCCCGAGCCCGGTGTCATCTTTGCGACACTGACTAAGAACACTAATTTATTAGTAAATAATTCAAATATCTCCTTACTATTTCCCCCGACACATTCATGGTAGGCTAATTACTTTTGCTGGGGCTCTGCGGCACGCTTTAGCGTATTGCGTGCATTTTTTGCACTGCACATGACCAATAGGCTCACTCTTTGCCGGGGTAATCAAATCAAAACTCTTCCAAAATGCAGCTTTTCCCGAAGCTTTGGGAACTTTTAGTAACTCAATATAACAATATTTCACACAGTAGCCTATGTGTGCTCTGCGCGTATATGGGAGAGAAGCTAAATGAGCCCGAGTCCGACCCAAGCCCAACCTGTAAAAAAAAAAAATGGCCCGAGCCCGGCCCGAATGGACTCAGCGTGTCAGGCCCCGACGGGCTTGCAGGCCTCTAAGATCAAGGCCACTGAGACATTAAAACATAAAATCCCTCATCAGATTATCAGGAGTGTGTTTCCCCAACAGCAGTATAACCCACTTAACTACCACAGGACCAGAAACTAACTAGTCAAGACATAGGAGCTTTGTCACACATCTGTCATTCAGACACATTGATTAGATATGTTGTTAATGACGTCAAGCAGGTGGTGAAGTGCTAACTTCTGCTAATTAATCAGTTCCAAGTTAATGTCAGATTATTACTGTAACAATGATCACGGCATCTGAGGACTGCTTCACTGTCTGTTCTCTGTTATTTTGTGGGTTTCCTTACGTTGCTTCAGTTTGTGAATGTTCGTTTGAACTATGGTTTCAGGAAACACTGAATCGCTGAACTATGATGGTAATGACAGACCTTGAGACCACAGCTAACGATGCTTTGGGAAAACGCACCCCTGGATGCAAAAAAGACCACGATTGCAGACACAGAACACAAATAACAGCAAAAATATGCCAGTGGTTTGTGAGTGTGTACATGGCTAAAGGGAATTATTACAGTGTCTCTGCAAATTTTTTGTAAGCAAAAAATTAAACAAAAACATTCTGATAAGACTTTGTTTCATGCCAAGTGAAAAAATAACTGCTTGCTCTCTGTCAAATTACTTCTGGTGGAATTCTGTGTAAATTGGCATTCAGGCGACAGTTTTATAACATTATTTCAGTCAAAAACACAATTTCAGGTCTAAAAATTCAAACATTCTTAATGAATTCTGTTATTTTAGGACAGCAATCTCTTCAATCACTGATTGAATTGAACTGTATTGTTCATGTAACAGTGGAGTTCTTCAACCATTGGACTTGCATGTAACTATATGGAAGCTATAAGCATTAGATTTTTAACTTTTCTCTGGAAATTAAAGACAGCACACCACCATGTAGATAACTGTGACTGCTTTACCGGTATCATTAAATAGGAAACGCAGTGTCTAATATAAAGAATACTAATGTGAGTATCTATGGGTTGGTACAATGTTTTTCCAAGAGGTCTCTTCTGCTCAACAAGGGCTCGTTTTCTGTATTAATATATTTTAAAATATAATTTATTCCTGTGAATTTTCAGCAGTCATTATTCTTCAGTGTCACACGATCCTTCAGAAATAATTCTAATACGCTGATTTGCACTTTATTCTTTTTATCACAGTTGAAAACAAATGTGTTTCTTCAAATTTTGATCAATTTAATGCACCCTTGCCGAATTCACTCTGTCTTTCTGTCTCTCTGACACACTCACACACACACACACACAGACACACACACAGACACACACACACAGACGCACACGCACTCACACACACACATGGGTCAATATCACTGGGTGCCTTTTGGAGTCCTGTACATAAATAACTCATTTGCCATGACAACTTAACATAAAAATGACTATGAAAGGGTGTGTTATATTAATACACAAGCATTACTTGGCTCTTTAGATACATTTTCTAGATTTTTTTTTAGTTTTGTGTAAGAGGATGTGTGTTATTTTGCTATTTCATATGTACTGCTCATTAAATTTGAATGATAGTAGAATATAGTAAAATCATAAAATGTAAACATTTTGTTCTCCTATTAATATTTTGTTAAATAAGAGATTACTCAATTTGAGTGTATTGATCATTTGCTAATCAAAACAATATTTTTATTTAATAAAATGAAGTTTGTCAATGTCCCTTGAATGGTTGTCCACCCTGTCGTAATGGGGAATCCGCCCCTTTAAGAAAAGGCCATCCCCTTTAGTGACATCAGGACAACAGGCTGAGGTAAGTTGGTGAATGTGATTGAGAATGTAATTATATTTATTATTATTTAATTTTTTCGAAGTTGAATATATGTTTCATTGTCATATTTTGTCATACTTTGTGTGTTCTGCTTTATGTGTCCACCCCGTCATCTTGAGGTTTTAAAATAATAATTCAATCATATCTATATAATCCAGCGTGTTCAAAAGCTAGGTGTGGGGGCAATAACATGCAAACAAAAATGCATCCAATTATCACAGTTTTCTTAAAATAAGAAAAATACATGTGTGAATTGTATGATATTCTTTAAAAACACAGGGTTTACATAACATCTTTAATGTATTTATAATTTGAAAGCAAACAAATAACCCTGTTTAGGAAAGGGACATCATACCTTTCAGAAAATATAATTAGCATTTTAATATTGCAATGAAAACATAATTAACAGTAATATATATGTCCATGACAGGGTGGACATATCTTATGGTTTATGCTTTGAATAATGGCCAATAATTATCTAAGAAATGTGTGGGAGCTTATCTAATATGTTTCTATAGTAATTAAGTGTCTACTATTTATGACATGATATAAATTGAGAAACTGGGAAATTAAGACCAAAATGTGTGAGTATTGTGAAGGTTAAAAAGGCACTCTATGGTGATATTGACCTATATATATATATATATATATATATATACAGGGCTTGACATTAACTTTTTTGCTCACCAGTCACTGTGGCTAGTGGTTTTCCAAAACTACTAGCCACTCAGCATTTTCACTGGCCATAATTATTTTGCTGGGAAATTACATTTTATATGATTTAAGTTCATGACTGCATACTAAAATTTACTTAAACTGATTTCCAGGTCAGTTTTGCCTATATAAAAGGCAGTCTTTTTACTAAACTTATTAAATGTATGCATAATATTTCATATCAAATAGTTATATTTTACTAATAATTACAGTTAATATAATGAGACACTATAGGACTGTTACCAATCAACAAAACAGATCTTTCCACTGCAGAATAAAGTGAAGCAGCTGAAGTGGCATTTAGATGCATTTTTACACAGACAAATGTAATGAAGCTCAAATGTAGCATGCCATGAATGCATTTACGCTGCAAAATTACAACTGCATAAATAATGTTATGTTTTAAATTACAATTTGAAATTAAAAGTTTTTTTTTATTGTAATATGCAAATATAAAATACTTTTAAATATGAAAGTAAACTGCCAGCAGGCGGCAGCAAGTGACTGTCTTATTGAGTGAGTCACTGACTATATTTACATGGACAACAATAATCTAATTATTTACCTTATTCTGAATAAGACAATATTATGATTATGGTGTTTACATGAGTTGCTTTTAGAATATTCCTTTCATGTTCCCGTTTTACATGTTATAGTAGATAGTTCGATTAATGGCACACGTCATTACATCCCCACGTGACGCCATCCGACGTCCCCTCCAGAATTTCACACATAAACATATAGTTCATCTTCATGATGATGCCATATACAGTTTTGGGTGTTTCATTTTTAATTTAGTAATAAATAACAGTGATCATTCTGCAGAGCGCTGCTTCAAGTCGAACGCGCCTATTGATTCAAACGATTCATTCAGATGGCTGATTCATTCAAGAATGAACCAAGTCCCAGTCTTTATGAATGGGTTATTGAATCATTGAATTGTTTGATAAACTGAATCATTTGGTAACAAAACACCATGTGTGTTGCTCAGACATGCACGACTAATGCTGTGATCTTTGTTTGGAACTATTTTTGTTAAATCAAGCACAAACAGTCAGCATTGACTGTGTCTAAAATGTAAGTCACTTAATATTAACTAATTGTTTGAACTCTTGCATAAAATCAATGTCAAATTTGCAGTCATACTGGCTTTCTGGGTAAACTGCACTCTTGGTCGTGTCACGTTATCATATGTTATAAATATAAAAACTTCATTTTTACTGCAGTATGTTTCTTCTGTGTGCAGTTGCGTTCATTTGTTTTGATTTCTTCACGAGATTCTTTCACACACAGACAGGCTACGTGAGCCTCAACTGCATGACCTTGTCACTGTCAGTGCATTATCCACTATAAATTGCCGTTTGCACCAAATTTAATAAAATCAGTATATGATATGTGATTGTAGTACAAAATGTTGTATGTCAGATTGGACATGGTGCAGAATCACAGACTGAAGTTAAATTCTTGTGCCTAGTTCTTTCATTTTCACTTTACATTGTTTGCAACTAAAATTTGTGCAAAAATATAACACAATCAGATAGAAGAGACGAATGACAGCAGCTGGCCTGCAGCTAATTAATCAGAGAACCTGGGATAGCCCAGCTGCCTCATCAGGAATCCACATGTGTACTCTATGAGTCTGATATCTCTCCTTGGCATGTTTCTCCTCCATTTGTCAATGTTGGCTGGTGATATGTCCCCTTCATACATCAGGTTATACAAGTTTGTGGAGGTGGTGAACATGAGCTGATTCAGGGCTGAAGGAGATACAGGGATTCCAAGGAAAGAGTGTATCTTCTCAGCCGTCTCTTGAGGATAGTTCACAACGTCCTCAAACCTGACTTGAAGATAGGACTCTTCAGATAAGGTAGCTGTGACTCTGAGGACAGCAGCGGTGTGAGCGAGCCACAGATGGGCCAGCAACAGCACAGGATTGGTCTCTGAAAGGGATATGAGCTGCCACAGCTTCCTAAACTCAGCGGCAAAAGCGGTCGGGCACCTGTCGCTCACCATGTCCTGCTTGAAAATAAGAGCTAGATGCTGGGGAATGTTCTTGAGTGAGTAAAGGCTGGGTTTGCTATTATACAGCATCAGATAAATCCATGCACGAGGGTCCCTGACGATGTAGATGGCTCTCAGAGAAGGGCCGATAACTTCTTGGAGAAAGGGCAGCTTGAGAGCCCAGCTGCCGCTGCAGAGATTGAGAACCACACGGGCGTTAGGATAGTCCACCGTGTGTCTCCTCAGCTCTCGGACATACTCAACGTCCCTGTCGACTCGCACCCGGCCTTTCATCTCAGCCTTGGACTCTCTCCTCCTCAGCCTCCTCCTCTTGTCCTGGGAGAGGCTCACTCTTTGGGCCAGTTTCAGGCGGCTGGTGTCGTGGAGTGGGATGTTCTGCAGGAATAAGTGGGTGTTGTGAACCAGTGAATGCAGCCAGCCCTGAATCATTTTAAAACGCCCACACTGGGCTTCTGACCGCGTCCATTCACAAGCATCTACTAAAGAGTCAAATTCGAACTCTGTTTCGGGTATATCCAAGTGTTCTGTAGGGATGCGCAGGTAGACAAAGTCTGTGTTGTTGTAGAAAAGGTGCTTAAGGATGTCAGATCCAGAGCCAGGTAGCGTGGTGATCACTACCGTGGGCAGAGGGAGCTGATGCTGGTCATAAAGCCTCATTTGTTTGCTAAGCTCCGGGTCTGTGGTGGCTCCGCGCCACTTCACCTTACACAGGAGCTGATCGCAGCTGTTCGAGACGAACACAAGCTCAGTTATCCACAGCATTAACACCGAAAGCAAAGCGTAACGCATCAGTCTGCTAAAGCAAACGTAAAACTTTCGCTGTAGGGTCAAAAAAACAATGGCCACACACAGTATTACCCCAGCTATGACATTCAGGGTAACTCCAAAGTCAAAGAGGTGATTATGCAGTTTAGTCTGTTTGGGGACAAGCTGCGTCCCCAAGCCAAAACGGATAACCTGATGTCTGTCTTCCACCTTAGCGTAACCCCCAAAGCCCAGATAGCTGGAACGTGCCCCAATGTCCTTGTGATTGGTTACTATGGAAACTATTTTCTCAGTGTTATTGATGACAAGAGAAAGTTTGAGTCCGTTCTTACTGCTTTCAATGAATCTGCAGTTGGAAACTTTAACGTAAGGCCCGTGCATCACATACACCATCCTATCCACCGAATCCGTGAAAGGGAAGGTGACGTTGATAAACTGCGTCCACCTCTTTTTAAACTCGGCCTCCTGCTCAGCCTCCTGTATTTGTGTATCAGGGCTGCGTCCCTGACTGTCAAACCAGAAGATTTTGTAATGAGCATCCCAGACATCCATCAATGCCCCATTGTACCTGTCTGTGAAACTATGGGGCACGTATTTAAAGTCAATATCAAGATTATGAAAGAATGCACTGACAGCGTTCACCGGTGAGTCATCTCTTTTCTCAATGTGGTCAAGTACCACAAGAGTCTGTGAGTTGAGGAGAAGCAGGGCTCGGTACACGCTCTTCAGTCTCATGGCTGAGGAATACGCCGCAGCCGCTTCTCCGCTCACAAACATAGCATCTCCATGAGCAGAAGCAGCGATCAGCTCTCCCGCAGAGTCTCCGACCCCTGAGTCTGTCCAGCGGAGCCACTTGGCACATTCCCCGAGCTGTCCTTCCCAAGGGACATTACACTGGCTCGTCGGGGAAGGGCTGAACACCAGCACGTTGTTTAGGAAGCTGTATTTGGGGCCATATAAAGCCTCAGAAACAAACACTTGTCCATTAGGGGCGAAAGTAAACGAGTTTTGGTCTGGGTGCTCGTGACCAGGGTTAAAGCTGTTCCAGCCATCCACCCATGAGTAAGGCTTGGTGTGGACAATGTCAAACACCGCCCGACCACCCAGCTTACCAGATTTAAACGAGACGAAGGTGTTGCCTTGTGCAACAGATAAACCAGCCCCGTAAGTCACCACACCCCAGTTTGAGAAGAGGTGCATCTTAGCCTTATTGTGATCATAAGGGGGCTGTGGTGTAAGGTCGGCGTTATACCAGATGAACTCTGTGTCAAGCGTCGTCCAGCGCTGGGCAAAGGACTGACCCATGGGACCGTCTTTAGGTCTGTGCTTCCTAATCTGCTGTGCCAGCCAATTCCCTGACCCGTTTTTGATCACAAATGAATCTAAAAAGACTAGCTGGCTCTCTGGTCCATAGAACCAGTTATAGTTTGAGTCCCCTATACCAACCGTTCTCTGAAAGCCCGGAAGCAAACTGGCGTAATAAAACCAGAAATGAGTACGCAGCCAATTATTCTGCGTGTTGTCTATGCTGAAGTGGCGCTTCGCCAGGAAAACATATTGCGTGATTGACTTTGCTGTGTAACTCCCGTATGCAACTCCCTCGTCCAGAGAGCCGTCTACAACGTGACTTAACAGAAACATCGTCTTCTCCATGTAATTTACAGATACCTGTTTCCAAACCCTCGACTGAGTGTCATCATGTGCACCCACCACTATTGCTCCAGTCAGAATAGCAACTATATTAGTGGTTTGATGGTTTTGAAGAAACTGCTTCCCCCAGCCCCTGTACTTTGACTTCTCGTAGAGTGCTTGGGTTTCAGCAGAAATCTTCTTTAAGTACAGGTCTCGGCGCTTCTGATCCAGCAATGAGTAGATGAAGTCAAAAGCAGTAGCAAATCCAGTGAGCGAATGAGCCATCGGAACTTCATCGTTTGGTGCACTGCTTACTTTCCAGTCAGGATACTCTGACATTCGGTCCATGAACTTAATCAGGAACTGCATTGCTGTGGTGTCCTCGGGATACAGGAGGCAGTAGAGGGCCAGAGGCGGGAGGTTGTTTCCATAAATCTCGTTCCACTTGCTGGTGAACTCCTCATGCTTTGTGGGTGGCATGTAGAGCGGGCCGGCGGAGAGCATCGTCAGCACAGCCGTCCGGATCACTTTAAAGATGTGGCTGTGAGTCGTAGTTGACCTTTGTCTCAACAGTGGCACATCATCTCGGTTAAAGTATAAGTTAGGGTGAAGATTAGTGGCTTGGAGTTTACGTAGCTCTGGTGGCCCATTCTCAGTAATCTGGAATTGTCCAAAGTCACTAAAAATATCTTTCCCTGTAGCATTAAAGACTTCAGAGAATGAAGCTCCCACTGCTAGAAATAGAGACGCTGCAAATGCAGGCCACCCTATGGACCTCCAAACCACTGGCCACCACATCTTCCCTTTGTTTGCTGGCTTTAGCACTCCTCTCCCATGATTTAATCTGGTTTCCCTCTCCCCACTTTACCTTCTCGTTCAATGGGAATGTTTTTCATGACACAAATGATAATGGGTGCTTGTTTCAGCTGTTATTAACTTGGACTCTGGTAAGCGTTTTCTTTGGCTTCCACAGTGTGATACACTGTTGAAAAACAGAAACAAAATATGAGTGAAATTCCTTTATTTGAACAATATATAAAATCAATTTGACATTAAGGGGGTTATGACTGGGATTGGCGATATGGCCAAAATTAGGGCTGCACGATAAATCGAAATGAAATCGCAATCACGATTAGGCAAAAGCTGCGATAGTCGTGCGTATCTTGTCAGAGAAGCAGGGTTCTGTGATCAGCAGTAAATCTCCATCTGAAGGCCAGAGAAACTCTAAATACGCCTCGCAGAAGAAACCCATGCAATCCCTATAGCACTAGCCGAATAAACAGAAGATTTAACTGCTTTCATTGATTCAGCGTGACTAATTAACACACAACTACGGCAATATATGATTTATCTGAGTTCCTCTTATTATAATTTCCATTATAATAAAGAATATAATAATGCAATGCCTTTATCACTGCTTAGAATGCTATGAAATATGTTGCGTGCCTTATTCTGTGTAAGAAGCCACATCATCTCACAGAAGGATTTATTTCAAACACTCGACTGACGTTATGAAGTGAGTTTGGAGTAAAAACATGTTATTAAATGTGGTATATTCACATGCTTTCAGATGGAGCAGCATTTACTACACAGAGCCGTAGTTCACTGAGAAGCTACTCAAACAGCTGTCATTATCGCTGAACGATTTCTTCAATTTCATAATCGTATGATTATATTGTCTTGTATTGATTTTTTTGAACTACGGCTCTGTGTAGTAAATGCTACTCCATCTGAAAGCAGGTGCTGGAGATTTATACTGATCACAGAACCGCTTTACTGACGAGATGCGCGTGACTATCGCAGTCGATTAATCATGCAGCCCTAGCCAAAATCATAAATAGCATATTTTTTTTCTGGAAATAAGGTTGT
The DNA here is from genome assembly GCF_001515605.1 of Sinocyclocheilus anshuiensis. Classification (NCBI taxonomy): domain Eukaryota; kingdom Metazoa; phylum Chordata; class Actinopteri; order Cypriniformes; family Cyprinidae; genus Sinocyclocheilus; species Sinocyclocheilus anshuiensis. Next base: position 158,939 of record NW_015542416.1, on the reverse strand, counting down.
TACGATAACAAAATGTTACATACCAGAGAAAATTTCACAATTGTTCATACCTATTTTGATATCTCAGCAAATACTAATGCTAGGCTGTAGGTAAAAAGTCTTCAAACAATTATTGAATAAATAGTAATAAAATAACAGAGACAAACAAAAAATTATATGAAAAATTCAATAGAATAAAGATAGAAAATAAATAGCTATATGAGTATTTCAGGTAGGTTAATCTAACACTAGTATTCTGGTACTACTAATACTTTAGAAATTAAATTTACAATAAAACAGAATAATTGTCTCTGTGAATAATTGGCTGTTTAGGTGTACATCTGAGTTAAGCACAAATTATACTATCTGCATTCCTCTGGTTTTCTGGAAGCTCAAGCACAGAAAGACGTCTGTCAAATAGTGTGCAGTGCTGATTTGAGTTCTCTTTCCCGGCTTAATGCACCTTAAATAACTCTTTAGTATCAAACATGTCCTGCAGTCCTGTTAACCCTAACCAAACTGTAAGACTGCATTTACAAAAGCCACATTAACTTTCTACAAATTAGTATGAATGGTGTTTCATCTGTTTTTAAAACATTGTACTGGCTTGTCCTTTAAACCGGTATATCGGCAATGCCTAGGTTATGTCCTACAGGAGCTCATTATAGTATAAAACTCAGTTCCTCCTCACTGCACAGCTTCCCATTACAGCTGTCATTTATCTGAGCGGATGCTGAGACTCCTGGCTACAGAAACTCACATCTCTACTTCCGAAGGATCGATATTAGGAAGGGCTGAGGCTTATTTTAACAAAGTATCTGATCGCATCAATGCAGGATCTTGATTGTTCAGCACATTTCAGCACAGGCTGTTTATGAACCATGATGCAGGCCTGGCAAATAAAGCATCAAACCCCTAGCAACTCATTTCATTCTAATGCTTCATCCGCTGGAGTAATATTTATGGCACTTGAGTATTCAGAGTGTGCTGACTTTTATCGTTATTCATATTTGTCCTAGGTTGCTGTGTTTGTGCTTTTATATGGCTGTATTTCACTAGTTTCACCATTTATAAATGAACAAAGACATTTGTTTTCTGTTGCAAGCCCTCCTCCTTACCAAATGGGCTATTTTGTTGGCTAAAGTCACACAGGTGCTGACTGCGATCAGGTAATAATCTTCACACCTGTACAGTATTATGAACTGCTTCCTGCATTCACTTTGTAACCATTTAAAGTGTACTCTTACACCTGTACTACTAATACAGTCTTTCTCTTAAACTATACCACTGATCTGTAAATATAAACGACTGGCTGCTCACAGAATCACAAAGTGAAGTGTTTAACTGACAGCCAAAGCCCTGATTCTCAATCGCTCACCATCAGTTTTTAGGATATATCTAAATGAATTGTTACTTCACATTATCTGAAAAGCATATGGGCTTTTACACATTCAAAGTTTACTATGCATCATCTTGCTCGTATAAATGCTTGGAAATAAAGTTTCATGTTTTCAAGTCCAAATATAGTCAGCTTATTTTTGTATATATTTGTGATGTTTATTTTATTTCCTAATGTTTTTTTATGATTATTAATCAACATAACAATGACTGTTAAAAAGTTACAGAACAGTGCCAAATGTATTGTGTTTGCAGTTTGCATAGGATTTATGGGTTATGTATAAACCGTTGAATTAATTATTAATTTGACCAATGTTTAAATCAGTATTTTAACTTCATAACCACAGTTGATAACTGGCAAATTATGTTTAGCACAAAGCATAAATCTGTCTTCAGATTTCAGAATGAACACGTTTGTGAATCCCTCTACTGATCTGATGTTCACTACTGTTAACTTATGAATATAAACGTAACTTTCCCCATCTTTACAAATAATATTTACATGCTTAGGATGTTTGTGCTATAAAAATGTTCAGGGAGACTTCAGATATTTTAGATAACGTTTTCTCATTCAGCTCAGATGATTTCAATATTCAAAAGAAGGAGTGTGACAGCTTCACGTCTGTGACGTCATAAGCGACCCAGGTATTACAGATCAGTGGACCAAACTATTTTTGGCTTCATGTTAACATACTATTGCACTACACTACAGTCAGACTCCTGATGCTCTCGCTGTGCTTATTTCCTTTGTTGACACATAGCAGGGGGCTGTAACAGTTCTTTTACCATTACACTGATGATGTTTTTCCTCACCATTCCTACAGCAGAAGCACGTGACGGATCCTCAGCTCCTCACGCGCAGGTGTGTGTTTACAGCGAAAGCAGCTCACGTCTGAGTGAACAAAATGGACCTTGATGAAAATAATTGGACAAAGCAATGTCATAACTTACATGTGTCTCAGAGCTCATGTGTCCAGTGATGCTGATATCTGCCCACACAGTGAGATGAGGAGGAATGATGTGCAGTATAAGGTGTAAGTCACTAATCCGCCTCAGATGGAGCTGTCAGGTGCTGTGGCGCATCATCATCATCATCATCATCAACACCACAGTCGATCCTCCATCGATCCCGGACCCTTCCGATCATAACACACAAACACACACACCATCTTCATCATCCTCATCATCACGCAGCGCTCTTCAGGAGCGGATCTGTGCGTCGGTCGCGCGCTGCAGACAGCTGCAGAAACGGAGCGCGAGTTAATGGAAAGTTCCAGTAGAAATGAAGAAAAGGCACCATCCACGGCATCCTGAATAACGGAGATTTGAGTGTCCGTCTCATAATCCTCAGAGATGACATGTATGGTGTGTGTTTGTCCGCATACGTCCGCTAACGCGTTATTTCGTTGCGTAAAACGCGTCTGATGCTCTACGCGTCTGCGGCGCCGTCGATAGCACTGACGTTACCATAGCGACCACTGACTGTAGAGGGCGCGCTCTCTCTCTCTCTCTCTCACACACACACACACATTCTCTCTCTCTTTCTCTCACACACACACACACACACATTCTCTTTCTCTCTCTCTCTCTCACACACACACACATTCTCTCTCTCTTTCTCTCACACACACACACATTCTCTCTCACACACACATTCTCTGTCTCTCACACACACATTCTCTGTCTCTCACACACACATTCTCTGTCTCTCACACACACATTCTCTGTCTCTCACACACACATTCTCTGTCTCTCACACACACATTCTCTGTCTCTCACACACACATTCTCTGTCTCTCACACACACATTCTCTGTCTCTCACACACACATTCTCTGTCTCTCACACACACATTCTCTGTCTCTCACACACACATTCTCTGTCTCTCACACACACATTCTCTGTCTCTCACACACACATTCTCTGTCTCTCACACACACATTCTCTGTCTCTCACACACACATTCTCTGTCTCTCACACACACATTCTCTGTCTCTCACACACACATTCTCTGTCTCTCACACACACATTCTCTGTCTCTCACACACACATTCTCTGTCTCTCACACACACATTCTCTGTCTCTCACACACACATTCTCTGTCTCTCACACACACATTCTCTGTCTCTCACACACACATTCTCTGTCTCTCACACACACATTCTCTGTCTCTCACACACACATTCTCTGTCTCTCACACACACATTCTCTGTCTCTCACACACACATTCTCTGTCTCTCACACACACATTCTCTGTCTCTCACACACACATTCTCTGTCTCTCACACACACATTCTCTGTCTCTCACACACACATTCTCTGTCTCTCACACACACATTCTCTGTCTCTCACACACACATTCTCTGTCTCTCACACACACATTCTCTGTCTCTCACACACACATTCTCTGTCTCTCACACACACATTCTCTGTCTCTCACACACACATTCTCTGTCTCTCACACACACATTCTCTGTCTCTCACACACACATTCTCTGTCTCTCACACACACATTCTCTGTCTCTCACACACACATTCTCTGTCTCTCACACACACATTCTCTGTCTCTCACACACACATTCTCTGTCTCTCACACACACATTCTCTGTCTCTCACACACACATTCTCTGTCTCTCACACACACATTCTCTGTCTCTCACACACACATTCTCTGTCTCTCACACACACATTCTCTGTCTCTCACACACACATTCTCTGTCTCTCACACACACATTCTCTGTCTCTCACACACACATTCTCTGTCTCTCACACACACATTCTCTGTCTCTCACACACACATTCTCTGTCTCTCACACACACATTCTCTGTCTCTCACACACACATTCTCTGTCTCTCACACACACATTCTCTGTCTCTCACACACACATTCTCTGTCTCTCACACACACATTCTCTGTCTCTCACACACACATTCTCTGTCTCTCACACACACATTCTCTGTCTCTCACACACACATTCTCTGTCTCTCACACACACATTCTCTGTCTCTCACACACACATTCTCTGTCTCTCACACACACATTCTCTGTCTCTCACACACACATTCTCTGTCTCTCACACACACATTCTCTGTCTCTCACACACACATTCTCTGTCTCTCACACACACATTCTCTGTCTCTCACACACACATTCTCTGTCTCTCACACACACATTCTCTGTCTCTCACACACACATTCTCTGTCTCTCACACACACATTCTCTGTCTCTCACACACACATTCTCTGTCTCTCACACACACATTCTCTGTCTCTCACACACACATTCTCTGTCTCTCACACACACATTCTCTGTCTCTCACACACACATTCTCTGTCTCTCACACACACATTCTCTGTCTCTCACACACACATTCTCTGTCTCTCACACACACATTCTCTGTCTCTCACACACACATTCTCTGTCTCTCACACACACATTCTCTGTCTCTCACACACACATTCTCTGTCTCTCACACACACATTCTCTGTCTCTCACACACACATTCTCTGTCTCTCACACACACATTCTCTGTCTCTCACACACACATTCTCTGTCTCTCACACACACATTCTCTGTCTCTCACACACACATTCTCTGTCTCTCACACACACATTCTCTGTCTCTCACACACACATTCTCTGTCTCTCACACACACATTCTCTGTCTCTCACACACACATTCTCTGTCTCTCACACACACATTCTCTGTCTCTCACACACACATTCTCTGTCTCTCACACACACATTCTCTGTCTCTCACACACACATTCTCTGTCTCTCACACACACATTCTCTGTCTCTCACACACACATTCTCTGTCTCTCACACACACATTCTCTGTCTCTCACACACACATTCTCTGTCTCTCACACACACATTCTCTGTCTCTCACACACACATTCTCTGTCTCTCACACACACATTCTCTGTCTCTCACACACACATTCTCTGTCTCTCACACACACATTCTCTGTCTCTCACACACACATTCTCTGTCTCTCACACACACATTCTCTGTCTCTCACACACACATTCTCTGTCTCTCACACACACATTCTCTGTCTCTCACACACACATTCTCTGTCTCTCACACACACATTCTCTGTCTCTCACACACACATTCTCTGTCTCTCACACACACATTCTCTGTCTCTCACACACACATTCTCTGTCTCTCACACACACATTCTCTGTCTCTCACACACACATTCTCTGTCTCTCACACACACATTCTCTGTCTCTCACACACACATTCTCTGTCTCTCACACACACATTCTCTGTCTCTCACACACACATTCTCTGTCTCTCACACACACATTCTCTGTCTCTCACACACACATTCTCTGTCTCTCACACACACATTCTCTGTCTCTCACACACACATTCTCTGTCTCTCACACACACATTCTCTGTCTCTCACACACACATTCTCTGTCTCTCACACACACATTCTCTGTCTCTCACACACACATTCTCTGTCTCTCACACACACATTCTCTGTCTCTCACACACACATTCTCTGTCTCTCACACACACATTCTCTGTCTCTCACACACACATTCTCTGTCTCTCACACACACATTCTCTGTCTCTCACACACACATTCTCTGTCTCTCACACACACATTCTCTGTCTCTCACACACACATTCTCTGTCTCTCACACACACATTCTCTGTCTCTCACACACACATTCTCTGTCTCTCACACACACATTCTCTGTCTCTCACACACACATTCTCTGTCTCTCACACACACATTCTCTGTCTCTCACACACACATTCTCTGTCTCTCACACACACATTCTCTGTCTCTCACACACACATTCTCTGTCTCTCACACACACATTCTCTGTCTCTCACACACACATTCTCTGTCTCTCACACACACATTCTCTGTCTCTCACACACACATTCTCTGTCTCTCACACACACACGCACATTCTCTCTCTCTTTCTCTCTCTCACACACACACACACACACACACACACACACACACTTGATTGCACAGACACTATTTAAACTGAAGTGAGCTGGTTGATGACATCACTGAATTCAATGATGAACTGCCTTTAACTGAAAATGTGTTTACTATTGTCGTTTTGCATTATTACACACTACTTTACTTATTTAATACTGTAAAGCTGCTTTGACACAATCTGTATTGTTAAAAGCACTATATAAATAAAGGTGACTTGACTTTCTTTGGTCATTTGTGTAACTTGAAAGCCTCTGGCATCATGTGTGTTTGTGTGCTGGAAGAGAAATATCAAACATATTGAACACGAACAGAACAGACTGCATTTGCTTATTAAAAATATCATCAAGAGCTGCTGGAAATCTTGGCTCCTCTTTGCACTTTATTATTTTCTCTCTGATCAGTCCTGTTCTGCAAGCTCAGGTTTTTCCTCTCGTGTTTTCTGCTCTTATGCTGCTCTTACGGAGTTTCATGTATTAATCAAATTATCCAGAGCCTGATATTCTTTTAAACGGACACCAACAATAAACACTCTTTCATAGCTCTTAGTTCACCCAAACATTAATATTGTCATCATTTACATTTTCAGGGTGAACTGTCCCTTTAATAGTGCTGTTAATTGTGTTTTAATGGTCAACGTTGCTTTAGATGTTTCACCTCATTCATACATAAAAATAGACACAAATGTGAATTGGTGATGTACAGTAAAAGTATAGCACCATAAATGATAGAATAGTGGAAAGAATAAAGATTGTCACTGTTCAGATCTCTTCTGAAACTCTAAAGCAGATATAAGCAAACACGTTAATCTATGTATACCAGTGTAAGAAACCATTCCAGAACAGAAAGAATCATTTTTCTGATGTCAAATGAAGCACGGCTTCGGTGAAATCACAGAGTAAGACTGTCCAGCAGAAACATAAGCGCACATGTGCCAGGACTGAGTGTGTTTCTGTCTTGAGGTTTAAACCAGACTAAAACCATCTGCGCTTAAAATAAAGTCTGAAACCTGCTTCATGCTCTTGCTGTCTTGATGAAAAGATTCCAGAAACCACAAACATTACATGGAACAAGTCTTAGGACTGTACAAGCATGCTAAAATAACCTTCATTCACATAACCCAGCCCTTTCTTAATATAAGACTGACTGCTATTTATGCATCTGATTCATTCAGGGACGAGAATATCTTCTTCTCAGAGAAAAGAGTTATGTGATCAATTGAAAACAGCAGACTCTATGAGCCAAGAATATGTGTTGGACAAAAGATTGATCCACTGGAGATCAAAAAAAAAGAAGTAAATATGAACTTCTGCCTCCAAAAAGGTTCAAAGTTGGACTTACAGGTTCTGTAACGAGTCTTTGGCTTTCTTGTGGTAAAGGGTTCACATTAGAAGCTGGTTCCTGAAACTCTTCTACATGTACAGTAGCAACACTTTAAATAAACAGAAGCAGACAGCGATCAGCCGCCGGATACAGTGAGACACCCTCTGGATCCAGCAGCGCTGACCCCGTGACCCCGTGACCTCACACTGACAGAGCAAGCTCAAGTCCTTCAGCGATGGACCGGCATGAAGACTCTGAAGTGACAATGACTGGTCATAATTACACATGATGAGGCTTTTAATGAATTACAGCTCCACAAAAATGTGTCAAACATGGAGTTCTTTATTGACTGTAATTGTTTTTGGCAGAACTTTGCTGTTCATGATGGGCCCTTTATAAATATGTGGACAGGAGACAAACAAGTTTGTAAAGACACATCTTACATCACTAACACCTGATCAATATCTATGAATAACAAACATCTGGGATGGAAAAATAAAAAGAGACTGCATCTTTCATCAAAAGCAGCACTGTTATAAATCCCAACAAATACCTTTCAGACGGATGAAATCACGAATCTAATCGGTCTACTCTACCGTGATACGGATGTGAGGGAAGGACGCAGAACGAGAGAGAGACAAAGAAACGTTTAATGAACACAGCAGAAGCATTAAGACAATTATGTGTTAAAACATGAGAATCCCTATAATAACAGCAGGCATCATGAAGGGAATGTGAAGGCAATGTTAGCAACGTTTCTCCATTACAGTGATCATAAAGAGCTTCAGACACTCGTCAATGTTCTTGTGTAAGGACAGCTTTGGCTCGATGTGTGTCTGAGATCAGATGAAGCTCATCTAAAGATCGCTCACATACTTACACCGTTTACAGTGATTTGCTGTAGTTTTGAGAATCTAAATAAAAGTTCTGCATCTTTAATTTTTCATGAACTTAACAGTTACGGAGTAAATTTTGGTAATCGATGCTGAGAACAGCTGACATATAAAGCCTTATATCTGTAAAACACATACACTGAGCCTACCTGCTGTTTAATGTTAAATGTAGCACCTACAGAAGATGATGTTTTCTCCAGGACTGAGACTATTAAAAACATCAACTGAACCTGAAGCTGCTGTGTGTCAATGTGTTCAGTGCATATGATAAAACCCAAGCCTTCCTTCATCATTTCACAGAGAAATAAACAGATCATAAGCTAGAATAGCTTCACTAGACTCCTACATTCTGCGAGATCACATCTGTGCAGCAAGCAGGAGAAAAGCATTCATGTGCGGTCATTATGCTTTGATAACGTAACAAATCTCATGTAAAACAATCCTCCGGAGATCAAGTCTAGATCAACAGTAACTGCACTTTCTCATCCAAAACATAACAGAGAGAGTAGGAAGCGAGTCCAGTGAGAGATCGGTCGTTTAGCACGTCTCCGCTGCACTCCACACATGATTTAAAGTGACGATAGAGAACGGCTCATAAGGGCACATTATTACAGTAATGATTATTAATAAGCACAAAGACCCGCCCCTTTAGAACAGTCAGTGTTTGCGTCGGTGTGCTTTTGTAACTCAGTACAGTCACATGCGGAGCTCCAAGACTGCTCCCGAAGTTTCCAGAAACAAGACTTTGAATTTGGCTGACATTTAGGGAAACTGAAAATAAAGAATTAGAAAACGAATAATCCAATGAAACCCAGTGAGGAGATTCTAGGCCTTCGTTTCTCATTAATCCACCTTTTTTTCAGTCGGACTCTTTTGCTCGATCTTCTCTGCGTCTTCCTCCTCCTCTCCCTCTGCTCCGGCCGTCAGCCGCTGCTGCTCTTCCTCCTCGCCCTCCTCCTCTTCCTCGTCCGTGAAGCCGTCTCTCTTCATCAGCTCCGTGTCGTCGTCAGACTCGGCCGTGCAGATGCCGTAGCACATGAGGCTGATGACGCCTAGCGGCAGACCGAAGAGAAAGCAGCCGAGCAGCGGAGAGCTGCGGAACACTGACTGCAGACCAGAGACAGACCATCAGAGTAACGACACGCTAACCAGCTTCATCAGTCACACTCATACATAGCATTCACACTGAAGCACCTCGCGGATACACACACTCACACTCACACACACACAACTCCTCACACACACACACACACTCACACTCACACACACTCACACTCACACACACTCACACTCACACACACTCACTCACTCACACATACACACTCACACACACACACACTCACACTCACACTCACACACACTCTCACAGACACAGACACTGACACTGACACACACACACACACACACTCTCACAGACACAGACACAGACACACACACACGCACACACACTCTCACAGACACAGACATAGACACAGACACACTCACTCACACAGACACTGACACTGACACAGACACACACTCTCACAGACACTGACACTGAAACAGACACAGACACAGACACACACTCACAGACACAGACATAGACACAGACACACACACACTCACTCACACAGACACAGACACTGACACAGACACAGACACACACACTCTCACAGACACTGACACTGAAACAGACACAGACACAGACACAGACACACACTCACAGACACAGACATAGACACAGACACACACACACACACACTCACTCACACAGACACAGACACACTCACTCACACAGACACACACTGACACTGACACTGACATAGACATAGACATAGACACAGACACACACACACACTCACTCAGACACACTCACTCACACAGACACAGACACTGACACTGACACAGACACACACTCTCACAGACACACACATACAAACAGACACAGACACAGACACACACTCACAGACACAGACATAGACACAGACACACACACACTCACTCACTCAGACACACACACTCACTCACTCACTCACACTCACTCACTCACTCACACACTCACTCACTCACTCA
>NW_015542416.1:137062-148310 GCF_001515605.1 Sinocyclocheilus anshuiensis | reverse complement strand
TAACTACATAAACACTTAAACTAGTCTAACATACTACATAAACACTTAAACTGGTCTGACACTCACAGACACACACATACACACAGACACACACACACACACACTCACTCACACAGACACAGACATAGACACAGACACACACATAGACACAGACACACACACAAGTAAATAAACTCAGACTCAAGTCAGCATTAGTCTGAACTTTGGTTTTTGTCGTAGCAGAAATGTAAACAACAACAAAGGTTTAATTAAAGGGAGGAACATGATTTCAGTCAGTACATGAAGATCTGTTTACAAAACATTACATGTTCAATAATGATTGATTTAGGTTTGTTTTTCTGAACTCGGCTCACCATTATGGTGGATCTGGCATCGTACGCCACGCGCTTGATCCTCTGGAAGATCCCGTCTCCTCCGAACGCCTGTCGGGAATCACAGGGACAGAGCCGGATCAAGAGAGAGTCCAGAGAGTGAATCTGCTGTCGCTGAAGCGGCTCTAAAACCATTAAAGCTCATGTGTGTGGCACTTACCGTCCAAACAGACACATTTACAGAAAGTGCTTCATCTCATACAGCTGTGCAAACCAGATCATGTGTGTACTTCGTGTCTAAAGAGACGTGATCCGTCAGTGTTTCAGTGTGAGTGCTTGACGTACCGGAGCGCTGCCGTCCAGAACGCTGCTGAAGAAGCGCAGCAGCTGCTCCAGATCTTCCACAGGCTCCGCCGGCACGAAGTACTGCTCGTTTGAGGTGTTGAGGATGATGATGCTGGGCACAGACACCTCGCTGCGGAGGAAGAGCACTCAACGATCATTCACAGCGCAGGACTTTCAGCAGCTATAAACGGTTATCTTTTGCTGTAGTTTGTCAGCAGGAAATATCAGTTTACATTCCAAACATCCATTTTTCCATTAATTGTAATAATGCAGTGAGATATATGTTAGTGCTGCACACAGAGATCTGATCTGATCATCATCAGTCTGCTGGAGTCACATGAAGAAACAGAACAAACTGAGACAGACTCAATCCAGAAGAACTGATGCTTCTAGAAACCTCCTGCGAAGCTCATGAGAAACACTGATCAAATGCACCGAGGGCAAAAGCTGCTTTAAACACAAAGATGCTCACACCAAATGTTGATTTCATTTAGTTAATAGAAGTTAATTGATAAAGAAAATATATTTATGACACTATTGTTGACAGCATCCTCATTTCACAGCATTTTTACACAAGTGCCTCAAACATTTAACAGCACCGTAGCTTTGCTGGAGGTTTCTCGAAGCATCAGTTCTTCTGGATTGAGTCTGTCTCAGTTTGTTCTGTTTCTTCATGTGACTCCAGCAGACTGATGATGATCAGATCAGAGCTCTGTGTGCAGCACCGGCTGCTGTCAGAACATCTGCGGATCCAGACACACTCACCCCATTATCAGGCTGTTGATATAGTCGTTCCCCTCCATGTGGCCAAACTGGAAATCCCTGCAGGACAGCATGAGAGAGCTCTTCTGATCATTACAGAAACACTGAGTACAGACAGAAAGAGCGGCTGATGTTGTTCATCTGTGACTGTGTTCATCTCTCAGCTCTAATCTCTACTCTATGCTATTCTAGAAATAAAAGCAAAAACAGAGCAGCTTACAGACTGTTAACTAGCGATTGTCTAGTTGGACCAGGACAAACATGACAAGCTTCTAGATATTTGTCCGTCCAGACTGAAAAAACCAAACAAGAACACAATATATCCGAGGAGTCGAGCGCTAATGACTCGTGCGGACAATTACGTGACACACAACTGAAATATATCCTGGCTAATATAAAGTGCTTTTTACTGCAAACAAACTCCATCTTGAAACTGAAAGAGAAGTCAAAAACCCTGTTTACTGCCATAACACGTGTGATAATATGATGCGGTGTACATATAAAGGAAGTCTGTATGATTACATATACACTTACAGTTCATATTACAATGCAAGTGTGTACAGTATCTGTAATGCGTTGCAGCATGTAGTAATATGATCATGTGATCACACAAAGGGCAATTCATGTGGTTTTTAATTTCCTTGGGTAAAAACAATAACACGTAATCTCAGGAAACTGTAACCTGTTTGTTCACAGAAGAAGCTGCTGAAGAACAGCAGATATCCCTGATCTACAGTAGAGCGCAGCAGCTGATGACTCTCACCTGTTGAACTGATCTCTGTGTTCAGTAGCAACTCTCTGGATCAGACCTTTCAACCTGAACGAACACGAGGTGGTTAAGCACAGAAGAAAACACTGACAGCACAGCGTCACACGACACAGAAACCCTCTCTGTACCTGCTGCTGCGCTCTGTCGGATCTCTCTCATCAGTAACAGCGATCGCCACCAGTTTACCTGAGACACAAAGAAAGAACAGTTCCTGATCAAGACAGACGCCTTTTGAAGAGACAGAGAAAAAAGGCTAACAGTAATTCACACTCACATCAGAAATCCAGTCTAAGCTGCGAGTTTGTGTGTTTCATTATATGATCATAAGTCAGTGTATGATTATTTCATATGGAAAGCTCAGAAATCTGTGTAAAGCTGGGGACACACTACACGACTAGCGGAAACATCCTAAGACTGAACACACTTAAAGACTGTTTCCATCGACCGCAGCAGATTCTGGTCTCTGACAGTCAGAGAGGAGCTCGAACCTAATGACTGAGTCAGTGCACGACACACTTAACCCCTGCGGGTCACGACCGGACAAGTTCTGCAGAACCAAACACACAAAACACTCACAAGAACCGCAGCATCTACCCGCGCTACTCTGCGGACAGCACCGGTGCTTTACCTTAGTTTGTGCTTAAAATAACAGAAAACATTCGGTTTTTTTTGGTTACACTTTATTTTGATAGTCCACTTCAGACATTCTACTAACTAGAAGTAACTTTGCAACTACATGTCAACTAATTCTCATTAATTCACAACTACATGCCTACTAACTCTCAGAGTGGACTGTTAGGTTAGGTTAGGGTTAGTATAATAAGTTGACATATACTTGCAGTTTCTCATAGTCAGTGTGTTGTATGTTGTGGACCCATCAAGTGTTAAAAGATATTAAGCAGACCGTCTTCTAATACTCCAGTGACTGCTAGTTGACATGTAGATTATATATATATATATATAATAATTTTATTCCGTCATATTCGTGATTTTTTAATTTTTTTATGAAGAAAATTCATTAGCCTAGCCTATTTGTTAAGTTTATTTAAAAATCTTCATAACAAATTGAAGTTAAAATGTAAGAAAAATGGAATTAGCCTGTAGACTACAGATAGGCCTATAGACTAATTCTATTTTTCTTAACTTTTATTAGACTGTAGATTGATATAAAATAATTCTTGATAATCGTTAAAATGGGAGAAATCACTGACAAAAGTTAGGCTATACTTTCGACTGCAGAAAAAAACCCGAAACCATTTAATTTGCAGTGTTCACTTATGAATTAAAAGACAGACAAGAAATAAATCACGACAAGAACAATCGAGATTTTTCTTGAAATCAAGAAAACAATATTACAAAATTACAAAAAGAAAGCTGAATGATGTTTGACAGTGAACGTATCTCCACTGCCCAGCCGCATACTGGAGTCAGTCGCAAACATTAAACATGTTTAAATAATCTTTCTAAGATTATAATCTTTAGACACCACACACTATGTGACTTTTTCTGCCGACTGCAAACAGCGACTGAGCCCTGTGTTCTCGGCTTAACAGAAACCAACACATAATGGAAAAATAACAATCATTTCTAAAGTATGTTCACAAACGCGTTTGCTCCAGGGTTGAGCTTTCCTTCCAGCACATGCTGCTGAGTATTTAACTGAACATGGCAGAGCTGTATTACCGGTCTCTCCCAGCTCATAGAGCGTGAATCCATCGATCGGCAGGTAGCTCTGGAATCGCTCTCGGTTCACCCAGGACGACAAGCTGCCGTCTTCATACTCTGAAACACAACGAACATCTCACTAGAGACAGAGAGCAAGCCACATACATCTGTGACCAATGCACTGCACACACACTCATTAGATGCTGATTCACAGTTGTCTTCACGTACCATCGTGCAAAGTTACTTACTGTTAGTAGAATGTCTAAAGTGGACTATCGACATAAAGTGTTACCGTTTTTTCTGCTATGTTGGTGTTGTTTCTAATAAACGTCACAGCAATGTGTCTTGAATATGTTTTGCATTAATTTCAATGCTTCTCTTTCTTTTTGGAATTAATGCTTGCGTAGACACATTTCATTACGTAGGCCTGTGTCCATTCAGTTCTCTTAATTATAACATTCCTAGCGCTATTATTAAATGTTTAGTCAACAATATATTAATTATCTCATGTATGTCTAAAATCAGGTATTAAAAATGAATTGTTACATTTCCCGAGGTTAGAGCGAAATAAAACATTGCTTAATAAATGCAAAGTAATGTAATTTCCTCTTCCATTTGACACAAAACTATTATAAAATTACAAAAAGAAAGCTGAATGATGTTTGACAGTGAACGTATCTCCACTGCCCAGCCGCATACTGGAGTCAGTCGCAAACATTAAACATGTTTAAATAATCTTTCTAAGATTATAATCTTTAGACACCACACACTATGTGACTTTTTCTGCCGACTGCAAACAGCGACTGAGCCCTGTGTTCTCGGCTTAACAGAAACCAACACATAATGGAAAAATAACAATCATTTCTAAAGTATGTTCACAAACGCGTTTGCTCCAGGGTTGAGCTTTCCTTCCAGCACATGCTGCTGAGTATTTAACTGAACATGGCAGAGCTGTATTACCGGTCTCTCCCAGCTCATAGAGCGTGAATCCATCGATCGGCAGGTAGCTCTGGAATCGCTCTCGGTTCACCCAGGACGACAAGCTGCCGTCTTCATACTCTGAAACACAACGAACATCTCACTAGAGACAGAGAGCAAGCCACATACATCTGTGACCAATGCACTGCACACACACTCATTAGATGCTGATTCACAGTTGTCTTCACGTACCATCGTATGTGAAATAGGTTCCATCTTTGAAGACGACCACTGAAGGCAATTCATGCAAAGTCACAGACTGCAGCAGAACAACACAGTTTAGTGAGATTTCATGCGATTGTTTAAAACAGCAGACTGGATAAATCAAACCGCAAGCAGCAGAATCTGAAGATGATTGACCTCACCTCTGGTAAGACGTCTTCAGACGCAGAGAAGAAATACGTGTACACAATGAGCTCAGACGCCACCTCTGTGTACTTCTCCTGAAATCACACAACAGCGAAATGGACTCAAAGCGTAAAGATAAGAGTGATAGCAGATTCTCTCCCCGTCAGCAGATCTGACTGCTCTGTAATAAACAGCATTGAGCTGCACGTGTGCTGTTTAGAGGGCCGTGTTTCCATTCATGAGGAACTGCAGGGTTTGTGAGTTGATGGAAGGCTAATAATGAAACTGTGATATGGGTTGGTGTGATTGTCAGGAGTCTGATGAGCTGCGTGTTTGAGAGTGAAGTGTCACGGTGTTCATTTACATGCTTCTCCACTTCAACATCACACCGAGTCCCAATACTGAGTGTACTTGTGTTAATAAATCACATCTGCTTTGCCATTATGAGGTAAAAAATAAATAAAATTAGCATGAGGCGGCAAGATAAAATGTGAGATAAATGAAAGACACTGAATTAACTGTATAATGGTTGTCAATGAAAGAATACATTTTCTTAAAAAAAACACTAATACTAGATATTTTTCTGATATTAACCACTTTTCTTAATCAAATATGTTTTTTGTAATATCCGACACACTGATAAATGGCGCCATCTGCTGGGTGTGTAACTGCAGCGCTTGCTTGTTCAGTTACAGGACAAGAAAACAAAAAACTGATTATTGATTAGAGATGCACCGATCGACCGGACACACCGGTGACAGGCCGGTAGACTTGTGCCGGTATTCGGTAATGCGATATATCACGGTAATGAATACGCACGATATTGTTATCGTGGGCACTTCTAAATACCGTGAATAATTATATATTACAAATTATTCAGAATTTTGAATGCATTTTAAGAATACTTTTCCCATCAACTGGTCAAAATGCACAACACCGCTGTATGCTGCGTGAAAGAGGCGTGCGCACTCTGATGTAAACAAGCGCGGACGAGAAGCACATGGCGGAACATGTGAGAGACGCTCTGGATGAAAGCGCACTTTCACTCTCTGACAGCAGATGGCGCTAAACTGCAGAAATAATAATAATAATAATGATAATAATTCATTTAAATGCAGCCGTTACCCCGGAAACCCTGTAAACAAAGCAGCTGCTCTACTTTCTGTTTCTGAATCGTGTTTAAATGATCTAAACAGCCATTCAGATTTGCTATGATGTTCATCACAGCGCCAAATACTTAAATATTTAGACTTAATAGGCTATTTATTTTCAAACTTTTTTTACATTTTAATCTGGACTATAACATGCCCTAGATATTGTTTTGATTCTTTATTGTTCGGTCACACTTTACGTTAGGGCTTCATTAGTTAACATTAGTTCATTCATTAGTTAACATAAACTGCCAATGAAAAATTCTTCTGAACATTCATTAATCTTAGGTATTCCAATATTTAATAACAGGTTGTTAAAATCAAAAGTTGCAACTGTGTTATTTAATGAGCTAACATGAACTAAGACTTGTATTTTTTAAACAAAGATTAATAACTTCTGTAGCAAATGTAGCTATTGCTCATTGTGAATGTTAATGCATTAACTAAGGTTAACTAATGAGGTTTTATTGTAAAATGATACCTATTGGTCTTTATAGTTCTTTTGCACTTTAATCTGTGTAAAACTTTTAACTTTATACATTTTTCTGTATTGCTTTATTGCATTTAAATGTTCAGTTATTTTTGTTATAAGAAAAAAGTTATTAAACCTGTTATACTGTATTATGACAGCACTCTTTTTAAAACTAAATGTCAATATCGTGATAATACCGCATACCGTGATAAAAGCATTAGCAATGAATCGCAACATGAAAATTTGATACCGGCATATCCCTACAGGACGGTCAGTCATAATATATGATAGAGGTAAGCAACATAACAGACGTTTTCCCGAATATCAGCACGATTGCAATGTGACACTGATTTTATACAACAGTAGTTCAGTAAACAAGTTAAAATTAAGTGACTTACATTTTAGACACAATATTAACTGTTTCTGCTCAATTTTGCAAACGAATCCAATCAAAGCCACAGCAGAACTGTGTTGCGTCTCTGATCAACACACAGCGGTGATTCATTACTGAATGAATCCACATGTTTGAACGGATCGAGTGAGTCAGTGATTCTGTAACCCATTCATAAACACAGTCACTTGCCTCGTTTCTGAATGAATCAGCCGTTTAAATGAATCGGTTGAATGAATGACTCACTGGTGTCTAGACACACAAACTGCTGGTTTGTTTTATATATAAAAGCATCATTGCATTTTTCCAAACATTTCTTAATTGTATGTTAAAAATAATTTTTTAAAACATCAATCTTATGTTTTTTTATGACATTCTGCAGTGTAAATGCATTTATGGCAGCTCAGCTTCATCACACAGTCTGTGTAAATACATCTAATAGCACTTCAGATGCAGCTTCTGTGTTTGCTGCAGTGCAAAGATGGAGTTTGATACTGATTTCATTTGAATGGTAATAGCTCTTCTTATTATCCTAACTGAATTAATTGATACAATCAGGGTTTGAAATTAACACCCGCCAACCCGCCAAATGCGGGTAAAAATCAGCTGTGGCAGGTAACGCTGTCAAATCACTAGCCAATTTGGCGGGTTACTTTTCGTAAGTTATGTTCACTCATTAATTTCTTTGGGAAGTTCATGCAAGCCAAATCTGCGCAGGTTTAGCGCAAATACTGAACTCGTGAGACATCATGACATTATCGAGTATATTGCAAAAAAACAAACAAAACACACCTACAGAGGCACGCATACGCGACGTGATGAAGTCTGGTAGTTAGACCAAGACTGGCTTTAGTGCGCGTGCGCATTTAGAGTGCGTTCTTTCACTGCATGATTTAGTCTATTAATATGCATTAAGAATGATCACATAATTCAAGATAAGGGGGCAGAATATGAATATATTTATATAGTTAATCAATATCACACGAAGAGTGACGTTTTTTCTTTAAAAAATCATCATGGTTACAAATGTGATATTGATTTTATACAACAGTTCAATAAACAATAAGTTAATATCAAGAGACTTACGTTTTAGACCATATTGGCTGTTTTTACGCTATTTCGCCAACAAAAAACATTGCAAACAGCCACAGTACTGTTTTTGCGTCTCTGAGCAACATGACGTTGTTTTGAAATATCAGTATTCAACATTTCATGTTTAAAATATCAAAACATTACTTATGCATTTGTAACTGCAAGCTAAAGCATTCCATGTCCCTCTAAGCTCCATTAACATGTGTAAATACATCTAAATGCCACTTTATATGCAACTTCTGCAAAGATTAATTTTATTGATACTGATTTCATTTGTTTAGTAACAGCCTAAATGTCTTATTATTATAATTGACCGATTAAATGTAAGAATTTTACTTAAAATATGATGCACACTTTTAGAAAAAAATTGCTTTATAAAGGTAAAAATGTCCATAAAAGGTAAAAATCTATTTAAACTTATTGGAAAAGCTTAATTTCTATCACTGCTGTGAACTGACCACACAGAATATGAAATATATCAAAAACTTTAGGAGTCAGCTGTCCACGGTATCCTTAAGATATCAGCACAATAACACACACAGCAAAATATCATCTAATTATCTTTATCGATAAAATCCCAGACAATATTGAGATATTATTTTTTGTCAATATCGCACAACCCTAATACTGACACAAAATGATTGCTAGTAGAAGTTCTGAATGGCCGGTAACTTCAAAATGTAGTAGCCAAATTGGCTGGTGAGTGAAAAAGTTAATTTCAATCCCTGGATACAATGTATGAACTTGATGTGAAAGACGACATTTAATAAAGTTAGGAAAAAAATGCTTATTTATAAACAGTGGGAAATTAAGTCTGTTTGTTTGAAGACTCGGTCTCAGCCCACACACATTCACATGTTAACTTTAGTTAAGTGTAGATATGAAGACGGACTGAGCAGCTCACTTTCAGAGGAGACTCGCCTCCCACATACAGAAACAACACACTGTGCCTCTTCAAGACGTGCTCGAACATCTGTCTGCTGGGCAGCGACCGCACGGCTGGCCTGAAACACACAAACACACACACACACTCGCACACGCGCACACAGAGACACACACACACACACACACACACAAACACGCACGCACACACACACACAATCATCAGAATATGACTTTCCTAACCTGAGCCAGTGGAGTGCAGCTTTAACTTGCCCCAACACACTCTCTGCGTCCCAATTCAGCTCCATACACTACTAGAGCATACACTGTTCTTGCAGATAAAGCATGTGGAGGTTTTGGAGCAAACGGTCACATCATAAGCGTGCTGTGAAACGCTGCGAGAATCTGTGGGTTAGTCATCTCAACACACTCCTTCCTCTCTCAGACACTAGTTAGGGTGGAGAGCATGTGAATTGGGACACAGGGACTTTTCTAGTAATCCTGATGCTCTTGATCAGCGGTTTATTATTACAATATACTGAGAAAACTGATATATATGTAGTGTTTACTGCACTGACAATCAATACTACTCTCTACACACTTTCACTTTACTAAGGTGATATTCACAAGAGTTTTACATAATAAAATGTTAACTTTAAAAAGGTAGAAGTATTTAATACAATTATTTTGTTTAATGTGAGCTCAAGACCAGTTATAGAGGTGAGACTCTGCTGCAAAAACATGTCGTAGGAAACAATGCACAGGTGGTTTTTAACCATAGATAAAACTACATCCAATAGCTTTTAAAGCCTTAACAAGGTTTGGAGAAAAAAACCTTTAAGGTTTAAAATTCAGAAATATAGCCATATTTTCGACAGTATCTGAATTAAATTCTCACCCAGCCACTCTGTTGGCAAACTCAATAATGTCATCTTTGGTTCTTGGTCCCTTGTAATTATACGCCAGCTCCCCCTTCAGCCTGAGAGAGAGAAACACACTTTTATTTAATCAACGACATAAATACAGAACAATTCCACTGAATCTCTGACTCATCATACACCATATGAACACGTGATGCCACGACATGCATCTAAAACACGTCGTTCACACCTACAGTGGGTATAGTCTATAAACCGCTGTTAAAACTGCAGCTTTTCAGACGCAAAACTGAAAGCAAAGTCATGTCAGATGCTTTTACACCTGTAACGTAATACTGAAACCAAGAAAACAAACAAACAGAAACACCGAACCCTAATCACATTCAAACTCTTACCGGTCATCATTTAACTATTTTTTATTTTATTATTATTATTATTATTATTGTTATTATTATTATTTATTTATATTAATCAGTGATTCAGTTTAATAATCGGCAGATGTTTTGATAGACAAACTCCAACTGAGTCTATTCAAAAGTAGTGAAAGTGCATTTGCATACACGTTTTATTTATGTAATTTGCTATATTATTGCATTAAATGGCACGCTGGGGTTGACTGATATCTGTCAGCTAAATGTTAGATGCTGTACTGAGAGGCAAGCGGTTGTAAAACTCCTTAATAAAGAAATATTGTCTGTTTACTGTGTGTTCACATTATTTTAACAGTATATGTAAATGTATAATTTATAAATACTATAGATGATTAACCCTCTATTGTGTTGTAAATGATGCAATAAGTTATCTCCCAGTAACTGGTGCGGTGCAACAGCCAAACAGGAGCATTTACTACAGTAACAGAAGTACACAAGACTATCCCAGTGTCCTCCAGAGAGCGAGGAGTCAAGCACTGATCCAGCAACACATGCACAGATCTGAGCTCTGGACGAGGTTATTACTGACAGATATCAACCCCAGCAAAGCAGTCATATAGCTAATCAAATAAATATATACAATTATATAAATGCACTTTTCACATTTGCTTGTGAGAGGGACTCTGTCCTTCATTAGGAGAATTGTTAGCCTCGTGAGGAATTTCATCAACACCTCGGTCCCCAGACTCCATGCCTGCGTCTGACGGGATTCACAGAGACACACACACTCACGCACTCGCATTCGCGCACACACACACACACACACACACACT
>NW_015542416.1:136735-136887 GCF_001515605.1 Sinocyclocheilus anshuiensis | reverse complement strand
ACACACTCACTCACTCACTCACTCACACTCACTCACTCACTCACTCACTCTCTCTCACACACACACACACACACTTACTCACTCACTCACTCACTCTCTCACACACACACACACTTACTCACTCACTCACTCACTCACACACACACTCACTC
>NW_015542416.1:114965-136053 GCF_001515605.1 Sinocyclocheilus anshuiensis | reverse complement strand
CTCTCTCACACACACTCTCTCACACACACTCTCTCACACACACACTCACACTCTCACACTCACTCACACTCACTCTCACTCACTCACTCACTCACTCACTCACTCTCTCACTCTCACTCTCACACCCACTCACACACACTCACTCTCTCACTCACACTCACACACACACACTCACACACACACACACACACACACACACACGATCAGTGAGACCGAATCTCACACACTCAGGGCAGAGACTCACTGCAGATTATACTCACTCATAGTACACAAATTATCAGTGGCCATAACGGACAATAGCCTTTATAAGTTACCGTTATCTACCTTCTTGTGAGCTTCTTTCATTTTCAGACCACAAAAGGAGGAACTCCTGCTCACACTCGTCCATACAAGAACGATCCCACATTTCACAACAATTCTGGAGGTAAACGGCAGGGTTTGGTGAGAAACAAGCCACAGTCAGACGGAGTCAGTCACTATTACACCGCTCTTCTGGGCTTGTGTTTTCTGCTTCATCATGACTGTGTTTCCCGAGCGAACAGCCACGAGATCCCAAACACTCCCATTTATTTATTTATGGCACACGCATTTGGATTCTTTATGTAAATAGTGTTGTCTAATGACTGGATTGCATCTATTTTACTTTTTGGTGAGGCGACAGATTTGTTTATAAACCTAGTTGGCCATAGTAATGAATATTTAACTGGTTAAAAGTTATCAATGATCGTTTGGTTAATGATTCTTTCAGTGAAAAGATATCTACAGTAAGGATTTAAAATAGACGACTGGTGCAAGTCCATTTGTGCTTCGTGTCAGAAATACAACAGAAATATAGCATCAGTTCTCTGTCAGGGATTTGTCATCTGGTGTAGAAACATGTCCAATCAGCACTAACCATTATTCTACACGCTTTCTTAAGATCAGTCAGTCACCAGATTGTTTGGTCAGCCCACGACTAGCTGATTTCATCTGCACATGTGTATTAGCGTGAGAGGACTGCTGGAGAGAGACTCACAGTTTAATGGTGGGATATCCTCGCACGCCGAACTCCGACGCCACACCTGCGTCACACACATGAACACAATCACATAACTATCAGCAGCAGAGAGATCGAATCATTTGTGTTACTGTAACTGACAAAAGCCCAGTCTAGTGTTGTATCAGATCACCGATACACGATATTATCTGCATTTAATGTGATCACAATTAAATAAAAACATTGAAAGTTACTAATTAAAACGCTTCCTTTTCCACAGTTATTCAAAGAGTCAGTAAATTACATACAGAAAACAAGCAAATAACATTATAACTGACTTCAGTCATTAATTACAACAATTATTTAAGCTTTAATATAGTTATTTTAAACACAGTATGTTTGATTGCTTCATAAAGACACAAGCGTGACTGCACAGAGACCTTGTAAATCATGAATAAAGTCAAGCATTCATTGATTCTCACCCGAGTATGCCGTGCCGTCCATTTTTCCGACTCGGACCGGCGACCCCGAGCGTGTCAGCTCCGCTCCCACCTCCTTCCAGATCGGCTCCAGCTTCTTACAGTATCCACACCACGGAGCATAAAACTACAGCACAGCATGAAGACCAATCAAACACACACACACACTCACTCACTCACTCACACACTCACTCACTCACACACTCACACACACACACACACACACACACACACACTCTCTCACAGACTCACACACACACACTGCTTTACATTAGATCATGTGTGTTTGACTCACATCCACCAGCCAAACGTCCTCCATCCTGCTGTCTTTAAACCTGAACAAGGAAGACAAAACAAACAGGATCTGCATTTACTGGAGGAAACGACAGCACAAGAAAAGCCCCAGAGGAGTGGACTACATTAATACCAGCTGCTGACTGGACTAAATATGATTGAAATCAATCTCACTGATCACACATTCAAAACAAACAACTTAATAATTCCATGAACTGAGCATGCATAGATTAAATAAGGAGTTTGGGGCTCGTGAAACACGACTGCATTCTCTGAGGCTTATGTGTTGTCTTTGTCCAAGAGATATTACTTCACTGATGACTCTTCTTCTTCGAGAGGCTGCGGGTTCGACTCCCGTGTGTTGCATTATTACAACAGAACATGTCCAGCATCAGCTCAGTTCTTCAGCGTCTTGCAGAGCAATGCTTTTTTGTATCTGTAACTCATGAACATTGTATTTGCTTGTATTTGCTCTTGCAGCTACAGCATTTAATCTTGCACATAGACGTTCATGATAATTAAGCAAAAATACTGAAATAAATTTATATCCTTCAACTTTCACTCGAACAGATCAGCTTTTTGACGACATCTTTTAAACTCATGTACCAAACGTCAGTACAGAAAAGAAGACTACTTGTCAAGTGATTTCATGAGGTTTAATCTAAACATGCAAGTACTGTAATCATGGGCTTCATGTCTGAAGTAAGCATCAAAGCACAGTCAGGTTTCTAAGAGCACTATGTGAGCATCACACACAGGCCAGTGCTTCATATTCAGACCTGCAGCTGGCAGATACTGTATGAATATGAATATGAATGATATAAACTGAGTCAAAGCATCGGATCTTCACACTGCGAATAAACTCAAGACTGTTCACACTGAGCCGCAACTCTTTCTCAAAATAGTGTACACATGATGACAATGACTCCGAAAGAATATCTGAAAGAAGGAATATCTCACGTGTCATCGAGGTCCTGCACCAAAGCTAACGCGGAACTGAAGAGAAGAGAAGAGAAAGCTGCAAACACACACAATCACAGCATCAGACGCCGATCTGGTTCATGATGAATGACTGATATAAAGAGGTGTAAAAGAGCTGTGAAGAGTCTGTACCCGCTCTGAGCAGCGCCATGACTCCGGATCAGAAGCGCAGCAACAGGAAATGCGAACAGCAGCAGCGGCGCATGCGCAGAGACGCCATGCGCTTCCAGTCAAAAGCGGAAGCTGCGTCCGACTCGCTCGAGAAGGGTGTTCCTGCACAACCGGAGGCTGCAGTTTCAGGATTATCATCTTTTTAAGTTTAATTAATGTGCTGGCTAGATTTACTTATTGTAGTCATTATGTCAACAAGGTTTAGCTTAATTAAATCATGGCCACGAATTAAGAACATCGTAATAATCAATAAAACTAGCAATCGGGAATTCATTATTATTTCTTAGCAGTTCTCACGTTGGCTACGTAAACTTTGCATCGTTTTAAGGTTATAAAATAAAACTTAATTGAAAATCGGTAAAGTTACTCACTCTGATTGCTGTCCATGTCGTCCATCTTTAGTGATCCAATTCGGTAGGTGGCGCTGTTACAAAAGCATAGGGTCCTAGAACTGCAGCCTCCGGTTGTGCAGGAACATACTATTGGGACTCGCTCTCATTCCCTATATAGTGGATGACACGCAGCACACTACATAGAGAATGCAGTGGTCTGACTCCAAAACAACAACTTTCTCATTTATCTCACTTAAAAAATTAATGTTTTAAACAAGTGTAAACGTAAAAGGTGACAACATTGTAAGCACATATAATATTGTTGCATAAATTGAAACCCTTTTATCATTGCATTGTACTCTGTAACTTATTTTTTCTTCTTCCTTTGAATAGACTAACATTTCTCACTGTAAAACAAACGAACAAACAAACAAAACTTTCTACTATGCCCTAAAAGTATGTTTTTATTTTGTGAAGAAAAATACATACTTTTGAGAGTGTAGCAGATAAGTACGCAAGTTTTGGGATAAATTAGGCCTACTTCATCATAATTGGCCCGAATACAATGATTGGATGTCCTGCCTGTCTGTCAGTTTATATTTGCATACCTCCGAGAGTTTGGGGCGTGGCTACTGTAGTAGGCGGAGCCAGAGGGTGTTTAGCGGTGTGGAAAAATAAATTAAGATTCTGTTACAAAAACACAAGCCATACACAGACAGACAACGGGGTGAAACAGGGATAAAGATTGGCGGTGTCTTTACAAGATGCAGGAATTTGATAGAATATTTGGGATTCAATTCGATGAACTTGCAGAGTTTTTTTTCTCGATGGGTAAGCTAAACTTTAAAGAACTTAAATGAATTTGTTGGAGCTTTTATTGAAAGTAGTGTAATTTTACCTGTTGAGACATGCTTTCACTTCTCTAGAGCAGTAAGAGCTGCGTTTGTGATGTTTGAGTTCGTAGTTGAGTACTTCAGCTTTAAAGTCCACATGAAATCAAAATTTACAATATTTATTTTATTAGCGCACATTGCTAGTCTTAAAGAGATAGTTCACCCAAAAATGAAAATTCGGTCATTAATTACTCACCCTCATGTTGTTCCAAACCTGTAAGTCCTTCATTCATCTTCAGAACACAAATTAAGATATTTTTGATGAATTCTGAGAGCTCTCTGACCCTCCATCGACAGCAAAGATCCTAACACGATCAAGGTCCAGAAACGTAGCAAAGACATCGTTAAAATAATCCATGTGACATAAGCGGTTCAACCGTAATTTAACGAAGCTGCGAGAATACTTTTTGTGTGCGCAAAAGAAAACAGAAATAACGACTTTATTCAACAATTCGTCTCCTCCGCATCACCCTGGTGCCATTTTGGAGAGTATCCACTGAACGTAAACAGCGTATGCTGTTCTGTGTCAGCTGCGTCACGTGGATACGTTGCGTTCATCTTCGGAACACAAATTAAGATATTTTTGATGCATTCTGAGAGTTCTCTGACCCTCCCATATACAGCAATGAAATTAACACAATCAACGTCCAGAAACGTAGCAAGGAGATCGGTAAAATAATCCATATGGCATCAGGGGTTCAGCCGTAATTTTACGAAGCTACGAGAATACTTTTTGTACACAAAGAAAACAAAAATAACAACTTTATTCAACAATTCATCTCCTCCGCGTCACCATAGCACTGTTTTGGAGAGTATCCACTGAACGTAAACAGCGTATGCTGTTCTGTGTCAGCTGCGTCACGTGGATACGTTGTTTTTGTTGACACAGAACAGCCTCTGTACTACATTGCTCTGTGTTGTATTGAAATTAAAAGCTTATGCATCATCTTGAAAATAAAGCTTCATGTCTTTAAGTCTGTACTGTAAATAGTCAGTGTTATTTCTCTGAATAAGATGTGTATGTAGGGGTGCCTCAGGGCTCAGTTCTTGGACCACTTCTCTTCTCTGTCCTGTTCATCAGTTTGCTCTGGCTACCAGTAGCTGCTCGCATTAAATTCAAGGCATTAATGTTTGCCTACAAAACCACCACTGGCTCTGCACCCCTTTACCTAAATTAATTTCTTCAGAGTTATGTGCCTCTAGAAGAAGCTTGTGTTCTGCAAGTGAACGACACTTGATTGTTCATCCCAAAGAGGCACAAAATCACTTTCACGGACTCTTAAATTAACTGTTCCCTCCTGGTGGCATGACCTGCCCAACTCAACCCGAGAAGCTGAGTCCTTAACCATCTTCAAGAAACGGCTAAAAACACATCTGTTCCACCGTTATTTGACCCTCTAGCTCTATCACTCTCTATCAGGGGCGTCATGCACTCATTAATTTTGAGGGGGCATGAGTGGGGGAGGGGGTGGGCTCGTCATGCTTGTCATGACACACAGAAGCCACGATAGCACTGCATAACTGATATAGGCTTATATTTTATTTATTTTTGACATTTTCATTCGAAATATTCCCAAACGTGTTAAATATATCATGAAATATCTCGATTCTCAATTATGTGTAAGCAAATGCATTTTGCACATGTATAGATTATGTTAGTTGATCTACCGTATAATGGACGATGAGCAAAGTAGCCTAACAGTATAATCTATTAACTACGCATAATAACCCGTCTTTTTCCTTAAGTACCAGGTATGTTCCTGTCCTGAGAATATTGTATACAGTAGCAGCACTCAGAAACTTATTGACATATGTATACTTCAAGCAAAGCGTCTAATAGCTATGTATTGGAAGAAAGTGGAAAAGCCACCCACTATACATTGTATCAACAACATGTCCTTTTGTTTGTCAATGAAAAGGATTAAATACAGTATATTCTGAAAGGTAAAGTGTCTTTTTTGTAAATATTTGGAAACCATTTATATCCTTTATTTCAAGCTTAGATTCCTGTAATATAATGGAGGGAGAAAGAGATCAAATTACTTGATTCTTTTATCACCCTCAGCCACGATTTATTATTAAGCCATCAGCCATTTACCCCTTACCCCAAATTACCCCTTTTTATTTTTTTATTTGTATCCCAGGAATGTATGACTAGTTCTCCCAAATGCTCTTATTGTGTAGTGTTGTGAACTGACCTGTGTCCTTTTTTTCTTTTCTTTTCTTTTTTATTATTATTATTTTTCCTCTCTCCCTTTTTTGTGCTAGTTGCTGTTGTTCTTTTAGTATTATTAATATGTAAATAAGAGATCTGATTCAATTTTACTGCATTATACTGACATAATTTATTTCTCAATAAACAAATTGTTAAAAAAGTACGATATGGGTGTCATGCCATAAAATATTTTTAATACGACTGACTTTGTAGTATATTTAATGTGAATGTAATAAAAACCTTGTAAGATACTAATTATAACACTTTCACTGTACAGAAAGAGAGCAAAGAACATTTTCACTGACTTCAGTCTATAGCCAGAGTTCAAGCACAACAACTAATTATAATCACTGTGAAATTAATCTCTTAGGGTGTTTTCACACCGGCAGATCGATTGCTTTGTTCCGAAACGGGGATTAAAATAATTACAATGTTGCTTTTTATTCTTGGTGCGGTTCGCTTTCAGACGGCAAAGTTTCTAAACGGACCAAATTTGTTAATACAAGTCA
Organism: Sinocyclocheilus anshuiensis; assembly: GCF_001515605.1. Lineage (NCBI taxonomy): Eukaryota > Metazoa > Chordata > Actinopteri > Cypriniformes > Cyprinidae > Sinocyclocheilus > Sinocyclocheilus anshuiensis. Next base: position 129,203 of record NW_015542416.1, on the reverse strand, counting down.
CGCGCGAGTAAACGGTTCTCTCATTGGTCAACGTTCCACGGTTTATTTTCCGGGATTCCGCTGAGCTGTCACTCACGGCTGTCATCCGTCAGGGTGCAACAGTAACAGCTTTGCGGGCTTATTGTTGGGTTTGTTGTAGCTGTCGTTAATAATAATTTATCATTTTGAGCAGGAGTCCAGGACTGATTGGGAAAACATTTTTAAAATGCACCTACTATAAAGAAGAGCAATAAGACGGCATTATAAAACAAAAAAGTGCGCTTTAATTTTTGAATGGCAAAGACGTGCTCACCCACAGACATTCACAGGTCCATTTTGAGGTATTAGCAAAACAACAAAGCTAATGCTTTCACGGAACTTACGTAATTACCCATCATACATTGTGATATAGCCTGGTTCGTTGGTCCGTCGGATCGGATTGCTTTCTCACTACAGCCGAACCGCTCCAGAGTTCGTGTTCAATCGAGCCGAGACCACCTGTTATTGTATTTCTGATGTTATCTATTTTATCAGTGAAGAAATTCATAAAGTCATTACTATTAAACATTATTTGTGGATGAGTGTTTTTGTATAGTGTTGAATGTGACAAATGTCTAAAAACAGGTCAAATATAAAAATGTGATTTCGTTGGGAATACGAAAAACCTGAGGAAAAGTTCGGCAGTTAAAGAGTAATGACTTAAATGTTTAACCCAGTCCATGTCAGGTTTCTAATTTGTCCATGTCATGTTAATTTGTCTAATTTCAGAAATAAATGTATGCTGTATAACAGATATTTTATGCATGCAGTGTGAAGAGTGAGCTGTGATAGTTTGTGTTAATAGTGATGTGCACTAGAGGGCAGCAGTGTTCTTCCAACCGCACTGCTGACACGAGCACCTCTAACACATTCATATCAGAAGGAGCTTTATTAATATCAGAATCAGAAGGAGCTTTATTTGTCAAGTGTGTGCAAACACGCAAGGAATTTGTTGTGGTTTCCAGGAGCTCTGGGTGCATATATACATATATAACACAAGAGTATAAAAAGAGCATTTTAATAAAAGTAAGAAAAATAAATAAATTAAAAACAATTAAGTAACATATATCAAGATCAGTAGGTTTATGCACAGATGTGTGCATGTATGTACCGTATGTAATACATTAACAAGGAGCTGTTCATTGTTTTCTCTCTTTCCTCTTTTATTGCTCCTTTCTTTTTCTTTTTGGTAATTTATTTAGATTCATTGTTCTGCTGAGCCCCATTTGTGACTACAAGAATTTAGAAAAAGAGGTAAAAGGTGGAATAACCGTAAACCATCATGACTTTATGTACAGTGAGAGCAGCATCTCCCTCATTATGAGCATCTGATATGTGGCTTGTCTCATGTTAGATCATCATGTAAACAGGAGGTTACGCACATATTCTCTTTTCCTCACGATAGACTCTTGAATAACTGATTTTTGTTCTGTACTTTTTTTCTCAGAATTTATAACAAGAATCAGACAATGCCATTCTCTGAGAACAAAAGCCTCTTCACCAACATAAGGAGAAATACAATGGTGTTATGGCAGTGTGTTTATCTCATGGGAAGATAGAATGTGAGTCTTTCCTTAGGACTCCTTTTAAAAGTGTTAAACATGATAATTAATTTTAATTGCAGAACTGCATGTAGGGTTTTCCCACATCTATAGTTCCACACCCTCATAGTGGAAAAATGGTGACTTTTTTCTTTTTTGGACACACAACAGATTTTATGATTTTACAGTGCCAAAAATAAGTTTGTGAACCCTTGAAACTTGTGAAATATTGAAAATATCCTGATTTTGGCATTGATTACTCATGACTCTAGACAAACCCAATCTGCATATGAAACATGAGGGTTAAAAATGGAGCGATCTTGGCGTTGTTGATGCGACTCCTGAGCTCTGAACGCTTGATTGAGTTCATGTTTGTGTGGGACACAGACAGTCTGCTGGACTTAATAAAACAATAACTTACAAGAAAAGCATTTCACATCAGATTTTATTCTGAACAATTCAGATGCTAATCAGACAAGAGAAATGATTGTGAGGTTTCTGCAGAAATCAGGTGATGAGTTATTTGCCGGTGTCTTTGATGTCGAGCTGATGTTAAGCTGGTTTGATTAGTTGTGTTTCAGTGGAGGACAGTGGCCCACTTTTGCACTAAAACAAAAGCTCACCTTCCTGCTAAATGCCAAGGGGAACAAACCTTTGCTGCTTTCTCATCCTTTGGGATGTAAAATATACAGTATGCTCTAATTAAGAAGAAATGCCACTAACAGCCGAACAGCGTGATCATAGCTAATTAACCACTGAGGGCAATTTTGCCTTATTAATTTTTCAGTATTGGCAAGAGTTTCTCAGTATTGGCAAGTGTTGTACTGGAGTTTAGGATGGAGATGTGCTGCTTTTAGTCCTGGAGAGCCTCAGCACAGCGGTTCAGTCTCGGGTTCGGTGCTGGAGAACCAGCAGCCACCAAACACTGATCTCATATCTGACAAAACTAAACAAATGAGTGTAGACTGATGTTAGTGACCACAAATCCCTCAGTAGCCAGAGGCTCGTGAGCATAAGCATTTTTCCATATGCATTTAATAGAAAAACTGTTCAAGACTCTGAACAATAATGAGTTCTAATCTTTGAACCAAACAAGAGATTAAGTCCATGTAAAGAGATGTTTGAAAACCATTAAAAACAACACAAGATTAAAGGTAGTTACCCAATTTTATCTTGCATAAAAATAAAGCTCACTGCATCCTTAAGACCATAAAGACTTTGACATTTTCTGATTACAGTTTAATTCACAGCAATGCAAAACCACAATGTGCCGTATGAATATTTATAGTGTGAAGCATCTATATAAGGTGCAGGTCACCATCTTAACTAGCGGAACCACCTCAACAGAGAACAGAAAGTTTCTATATCAAAAACTTTTCTGACATAATTGCTCATCAACTTCTTGTTTAACAAGTCTCTGATTGTCTCATGAAAGTACTTCATCATAAAGCTAAAAGCAGTAACCAGAGATCGAGCAAGCAAACTTCAGCAAGTCATTTGCAAAGCTGGGTTAAGTTGATGTAAAGCAGATGCATCTTTAGGGGCTTGGAAACGAACACTTCCGACCTCCTCACAGGCGACTGACAGCTGTGTAAATGCAGGCTGTCATGAACAAACACCAGCCTCGGGGACACCTGCTTTAATCACAGAAACAAAGGCGCAGCGAGTGGCCGGCGTCAGTCTGTGATATTCAGATGATGAGGAGGAGCAGCGCCACACAACAACAACATCAAAGAGTCACTGCTCCGCCTGCACGACGCCGCTGATCTCCTGCTGCTCCACCTGCTAATTACCCGCTGCTTCGCCCGCTGATTGGCCACTGCTCCGCCCGCTGATCGCCCACTGCTCCGCCCGCTGATCACACATTGCTCCGCCCGCTGATCGCACATTGCTCCGCCCGCTGATCGCCCACTGCTCCGCCCGCTGATCGCACATTGCTCAGCCCGCTGATCGCCCACTGCTCCGCCCGCTGATCGCCCACTGCTCCCCCCGCTGATCGCCCACTGCTCCACCCGCTGATCGCCCACTGCTCCACCCTCAGTAATACTCCAGCAATGTCTACACACCAACCAGAAGAGCCTAACAACACAAATCAAATTCAAACTGTAATGTTGTGATTCACCATACAACCTATGAATTGAGGAATTTTTGAAAATCCTGTTTACAAAAATAATAGTAATATAATAATAATAAAAGCAAAACCGCTGGAAAAGCTAGTGGTCAGGGATGTGCTGTACTTGTTGAAAAAGGTTCAGAGAAACATGTTCAAACATGAGTATGGCTGACAAAACATATGTATAATAAATAAATATGTATTAAAATAAAAAAATAAATATTTAAATTCTTAAATAATAAAATCATTAAGGCATGACAGGCTAAAATGCTGCTTTGTGATCTTTGTTTTTAAAACACAAACAGAAACATACCAAACTACATTGGTAGCATTGCTGACATCCATAAAATATGATTTTTTAAAGCTTTACTAACAGTTCAATGAAACAAGAATGCCATTATATGTAAACTTGACTCAGATTGAATTTGTTCCCTATTATCCATGTAATAATGCGATTCATACATTCATCTGTCTCTATAGCTGAAGTCATAAATCGATGCGAGATCCTGTATGGTTAGTCGTAGCTTATCTTCCCACTCTATCAGTCATCCAGGTGCCTTTATGATGTTTATCACCAGCCTGCGCTGAACCGTTGCTATGAATTGTGTTTCTATGTAATAAAAAAAAAGCAGAAGTGATTAAAGCTGAGGCGGCGCAGCTTTAAGGAGACACATTTCTGCCTCTGACGATGCTGCTCTCTCGCTAATTACATGGCAACAAATGAGTTGCCAATCATCTGAATGCATTGTTTGCTCTTATCAGAAGGACCCATCAAGTCGAGCCAATTAAAAGTCTCGAATGAGACAGACGGTGGCGGAGAGCATGTCCTCCCCCTTTACTTAATTCATGATTGCCAATTAAACAAAAAAAAAGTTTGTTGTGATGTAAAAACTGCCAGAAAGGATGGCTGACTTTACCCTTTTTCAGATTAGATGATGGATTGTTTTGTTCTTTTTCCTGTTTGATTTTGAAGCAGTATGGTGTGATGAACAACTAAAACGGTTTAGTGGCAGCTTTCCTGCAGCTCAAACAATAGATCATGACGCTAGCAACACCAGGGTCATGGGTTTGATTCTCAGCGAAAGCAAGAATGCAATCTTGAATGCAATATCACAAATGTAATTGAACTCAAAATAATCGATGGAACTGAGGTGATGGCAGGATATTGATAACCCACATTAATTTCCACTGCCTATGCTCTTTCTATGCTTGTGTGTTTCTCTGCTCTTTCTGATGCCTTACTTTGACGTATGCAAGGATCCATCTTTTTGGTGCTTCTGTAATTCATCGCCAGTACAAATGACTAGTAAACTTAAATCACCCTCAGTAATACTCCAGCAATGTCTACACACCAACCAGAAGAACCTAACAACACAAATCAAATTCAAACTGTAATGTTGTGATTCACCATACAACCTATGAATTGAGGAATTTTTGAAAATCCTGTTTACAAAAATAATAGTAATATAATAATAATAAAAGCAAAACCGCTGGAAAAGCTAGTGGTCAGGGATGTGCTGTACTTGTTGAAAAAGGTTCAGAGAAACATGTTCAAACATGAGTATGGCTGACAAAACATATGTATAATAAATAAATATGTATTAAAATAAAAAAATAAATATTTAAATTCTTAAATAATAAAATCATTAAGGCATGACAGGCTAAAATGCTGCTTTGTGATCTTTGTTTTTAAAACACAAACAGAAACATACCAAACTACATTGGTAGCATTGCTGACATCCATAAAATATGATTTTTTAAAGCTTTACTAACAGTTCAATGAAACAAGAATGCCATTATATGTAAACTTGACTCAGATTGAATTTGTTCCCTATTATCCATGTAATAATGCGATTCATACATTCATCTGTCTCTATAGCTGAAGTCATAAATCGATGCGAGATCCTGTATGGTTAGTCGTAGCTTATCTTCCCACTCTATCAGTCATCCAGGTGCCTTTATGATGTTTATCACCAGCCTGCGCTGAACCGTTGCTATGAATTGTGTTTCTATGTAATAAAAAAAAAGCAGAAGTGATTAAAGCTGAGGCGGCGCAGCTTTAAGGAGACACATTTCTGCCTCTGACGATGCTGCTCTCTCGCTAATTACATGGCAACAAATGAGTTGCCAATCAGCTGAATGCATTGTTTGCTCTTATCAGAAGGACCCATCAAGTCGAGCCAATTAAAAGTCTCGAATGAGACAGACGGTGGCGGAGAGCATGTCCTCCCCCTTTACTTAATTCATGATTGCCAATTAAACAAAAAAAAACAAAAAAAAAAAGTTTGTTGTGATGTAAAAACTGCCAGAAAGGATGGCTGACTTTACCCTTTTTCAGATTAGATGATGGATTGTTTTGTTCTTTTTCCTGTTTGATTTTGAAGCAGTATGGTGTGATGAACAACTAAAACGGTTTAGTGGCAGCTTTCCTGCAGCTCAAACAATAGATCATGACGCTAGCAACACCAGGGTCATGGGTTTGATTCTCAGCGAAAGCAAGAATGCAATCTTGAATGCAATATCACAAATGTAATTGAACTCAAAATAATCGATGGAACTGAGGTGATGGCAGGATATTGATAACCCACATTAATTTCCACTGCCTATGCTCTTTCTATGCTTGTGTGTTTCTCTGCTCTTTCTGATGCCTTACTTTGACGTATGCAAGGATCCATCTTTTTGGTGCTTCTGTAATTCATCGCCAGTACAAATGACTAGTAAACTTAAATCATTTTGTTATTTATTTTTCAGATTTTAAAACGATAGAAATTGCTTCTGATCAATCAAATATTTCATTGAAATGCACTGTATTTTTACTTCACTGTTGTAAATGTAGTTTAAATAATTTAAATTCTTATTCTAGTTTGTTTCTGTGTGAATATTCCTCTTTCTTGTCCTGACCTTTTTCCCCATTGTAGCCATCTGTTTAGCTAAACTCTCACAGGTGTTTCAGCTGTTGAGCTGCGTTTTTCCTCTGAAACAGTGAGACGCAGTGACTGGAAGGACTCTGATTCTTACTGAAGGAAAAACACATCTCCAGAGATCTTCTCGCATGAAAACTGTCACAAACCACGAGGGACCGGATCAGCCTTGATACTGCTAGCAATGACAGTCCAGATCCTTCGGGGTCTAGCTTGTCAGAGCTGCTCTGGCCGAGCATGTGCTTTCAGTGCCTTCGGTGCCGTTTGTCATTTATAACCCGTTAAAGTCAGACAGAATGTGAAGTTTGTTGATGTATTGATTGGTTTCTCCTGCAGATTTCATGAACTGCAGGCTGTGACTTCCGACAGCGTCGTTCGTCACGTTTGGCCTCGATGTTCTTTTGTAACCCAAATGTACATTTAGATGGAAGGGTGTTTGTCGAGGAGCTGCTGATGGCAGAGAGATGGATTGTCAACAGTCATGTTCTGAGCCGAACTGCTGAGTTATGAGTGGGGGAAGAAACGAGTGTTGTTCGTTTCTTTGAAATCCAACAATGCTGATCTTTCCGATCTCGGTTTAATGTTGTGTTAGCAGTCATCTATCAAACGAGTCAGGAAGCATCATGCCTCACTAGATTCTCTTAAACTCCTGAGGGCACAAAAATATATTTCCTACCATATTCTGTGTTCAGAACAGCACATAGATATATGCAATACTTCATACAGCCCCATCATTCGATAACAAACTTTGTGAAAGATGAAAGACACTGGCAGATTCTTTAAAGAATTCAGTGCTGAAAAGTACCGCTCAAACTTTTGAGATCAGACGCATTGCTGAGAATGAAATTCAGCTGCTTCTTTCTAATGCTGGGCTTCTTTAGAAGCATACGCAGAGCGGCAGGTGCTACACACAACCGACAGCACAGGCTTTCATTAAGCAATATTAACATGTGCCATGTTGACAAAAATATGATATCTCAATATTTTTCTGGGATTTTGTTGATAATTAGACAGTATTTTGCTGAGTGTGTTTTTGTGCTGGCTTAGGCCTGTCGTGAACAGCTGACTCCCGAAGTGTTCATATTCTTCATATTATGTGCAGTGATTAGTTCACAGCAGCGACAGAAATGAACGTTTTCATATACAGCCAATATTTACCCTTTAGACTGTGGAGGCTCGTTACCAACACGGCATAACGCAGATGACAAATTAAAATGAAACATTTTCAAGATAAATAACCAGCGGGTAAATATCACAGATGGTTAAGCTTAAATCAAGAGAAGCAGAAATCATGATCACGATTAAAATAGGATTCATTGTGCAGCCCAATCTGAACTGACTTGATCTGAATAATGACTGTTGTCGTTTGAGCTGCTTTACAGCAGTGTCTTTAATTGTAGGCATAATCTTTTATGTTAAATTCTTTCATTTAATTAATTTATTTAGAATCATTTATAAAATCAGAAGCTTCATCTGAAGTGGCATTTAGATGTATTTACACTGTTTATCGCAGTTGAAAGTTGGGTAATAAACTGTGCATTATAGCGAATCGACAGGATTAAAGTGTTTCTAATCACATCCCACTCACCGCTTCAACTGTTCTGGTGTGAGAGAAAACACTCTGATTTTAAAAGAGCACGCTCATCAATGCAGGCAGATTTAAAGTTCTCTCTCCTCTCTGCATTAATGAGTTGTCTTCTGTTTTCTGCACATGCTGTCATGAGCGCCGCAAACATGGACAGGCCACGTGTATCGGCACTCAGAGGGACATACATGCTGTCTTTTACATCCGTTTAGTTACTGATTATGAATGATTGTCAACCAAAATTGGGTCAAATCAACCCACCATGTCAACATTTGGGTTGAAAAAATAACCTGCCGTTTTTTAACACAGTGTATCTACACCAAACAGTGGTGAGTTGTAAGCTGGTCAGAATGTGTACCTGATGTTGTGAAAGCACCCTTCTCACAACACTGGCAATTAAAGCACAAAGAATTCACAAGATTACAATAGTTTCCTCATTATATTATCATATCTAATAATCGTTTAAATATTCACATCAATTTTGCACTTTCTCTTCTAAAATGTTATTTTTGTCAAATAAAGTTATAAGTATATTATAAGTATAAAACTGATGATAATTAGTGTCAAAATGTAATGGATATTTTCATCAAAAGCTAAAAGCAGCTCTGCCTGATACTAACAGAGGTTGTTTCTAACTGGTTTGCATCTTGGCTTTGACATTTTGTGTTAAAATGTGAGATAATGGCTTTGTTCTCTAAGACGTCATGCACTTCACTGTATCATTCCATGCTCGCTGCACGCTTTCAAAGCCATGCTTTCATATCTAGTTCTCTGGTCTTCCAGAGCTAGTGTAGCTTATGTTAGAGTTTGATTTATCAAGTAGGTGCAACAGTTTTTTAGGACAACAGAAAGCATATCCTTCTTGGAAGTCAATGCATACTCTAATTTCAAGGGAATAGATGCATTTTGCTAAATAATTATTTCTGAAAGAAATTGATTTCCAGTCCTCTGTAAAAGCTCAGTTGTAATCAGTGCTAGTAATGAATGGTGATCAAGGTCCAATATTCACACTGGAGTGTCAGAATATTGATTAGACCGTTAAAAGATTTTGCACTTACTGCGTGTTGAACATTTGGACTTTTTCTCTTTCATAAGCGCACTATGCTAACATCTCATTTCCAGCGTGGCTGAAAAAGACACACAGCTTTTTCCAGATCATCAGCACGAGCGACGCACTGTATGTTTCTGTTTGTGTGTGACAGTCAATAAGCACGTGTGGCTTTTTAGCCTGAGCACTGAAGCACGGCAGCTTTCCAGTCCTCTGTAAAAGCTCAGTTGTAATCAGTGCTAGTAATGAATGGTGATCAAGGTCCAATATTCACACTGGAGTGTCAGAATATTGATTAGACCGTTAAAAGATTTTGCACTTACTGCGTGTTGAACATTTGGACTTTTTCTCTTTCATAAGCGCACTATGCTAACATCTCATTTCCAGCGTGGCTGAAAAAGACACAGCTTTTTCCAGATCATCAGCACGAGCGACAAACTGTATGTTTCTGTTTGTGTGTGACAGTCAATAAACACGTGTGGCTTTTTAGCCTGAGCACTGAAGCACGGCAGCACATTTTCCCATGAGACACACACTAATGCATATTTAACTCGGTTTAGTCTAATTCAACTTTACTTTCATAGTGCTCTTCACAATACAGATTGTTTCTATGCAGCTTGAATGACATGAATTCAGTGTTAAGCATGTTATGTGGTTAGTTAACACCATGTATTCAGTTAAGCAGACACAATGATCATGATTACAGCTTGTGATCACAATGATTACAATATAAGAATAATATTTACTATTGCAGTTTTGCATGTCGAGCCCAAGTTGGCATCATCTGAAGTCTTTGCAAGTGTTGGTGTCATCCGAAACATTGGCAAAGGCTGGATCCAATCTGGGGCTGCAGTAATCTGTAGTTTTCTCAGGATGGGCATGAGATGGGGATAGAATAATTTGCATAGCTGCTGTTCATAGCTTTTCAGGCAAAGGATGATCATGTGTATTTAATATTTAAGATGTAATTATAGTACAAGTTCATGAGAAGTCTTTTGTGAATGCTTGGCTGAAGTGATGTGTCTTTAATCTACATTTAGTGTGAGTCTGACCATTATCAGGGAGGCTATTCCAGAGTTTAGTAACTAAATGTGAAAACGCTCTGTTTTATCAGAATGCATTCAAAGAAAATAACTGATCATCCAGACTTTAATTTCTTTATCACTCTGTTCACTTGGATCATTCAGAAATTGCATCTGGTCTGAGAGAAATGTAATTATCATAACAGTGGAAACTAATCCTATGTTTTCTAATAATATTTCCAAGAGGCAGCATGTATAATGAAAACAGCAGAAGGCCTAATACAGATCCTTGCAGTATTCCATATATTACAGCTATAAGTGTAGGTGCTTACTCATTTATACAAACAGAATGGCAATGGACAGACAGGTAGTCTTAATGCTTGAATACTACTGCCTGGATACTAATGGTATTTTGTAATCTGTCTAGGAGTATTTCATGATCTATGCCATTAAACACTGCACTAAGATTGAATAAAACTAGCAGTGAAATGCAGCCTTGGTCAGATGCTCATTAGTAATATTAACAGGTGCAGTCTCTGTGCTATGATGGGTCCAAAAACTGTCTGAAATTCTTCACAGATACCTTTTTCGTCAACAAAAAGAAGCATATTTGAGCAGACAGTTTTTTTCTAATATTGTAGACATAAACAGAAGATTTGAGATGGGTCTGTAGTTTACTAATTCACTAGGGTGTGGTTGTGGTTTCTTAATGAGAAGTTGTTGAGACGTGACCTAGAGTTCAAATAAACTCACTGCACACACACTCTTCTAGAAAGTCTTTCACAGAAACTGTAAAACAAGTGTTCAGATGCATTACTGGAGTCATTCACATTCTTCACACAAATGCAAAGGCAACCAAAACAACACCTTTGAGGGTATTTACTAGCAATGAATTATGCACACAATAATAGCGTAATTTATCTGCATGCAATGTTTGTGATGTTTTACTGAATCACTGAAAGATTCATGTAAACCTGCTGTCTGTGACCCTATATATATATATCAGTTGATCGTCATTTGATAAAGTATCAAATGAACAAAAGAAAACGTAAACACACGTGTATCTTATAAATGAAATAAATCACACAGAGATCTGGCAGTGAACAGTGGGAGAGATATATCTCTTCAGACAGGCAGAAATACAAACCTTTCTAGTGAGGAGGTCAAAACGTCTGGACCGTGTTAGAAATGAAAAACCACTTGTGTGATAATTATTAAAAATGTTACCACCTTTATGAAATGTGAACTAAAAGAAGACCATGAAAAGCATCAAGTAGCTTGTAAAGAGTTTTTCTTCAGTTTCATGCTCATCGAACCAGGAAATCTGTAAAGTGTAATATTCCCCCATGTAAAACCCCTTCAGTCCATTCAGTAACATCCCTAACATCTCTGAGCAACCCTTTTACATTTGTAGGACCTTACAGCAAATCAGGCAGTAATGGCTTAATCAAAACTGTGTGGAAACAGAGCAAAAAGCAGAAATGCAGGAGTAAAATAAAAGACACTGGCAACAGCCAGTCTGAGCTGAGTTACTCCATGGACAATTGTAGCAGTAAGAAAAGCCCCTCCAATGCTGTCAACATCTCAATATCACAAGAAAAATCATGAGTTAGAGTGAAAGAGGGTGACGGAGAGCTAAATCAGACTCTCTTTTGAGAGCGTTTGAGCTTTTGAACACAGGACTGAAATGCTCTTCAATCTACTCTCCGAATGGCACAGAGATGGCCTTTACATATCAGAATAGGAAACGTTAATGCTAGAATGAAATTTATAGCTAGATATGCTAGTTCTTTAGATAGAAAAAGTTTAAAGGTACTTGCTACAGGCCTAGTTCAATGTCATTTTGAGTATGCATGTTGTTCATGGATGGTAAAGTTACAAAGGTCACAAAATAAAGCGATAAGATTAGTTTTAGGATTACATTGTTTATTCATGTGGAAAATATACACTTTCGACAGCTTGGTTGGTTACCTATTCAAATAAGATCAGTCCTCTCACAACTAAAAGTGGTATAAAAATATATAGTTCAGTCATGAAACTCTAGATGGCGCACGCTGATGGCTTGTTAACTACCACATTTTGCTATAAGTTTGATTGCATCATATAAGGTACTTGCTACAGGCCTAGTTCAATGTCATTTTGAGTATGCATGTTGTTCATGGATGGTAAAGTTACAAAGGTCACAAAATAAAGCGATAAGATTAGTTTTAGGATTACATTGTTTATTCATGTGGAAAATATACACTTTCGACAGCTTGGTTGGTTACCTATTCAAATAAGATCAGTCCTCTGACAACTAAAAGTGGTATAAAAATATATAGTTCAGTCATGAAACTCTAGATGGCGCACGCTGATGGGTTGTTAACTACCACATTTTGCTATAAACAGATGCACACCTCACTAGTGGGGTCGGTTTGCAGTTGGCGTTTTAACAGTTGTTCACAGTTTTAAGTCAAGGTGAACTCGTATAACTGTCTTCCATAAACGTCATACTGTCAACAGCCTTACCTATTTAACCATAACAACTTAATGAGCAACAGAAAATAATACACCCGCTCATATGTGTAATTGTGCCACATTGCTATGCACTCAGAAGAGAAAGCGCTCACTCTTAAAGGGGCCACATCTCTTTCACTCGTTCCCTTGCTTCAGCAATGGTGAAGAGTTTATTATGAGTCATGTTTAGTGATAGTTTAAAGATAATTAATCATGAATTCGTTTAAAATATACAATTACTATTAATAATAAATAATTTCCAATCAGTAGCCCATGTACAATGTAGCTAATAGTAGGACACTCTGAAACTGGGATTTACTATTTGTGTATTCAGTTGGGCCTGCAGCAATTTTAGTACTTTCATGGAGTGTAGCAGCAGTATCATAGAATTCAGCTTGCGCTATTAGTGAATTGTTAATAGCAGTATGCATAGCAAATCAAGTCAAAATATTACTGTTGTTTATAGCAGCGGCAGCAGAAAGTATCTGGTTGCATGAAATTTCAGTGATAAGCCTGCACTGGCCCTTTACGGGCCCACTTAGGGCTAGCCTAAGGGCCCCCAGCAGGCTGCCAGAGCAGGGCCCCTGAGAATTTTCTGATTGGCAAAATGTTGGCCCCTTAGCACTGGCCCTGCACATGCAGCCCTCACTAGGCCCGCACTATTAATCTACAACAATACAATATTAATACAATACAACAACAATATAACTTAAGTCTTTGGGAAAAACAGTTGTTATACATCTGAAATGGATGCAGTCACCTTATGGCTAACTAATGTCTATATCAGGGGTGCCCAACCCTGTTCCTGGAGATCTACTTTCCTGCAGAGTTCAGTTCCAATCCTGATCAAACACACCTGTCTGTAATTATCAAGTGCTCCTTCAGATCCTAATTAGTTGGTTCAGTTGTGTTTGGAGGGTTGGAGCTGAACTCTGCAGGAAGCTAGATCTTCAGGAACAGGGCTGGGCACCCCTGGTCTATATTGTCAAAAATGTACAGTAGTCAAAGGGATTTCAAATCAATTGATTTATTAAATACAAAATAGAAAACATTAAATTCAGGTTAATACAGCTACATATAGCCAAAAATGTAAATACACAAAAGCACAAAATAACAAAAGAAAGCAAACAAAGCAATGTAAGATTGTAGGATTTCGACATGTGAAAGTTGATGTGTAGTACATCGATGTCCAAACACTGTCCGTAGCTGATGTTGACTGATAGCAAATGAATAACCCATTAACCTCTTGTAAAGAAACACACCACAGCTCTCAAACACCAGACTCTTCCTAACCATGAACAATCAAAAATAGTCCAGACTATGGTCTCACATTGAAAAGAACTTTAAACCCATATTCAAACTGGACCATGATGTGGTAACCTCACCAATAAAGAGTCCTTCTAAAATGCATACAAATACACTGTCTTATACTCTTAGCATCAATCCAAACATAGGCCATACATGTACCATCTCTGCAAAAAACATCAGCAATGT